>NC_041385.1:317669416-317691895 GCF_002162155.2 Triticum dicoccoides | reverse complement strand
TGCGTGGGGGTGGGAAACAGAATAACCGCACTGCACCGAGGGGCATAGTTGTACTGACACATCTTCCTTGTATGGACTTTCCCCCATTATCTATCTTAGGGGGGGGTGCGTGGTGGTGGGAAACAGAATAATCGCACTGCACCGAGGGGCATAGTTGTACTGACACATCTTTCTTGTATGGACTTGCCCCCAGTATCTATCTTAGAGGGGGTCTGGGTGCGTGGGGGTGGGAAACAAATTAACCGCACTGTGCCTGTCAAACGAGCACACTGCCGCATTAGCGCGAGGCCGAGCCGGGGGGAGGGGGTCTTCGTTCCCGTTCTCTCCTCTTCTCGCCTGGAAATTGTTTCTCCTGTTTCGCCTCGGGAGCGTCGGCCGACGGGTTGAACTCCAGGGGTGAAGTTCTCTATGCTCTATTTGCTCTTTTTTCTCTGCCATCGACTACCCTTCCTTCCCCTTCTGTACAAATTTTCGCTGTATTTCAAAGTTATTGCTCTTGTGTTGTCTCAGGGTGGATTCGCTAGGGTTCCTTTGCTCTTGAACGAACGGTTCGCGTCAGTGATACAGGATTCGGTGGTGGATTTTGTGTTTGCTTGTAAGAGTTTTGCTTTGTATGGCGTGCTTCGTTTTTGAAATAGGTAAGAGCCCTAATATTTGTTCATGTGTGTTGCAAATCTTGTTCGGCAGATTTTAGGTCTGTAGATCTCAATGGGTACATCATCCAGTTCAGACAAGTTGAATGCAGGTAATTGACAAGTTGAATGTTTTATCAGATCTGGTGCTTAATAAGTTTGTTTTGTATAGGTGTTGTCGTATGGACTTGACAAGTTGTATGGATTATGATTGTTGTTAATTTTTGCCTTGGAATGTGTGGTGTTTCTAGTTTTTAGGTTTCTGTGTACTACAGACAGTTTGCAGTACTGATCAACATGTGTAGTTTGAACTGTTGTCCTGGCATTTAAATCGATTGTATTAGTCTGAGAAGAACTACTATGATGCTGAAAGTGTTGTCATTTTGATGTTTTGTGTGCCAGTGGTGGGGTGATATTGTTTTATTGGGTGTACTTGTAGTGTTCATATAGTTGAACTGATTGCTTGTTCATGTACTCTTTTTTTACCTTTTTGCTGATTATGATGTTGTTGCAGATGTTGGAGTGCCGGTGCCTCCTGATTCTGACATATTAGAAAGCTTTCAAGATCTTGTGAACGTTATTTTTGAGATACCAAATCCTCTAGAAGAACTTGCGAGTGTTGCTGGTGTTTACCTTTTATTTGCTTTTATTAACATCCTTGCATACATAAATTTGTTTAGTTACATCAGTATTTTCTTTTGTTTACGTCTAAAGATATGTTCCTTGTTTTACTTGTCTGTGCAATGTTAATTGTTTTTAATTGTATATGTGTGTGCTTTTGTTTTTTGATTTATGAAGTTAATGATAGTCATGGTGC
The DNA here is from genome assembly GCF_002162155.2 of Triticum dicoccoides. Taxonomy (NCBI): domain Eukaryota; kingdom Viridiplantae; phylum Streptophyta; class Magnoliopsida; order Poales; family Poaceae; genus Triticum; species Triticum dicoccoides. The sequence continues at coordinate 317,690,446 of NC_041385.1, read as the reverse complement.
TGCTGAGGACATTACGGATGTTCTGAAAGATATTAATGATAGTCATGGGAGCTTGCAGTTGTCAGTTACTCAGTCACAAAGCATTGATGGAACTGAGCCTGTTACTTAGGTTGAGGATGTTCCTATGCAGCTACAGTTGGAGGATGAAAGGAAAAGAAAGAAGAAGTCTGAGTTTCTAAGGAAAAAGGAGTTGGAACGGCGAAAACAGGTTGCTTGCATGCAACGAAGTGCTGAGGATGTTGCTCAAGTTGCTCAAGGTGGAGATGATGAAGGTGGTGATGCAACCATTGCAACTGGTGATGCTGGATCTCATGGAACTGACAGGCCTGTGAAGACAAATCTGTTGCAGACTCGCTTGACCTAAGTGTTTCCTCATGATGCAGTTAAGGAAAAGAAAGTTGTTTTGAAGAGGAAGATGGCATATCCAAATGCTGATGGCAGATAGAGGCGTAGCCCCCGTGTGAAAGCTGCTTCACAACCCGGTAATAGCAAAGCTGATGCAGATAGTGTTGCTGTGAAGATTGGTCCAAGCACACTTGGTGGCTCTCCTGTTCGTCGGAGTCCACGACTTTTGACAAATAAGAAGCCTTCTTCGTCTCCTCTTCCAGAGCGCTCTTTGTTGAAGCAAAATAAGAAGCGTAAAGTTCGTCTTTCGAAGGTGAACAAAGGTGTGAAGAAGCATGCTCATATCGAAGTTGAAGATCCTGTATCTCAAGAAGATGATATCGAAGTTAACTTCGAAGATGAATATGCAGTGGTATGTGTTTGTACTGTATGTGACTTACTAGTTGTACTTGCAATAATTTAATTGTGATGTTGTTTTAAGAGCTGGGCAGGTTAGGGCTGGTCATTGTTTGCATCAATATAGGTTGTACTGATGTTGTTTTAAAAGTTGAACTTGTGCAAACTTTCTTTTTTCTTTCTTGCCTTCATATGCTTGTTTTGTTTTCTATATTCATTTAATTAAGCCGTGCCTTCTTTATTTTGATTTACAACCTGTTAGCGTTATGGGTCTGGTGAAGCCGGTGAGAGGCAAACCTGGAAAAGTTGCTTTGGATGAAGGTGACCTACATCAATTGAACTTAACTGTGCGATGTTCGTTGAGAGAGATTGATGCTTGTGCTAAATTGCTTGGGAGACGCCATGTGGCTAGGGTCCACGCAGCTGGTTTTGGTTCTATCTTCAAGTGGAAGGTGAAGTCTAACATTTCCCGCCCTCTGATGGGAGTTTTGTATCTAAGGATAGATCCTGAGACGATGACTCTTGACATGGGTGAGGCTAATAAGAAGCTTCGCATCACTAGCGATGGTATACTTCAACTTTTTGGGTTCCCTCGTGGTGGTCGTTCTGTACCAAGGCCGTCAGAGGACGGATACGACGAAGCTCTGATGAAGTTAAGATTGGAGCTTGACATTAGCAGGAACAAAGATATCAAGACAAAGGATTTGAGGGATAGGCTAGCGGTGCTTGTCAAGGATCCTAGCAAAGATGACCTTGCTCTCAAACTGTTCTTCATTATTGTGTTTATGAAGATTGTGTTGCCTGGTGCCGCCCCGCGTGTTTCCAGAGAGGCAACAATGTTTGAGCATCTCGTCATTGAGGACATGGATAATATGGATTATTGCCAACTGATGGTTGATGAGCTTAGAAGGGCTGTTCTCAGGTACCAAGATGGTGTTACCATGGGGAAAGCAATCACAGGCTGTGCTATAGGGCCTGTACTAATGTACCTTTACTTCCTTATCTGTGGCAAGACTGCGGAACCTGACATGCGAGTCCCCCGCATATGCTTCATGGATCCTGACAAGCTTTCCGATCTGGCTGATGCAGATTTGATAAAAAAAGGCAACGCAGATCCAAAGACTTGGGTGTTTGGGAAGCTTCCAGTGAGTTTTATTTCTGTCGTGTCTTGCAGACCTTTTCTTATTTTGGTATAGCTATTTTGTCTGGAGTGAACATGTGTACTGCAGAGTTACCTGTTTAGGTACGATTTTTTAGTACTGCTGGGTTATGTGTGGTTGAACTGAATCTCTTTGTTCAACTGACGTGTTTGTAAAAACTAAAAAATTGGCACTGATAGTGAAAGATCATTAGAGCTGTTGATTTGAATCTTTCAATATAATGCTTATTTTTCCCTGCGTGTTGCATTGATTAATTTACTCTTTTTCGCCTTGTTCGTAGTGGAAAACTCAAGAGGAGGTTGTCTTTTTCCGAGTGTATAAACGGCCAGTCCTGGAGATGCCGTCGTCTCAGGTTCCCAAGATTTTATCTCTGCACGATGAGGTGAGAGATGACTGTGGTGTTGAAGGTTCTGGTTATGTTCCCCCTGGCCCTAGTAAGGCTAGTACTTCACAGAGGCAGGGTTTTAGTATTGATGTAGCTGTTTTTGCGTTGGAGCGCGCTGAGCATATTTTTAGTAATGTGTGTTCTAAGTTGAAAAAGGTCCCAACTACAGTTGAGCGTCTTAGTTGTATCAATGGTATCCTTCCTGAAGGTCATCAATTTAATGTTGAGGAAGCAGTGGAATATATTGAGATGGAGAGAATTATAATTAGTGACATGCGTGATGGTGCTGCTCAACTAATTCAGAGCTCTGTTTGTCTGTTGAATAACATGAAGCGTTTCAAAAGTATGCAAGACTCTCGCTGCAAGCCATATGAAGAAAGTGCAAATGTTGTTATCAGGCAGATTGAGCAAGATGAGGATGCTGCCACCGACAGTACGACTGGTGATGGTTCTGAGACTAATGTTTTTGATCACCATACAATTGATGTTGCCTTGGAGCACCCTGTTGTTGATGTGAGTCAGTCCTTAATGTTTGCAATTTTGACTATGTTGTTCTGCTGTCAGTATTGTAGTTGAACTTACTCATCTTCATCCGATTATTAATTTTTCTTTCATGCAGGATGAGGCTGCTGCCACTGATAGCAGTGCTGGTGATGGTACTGAGGCTAATGTTTCTGATCACGATGTGAATGATGTTGGCTTGGAGCCTCCTGTTGTTGATGTGAGTTAGTCCTCGATGTTTGGAAGTATTAGTATGTTGTTCTGCTGTCAGTATTGTAGTTGAACTTACTCATCTTCATCTGTTTATTAATTTTTCTTTCATGCAGGAGACTAGTCATAATGTTGAGGCTGCTGTTGACTGTGGAATTAATGATCCATCTACTGATAAGTGCAAGGTTATTTTTATTTTTATTTTGTTTATATTTATTTTTGAACTTTCATGCGCACCAATGTGCCTTACATGTTCATTTTTCTATCGCATGCCATTAGTGTGGTTTAATTCCTTGTGCTTATTGTTGCTAATAATAGCATTATTTTTTTGCTTCATTAATATGAGTCAGGGTCCTGTTGTTGGCGACGAGCCTTGTTCGACCATTGTGATGTTCCTTTGAATGTTAGTAGCAGCATGATTGATGATGTTGTTGTGAATGCCGCTAAGGTTTGTTTTTCTGTGCACCTCTTGCTAGCTTTTATTGTTTGTTAGTTTTTGCTCATATTATTCACTTATTCTGTTTTTTTAGATGACTGATGTTGAGCGTGAGGCTGCCGTTAGTGGTGGAGATGATGCTTGTGGTGTTCAATTGAGTAGTGGGCGCAATGTTGGTACCAAAGTTGGTGTTGAGGTTGGTGCTGCCAACATACTTGATGCCAAATCGTCTGGTGTTGGTATTGCTGGGAATGAAAATCTTTCTGATTGTGAAGATTTCCCGCCGGACAATTTCCCGCCTGGAGGGCTTGATTACGGTGATGCATTGCAAGATGCCTCTAGCATGGAGGAGGTACCATCTGAGGGTGATGATTTACTTCTATCGATTTCTTCTGGCCCCTTGACGCAGGAGGCGCTCGTGTAATCCCAGGATTTTCTTTCTTTCGAGCCTGAAAGCGCAGCCATAATTATGTCCTCACAAGATCTTCCATCATCAAACCCTGAAACTAGAGGCATATTGGTGTCATCACAGGAACTCCCGTCGTCAAACTCTGATAGTGTAGGTAAGGACTTGTAAATGAGGCATACTTCTCATTTATGGCATCTTGGACATGTTCACTTGTAGTGCTTGAACTTATTATTTTTATTCTTTTTCTACAAGCAGAAGGTGCTAATGTGATTAAGGTTGATTCGTTTTTCTTCGCTGTTAAGAGGTTGCGCACGAACCGTGCAAAATGGTTAGTTTGGGATTTTGCTCGTATCATTTTCGCCTTTTTTTTCTCTCATATGACTATTGTTGTTATTGCAGTAGTTTTAATTCATGTCATCTTTTGTGTTTTCCTAGTGACAAGCCAATGTTTCAAAATCGCGAATGTGATGCCAATGTTGGTTCTATTGCTAAAGAGTTTGTCCCCACTGGCATGCTCAACTCAGACAGTGCTGACATTGTTTTATATTCTCTACGTCAGAAGTACCGAGACACTAACAAGTTGATAGTTCCCAGATGGGTGACGGTCAGTATTTGTTTTGTAGACAGGATGATAACTTACTTTGGCAATTTTCTAACTGTTGTTGTTCTTTTTGTACAACAGACCAAGATCCATGATGGATTTATTTATGGCAATGTGCTACAGTGGTTCACGAGATCAGGGGCTGATGGTTTTGACCAAGTTGGTGAACTTGAACTTATTATACTCATGAAGTAGAACTGTCACGTTTTTTTTCAAGTTTGGGAGGTGGGAATGAACTTCAGTAGGCTGCTTTTTATCCCTGTACTTATGAATGATTTGTGCTTCGTTTTTTAAAGTTGCACTTACTGTCGCAAGGAAATTGAACTGATATGTTTGTTGCAAGTTTGGGCGGTGGATATAAACTTGAGTATCATTTATTTTTTGTAGTGGGTTGCTTACTCAATTTCCCTGTTTCAGCTTCTTTTCCCTACTTTTGATCCACCGTCATTTGCGGCTGCCATGAAGCCTAGTGACGAATCTGGGCATTGGTGCTTGATTGTTCTGAATTTGAGGTTCCGTCGTTTTCAGTGTCTTGATTCACTCTGTGATGAAACCTGGATTGATGCAGTTAGTTTTTTAAGGACTATGACAGATAACATAAAGAAGCTTTGGAGGGAGTCCAGCGTAGACAGGGCCAAACCATTCTCGCCGCCGCATATTGATAGTTTCTCTTGCGAGTTTGTGCGGGTGCCGCAACAGAGAAACATGTGAGTATCTGTTTTTAATGATTTTTCTTAGTTGTTTTTGTTGCTGGGAGGATGGTGTTCCTGTTTTTTCGAATTTGTGATGTACCCTTTTGTGTTTTCTTTTGTTAACAGGCATGATTGTGGCTTCTTTATGCTACAAAACTGCAAGACCTATCATTGCCGAGAGGATGGTGTGATTGAAATGTTGGATTACAGCCATGAAGACATTCTTGACATTAGGAAGACTTTTCTGTATACCTGCGCAACGGGTGATGTGTTTGATGTTGAATTCCGGGGTTTGTTTGGCATCGAACCCTGTACGTATGCATCACCTTTTGTAATTTTTTGCAGCTTGTACTTCTTGATTAGTACTATCATGAATTATTTATTTGTACTTACTCTTGATGCGGTCCTTTCTTTTTAAATTTTGCAGGTGAGTGGTTGGATCTTGGTGAGCATGACTACAGGATCTTTCACAGCCAGTTCTCGGAGCTCGAGCGTGTATCTATCGATTTTAGCCAGGGGCGTTCTCCCGAAAAGACAAGATCTGGTGTTATGAAGGGGCGGTTGGGAGCTCTGAAAGGTTATACGGCTACTTGTGCAGATAGCCCCTCTACACCCAAGAATCCCATTGTGGAATTGATAGACAACAACGATGATGCGTTTGACAAGATTACTGGCATGGGAAGAGTCACCAGGAGCGCTGCTGCCAAGGGTTTATCCCCCCTTGCTGGTATAGTGGCCCGTTGAGCTGGTGCTGCTAGGAAGGATCCTGCTATGGATTCTGGCAATGTTACAAGCACGAAGCGTGCACCCAGAGCTCCTATAAAGTTTTGCTCCCCTGTGCAGCAGCTTCACCCTCATAAATTCCCTCACATGGACAAGGCTCGCAAGTTGTATAATCTGTTGCTTAGTGATGAATGGCATGAGAAGTATGCCAAGTGAGTATCTGTCATTATGCTTCCTCTTCTTATCTTCTGTTGTTTCTAACTGATATGTAAATATGACCTGAATTGTTCCTTTTTATACAACTTGCACTGCTATGAATTCCTTATCTTGCTTCCCCTATTTTTTGTTCTTGTGTGTGCTGCAGGAATGTGTTCTCAATGATACATCAGCCTGATGATAGCATAACTAGCTTCACTGGGAAACACATCTCGGAAGTTTTTTCAACTGGGAAAATGATGGAGGGTGATATAATGGACTTCCTCATTGATGATTGGAAGCAAGATCCCGAGAGAAATGCAGATTTCGCATATGGAAAAAGGGTATTGCTGAGTCCATATTTCATCACGGTAATCAATCAGATCGTTTCTTTCTGTTAAACAAGACTGCCTATTGTTTTACGAGTTTTAATAATACTTTGATTGTTGATCCTTTTCTCCTGTATATTTTTTTTGTCTTTTTGCAGGTTGTGCTTGATTGTACGTTTACGGTGATGAAGATATAGAGTTTAATGTGGAGAGTGCAGTGAGAGATTTCAAGAGCTATGTTAAAGATGAGGGAGACTTGCTCAGTGCCGATCTTGTGAGTTCTACTAGCTGATTTTTGGTTTTATTTGTTTGTTGTCATGCTGGTTTTTATTTTGAATATTTAATATGTCTTTTTTGGTCATTTATTTTTTAGATGTTCATGCCTCTATTCAAACCTATGATTTTACCAAAGGATAGGAAAGTGAACCACTTTTCCTTATATGTCATGAATCGGTACTGGAGTAGTATCGACATCCTTGACTCTTTACCTTATCTGAAGAACCATCGTCCCTCAAAGAACACCTAGCATAAAGACTGCGAGAAGATTGTGAGTGACATTTATTTTCTGTACTGGATTAATTTTTTCGCATCTTTGTTTCTGCTTTTCTGAGACCTGAAAATGTGTGGTTTGTTTTCTTTTTTTACAGATTTCTAGATTGGTCCAGGTAATGAAGGCTGTGTATGGTGATGCTCAGTACAATGCGAGCAAGCAACCCAAATGGGAGGTTTTTGCAAAGAAACCAACGTTTGTCAAGGTTCCAGTTCAAGGGCCGAATGAATGTGGCCATTATACTCTGAAGTATGCGGGATCCAATGATGGTGAAAAAGATCGTTGAGACGTGGTTTCTAGATGAGCTTTTTCACTTTCTGTGTTTCGCTTATTGTGTATTCCTTTTTTATGTGTCATGGTTTTTGATAATTTGTTTTATTGTTTTGCAGCCTCGTATTTTTTATTGGAACGCTGAGGATTTGTATAGAGTTGTGTTCAACCAGAATAACCATCTTCTGGTGACGGAGCTTCCCAAGGAGGTTCAGGCTTTGGCTCCTGGTCCATAGAAGAAATGGTCATCACTTGCGTAGTGAATGGGATAGTTGTGTGATATATCTCTTGAAAGCATTGTAGGCTTTATTTGTAGTGTTTGAATGTCTTGTCAAGTACTATGCAATAACTGGTATATTTTGTGTTGTGTTTAAGTGTGGCACATTGTTTAACAAACTTTTTTTCCATGATGATAGTGTGGTTGAATAGCTGTTTCACTTGTGTAGGTTTCATCGAGAATTATTTTTGGTTAAGTTTTATTTTTTGTACTGAAGACTTATATACTAGTTGAACTGGAAACACCTTTTTTCAAGTGTATTACGAGTTGTTACTGAGAAAGTGAGATTTATTTTATTTTTATCTGATTCCAACCTAAGTTGGACCTTTATAGTTTCTGTACCCTCATTTTATTGTACTTATGATATAGTTCTGTTAGTACTGAATTGTAATCTCATTCAGCGTAAGGCTTTTAAAATTGGTGCCAAATTTTTGTTTGAACTTTAGTAGTTGAACTTCATAGTAAAAGTTAAAGCACTGGTTTAAATTAGCTAAGTTTAAGAGATAGCCCTATTAAGTTCAAAACTACTTCTTTCTCAAGGCATTAATTGGTATCATCATAGCACTTACCGAATAAACTAAGTTGTACTGAGATTTTAATTGTGCTAGTACTTTGATTATTTATATTTTTTTGTGTTGTTTGAAACTAGTACCTCACTGGTCATGTGTGCGGATGCTTCTGTTGTCTTTCTTGTGATTTTTCTCCTTGGTTGAACTGATATCTTTTTGATTTAGTTATGGCCTTCTTTTTCTAGGCTGTGGTTTTTCTCAAGGCAATATTTGGTATCATCATAGTACCTGCCGTATAGACTAAGTTGTACTGATATTTCAATTTTACTATTACTATTATTCTTTCTGTGTCACTGTGTTAGGGAATGCGAACTGAAGCTTCCAGTTCCTTTTTATTTTTGTAGAACGAATGCACTATGTGTTCAAGTGTACCAATACTTTCAATCCTAGCATGCTAGTGACTAGGAAATACGTATTGATGGTTCTTTGCTTTTCCTATTGCAGTACTTAATTATTTTCTAACTACTATGAGAATGATTCTATTAGTACTGAATGATGTCATCGGCTGAAACTTAGTCTTTTTAGTGTTCTTCTGAAACTAAAAACTGATTTTTAGTGTGGTTGTACTACCGTAGATGTCTAAGCTGTATTGAGGGTCCAAGGCTACTATTTGCTGTTGTCCTTAGTTAGTTTGCCATTGTTTTTTTGTGAAAATATCCATGTGTGATTTGTTTGCTCCATGACTAATGCTGCATAGTAGCCATCAAGTTTCATTCACAACCTACTTCAACTTCAAATGATGGATAAACAAAATAGGAAGCTAGCAAACTTGTCGAACGACATAAGCAAACGATGTACTTGATAGACATAGGCAAACTTGTTCAAACCCTGACACACATAACATACGGAAGCTGGTTCAACCTAACGAAAGCAAATTACGAATCTGAAACAACAAGATAAGGACAAGCAGAAGCGCGAGCAACAAGGAGGCAGACTTTCATGCCTCTTCATCCCGCAAAGTTGCAGTGGTAGTAGTGATCAGCCTCCTGCTCTTGTGCAATATCCCAACCTGTCACGATGTCGTTGATTATCTTCCATGACTTGTACGTGGCGTACGCATCTTTTCCTACGTACTCGATGAGGTTGTCTGGTAGCGGGCTGGTCCCCCACAGTTTGTGGTCTTCCTCCTTGTTGATGTTCTACTTCATGCCTTTGTAGAACGGGTGGATGACGCTGGCTGCAACATCGACCAAGGAGTCATAGAATTTGTTTGTGGTTGGAACTTTCCACTTGCGCTGCATATCAATGAAGTTGTTAGGGTTGATCTCCAAACTAGACTTGTTCAGCATCTTGTTGTCACCTTCAATGCTGAAACCGACAAATGTGTACAATTTCTCCTCCCGCAGGAACTGTTTGAGGCGCTTGGGCCTACAAGGGGGGAGACACATATTGAAGATTAGTGTTTTTTTGAAGATTTAGTTCTCCTACTTTTTTGTTTACAAGTGATAATCCATGAGGTAGATGCTTATATAGTACAAGTCATGGATGAATGTAGTTCACAAACTAGTACACAAAGTCCTGTAATTAAATTCAACTACACCATGTTATTTTTCTTTTTTGGTATCTTCAGTGCTTCACCAAATGCTTCACCAAGTTCAAGAACCTATTTACCAGAGTCGATGATATATGTGTTGCTTACTTCAAGTTCAGTTTTCTTTTTTGTTGAATAAAGCTTGATACATCTTTGATCATCAATTCTATATCAAGTTCAGAAATTAATTCGAGAAACATGTGCATCAAGATATGGACCTATATCACTTCATCAAACATCTTTTAGTACATCAATTCTATAAACTATGCTAGTGCATCAAGATCAGAATCTATGCTAGTGCATCAAGTTCAGAAATTAATTTGGTGAAACATTTTTTCAGATGCTAATCTAGTGCATGAGTTTCAAATGCTAATCTGGTGAAACAATCCACTTCACAATTTCAGAAATGCATGAAACTTGATAAACATGTACTCCTGCATCCACTTCACGAACAATAGTAGTTCATTTAGTTGGGAAAAAAGTTTAATGAAATTTTTAGGGAGTAGTACTAGTACAGATGAATGAACAGTAGTATGGGTTACCATTTTGTGGTTGCTGCGATGTGGTACACCAAGCAGAGTTCCTCGACGCACAACTGCAGGACTGCTGCCATCTGGGGAGGTTCATCTTTGCTGGTGTAGTCCACATCAACTCCGATGAAGCTCGGATACAAGCCGTCGACCTTCATCCTGCGCCTACTCATCATCTCGTCGGCCTTGTTTGGTTCGCTGGTGCAGACGATCTCCAGTGTCTCCTTGCCATGGAGCTCAACCCCTTTGAGCGTTCTGGTGTACGCACGCTTCAAGCCGAGGACGTGAACGTCATCGAGGTTGCTACTCTTGTCGGACGTCTCACCATGATGACGCTTGGCGGATGGTTCCTCCGCCATCGCCCTCCTCCGGTGACTGTGGGCTTGGGAGAGAGAAGTTTGTGGTTTGTGTGTAGTGGAGATTGAAGCGGCAATGGTGGTTCTTGGAATGAGTCAGAGATGGAAGACAATGGGTTATTTCCAGGGCGTGGACGAGGATGTGTGGGAGGCGGTTCGTCAGGGACGTGGGTGTAGTGGTCGTGGGTATCGCTGTTTGCAGTCCCTTGTGGCAACCGCCCATTGGGTGGCGCAGGTGGTGGCCTGGACGAACAAACCGTCCAAGTCAAGGGTCTCTACTGTCACACTGATCTGTCTTGTCAAGCTGTACTTATCAGCTGCTTATCCCACTTGCACGTCTCAAGGGTGGTGATGATGGCATTTTGCACTGTTTAAGTAACGTATGCTTTTTATGATGTTTATCCATGTGGAGGTTATGTCTTGTTTTTCTACTGAAGTCTTATACACTAGTTGATCTTAAAACATTTTTCAGTGCCCTGGGAGTTGTTGCTCAAAACTGGGACTTATTTTATTTTCATCTGTTCGAACCTAAGTTAGGCCTTTTATAGTTCTTGTATTCTCTTTTTAGTGCACTTATGGTTTAGTGCTGTGTGAACTGAATTGCAATTTCATACAGTGTACGATTTTGAAATTTCATGTCACATTGGTGTGAGTGGCCTGACTGTTCCTGCTTTTTTAGAACTGATGTCATATGTATGTTTGTACTGAGGGGTGGGGGGTTGAGATTATTTATGACAAAATTGTTCATTGAGGTGTTGACAGATTTTACATAAATAAGAAATTTAACAGAATTGACAAAGAAAATCTATTTGAACTTCGTGCATTTTAGTAGTTGAAATTGTTACATTTTACATAAATAAGAAGCTTAGCAGAAAATACAAAGAAAATCTATTTGAACTTCTTGCATTTTAGTAGTTGAACTTGTCAGATTTTACATAAATAAGGAGTTTAACAGAAATGACAAAGAAAATCTATTTGAACTTCTTGCATTTTAGTAGTTGAACTTATCAGATTTTACATAAATAAGGAGTTTAGCAGAAATGACAAAGAAAATCTATTTGACTTCTTGCATTTTAGTAGTTGAACTTCAAAGTAATATTTAATTTGGTTTTCTAAATTATGTACATTTAACATATAGGCTATTAAGTTCTCTGCTTTTTAGAATTTCATTGTTTTTGTATCATATTTTTTTGTTTTTTAATCATCCGTGGTGCAGGGCTAAAATTATTTTTATTTTTATTTTTTGTATTTTAAAGTTATTACCTACAAACTAGTAGTTGAACTTTTATATTTTCAGTTTTCGAACATTTTTTTGTAGTTTATATTTCTTTGCACCGCGCTCTGCTTTGTTTAACTGGCCTTATTGGTGTGGTGTTTATAGACGATGGAGGCTATTGGGCCGTTTTCCGGCCCAACTAGCCCGCGCGTGCATTTTGGGGACTGCTGGATGTGCGTGTGCTCTGGGTTTAGTCCCACCTCACTAAGGGAGGAAGCCCTCGACCTGTTTATAAGCGCGGCCGAGTCCTACTGGTCGAACTCCTTTGAATACTTACCTGAGCGCTTATACACGGCGCTCGCTCTCTCTCTCATGACCTGTGGGCCCTGTTGGCTGGCCCTGCATTGTGCGGATTACTAGGGATTCACCGACGGTTCTGCCGTGGGTTCGAGTTCAAGTATGTAGCAGCGTCAAGGCCTACCTATTCTTGGGCGGTCAAAATTTTCTTTTTTTGGTTTGAATCTAGTACTTGACTCCACCAGTAACTTGGACTGATCCATTTTTGTTCTAGTTCTGTGGAAGTGTTATTTTTTCATTTGAAGTTTTTTGCCTTGTTTTGTGTTTGTTTTTGTGATTATTCTCAGGTGTCTTCTGGTATCATTTTTAGCACTATGGTAGTTGCGTGTAGACTAAATTGTACTGATAGTCCATTCATAGTAGCACTTACGTTCTTAGTCTGACATTTTGGGGGGGGGGGAATATGAACTGATGCTTCTTTGTACTTTTTATTGTAGTAAGTATGTACTGTTTGATCAAGTGTACTAGTACTGTCATTCTAAGTCCGCAATCCTCAAGTGACCAACATAAGTGTGTGCTGATGCTTCTTAACTTTTTATGTTTGTAGTACTTGTTAATTTTCTAGTAAGTACATATGTATGAGAACAGTACATTAAGTACTTAGAATTTCTGCTTCAACTTTTGAAGTGTTGTTAGTCAACTCAATTTGTATTGATTATTTTCAACGTTATGTTTTCTATACAATACTACACATGGAACAACGTTGTGTGATTAGTTGCTTCATAACTAGTACTTTAGAGCAGCCACAAAGTTCCATTTGAGAAGCTACTTTGAATTTTGAAATGATGTATTAACAAAATATGAAGCTACCAAACTTATATAATGAGATAAGCAAGACAATGTACTTCATGACATAAGTAAACTTGTTCGACAATGACAAGCACAACATAGTCATACTGGTTCAACCCAACAAGAGCAAACTACGAATTTGAAACAACAAGATAAAAGGCAAGCACAAACATAAGCAAAGCGAAGGCAGGCTTTGATGTATCTTCATCCCTAAAAGGGGCGGAAGGGGCGGTTGTAGTAGTGGTCAACCTCCCGCGCTTTTGCAATTTCCCTACCATTTGTGATGTTGTCGATTATCTTCCATGACTTGAACATGGCGTACGCATCTTTTCCCTCGTACTCGATGAGCTTGTCTGGCAGCGGGCTGATCACCCACAGTTTGTGGTCTTCCTGCGTGTCGATGTTCTTATTCATGCCTTTGTAGAATGGGTGGATGACGCTAGCTGCAACATCAGTCAAGGAGTCATACTCTTTTCCGGTGTATGGAATTCTCCAGAAGCGCTGAATGTCGACATACTTGTTGGGGTTGATCGTTGGAAGGCCAAACATCTTCATCTTCTCTTTGTCGCCTTCAATGCTGAAACCGGCAAATGTGAACAACTTCTCATGCTTCAGCATCTCATTGAGGCGCTTGGGCCTGCAAGGGGAGAGACATTTTGAAGATTAGCATTACTTTGATGTTTGAATTCTTCATTTTTGTTTATATTCTATAAGCAATGAATCCATGAAGTAGATGCTTATATAGCATAATTAATGGATGAATGTACTTCAGAAATTAGTAAACAAAGTTTTGAAATTTAATTCAAGTACATCATGTTATTTTTCTTTTTGGATTGTATATAGTTTGAGCCAATGTTGTATGTGCTGCTTTTGTACTAGTTTATTTACTTTTGTTGAATAGGACAACACATACCAGTGCTTCAGCAAGTTCTTAGTTTTTTGCTTATGAAAATAACATGAGACCAAATTCAGATACTACTTCACTACATCAAGTTCAGAAACATATTTTTAATACATTGAGTACAGAAACTACACTATCGGATCAAGATCAGATACTGCACTAGTTCAAAAATACACTTATGGTGTATCTACTTGAGAAAATGCAGTAGTGCATCCACTTTCACAAACCACACTAGTACATCTAGTTGAGAAACAAGTTTGAATTTAAATGAGTAGTAATTAAACAGATGAACCAAACAGGGCAAATGAGTAGGATGGGTCACCATTTCGTGGCTGCTGCAATGTGGTACACCAGGAAGAGTTCATCCACGCACAACTGCAGGACTGCTGCCATCTGGGGAGGTTTGTCTTCCCTGGTGTAGTGCACACCAAGACCAACGATCTTACGATGACAGCCGCCAGCCTTCCTCCAGAGCCTGGTGATCATCTCATCGGCCTTGTCTGGTTCGCAAGTGCAGACGATCTCCAGCATCTCGTTGCCGTGGAGCTCAAGCCCTTTGAGCATTTTTGTGTACGCGCACTTCTTGCCAGGGACGTGAACGTCGTCGAGGTCGTATCACTTGTCAGACGTCTCGCCATGATGATGCTTGGCGGACGGTTCCTCCGCCATTGCCCTCTTCCGGCGACTGTGGGCTTGGAAGAGAGAAGTTTCTAGGTTGTCTGTGGTGGAGACGGAAGCGGCGATGGTGGTTCTTGGAATGAGGCAGAGATGGAAGACAATGGTTTATTTCCTGGGCCTGGACGGGGATGTGTGGGAGGCGGTTCATTGGGGACGTGGGTGTAGTGGTCGTGGGTGTCGCTGTTTGCAGTCCCTTGTGGCAACCGCCCAGTGTGTGGTGCGGGCGGTGGCCTGGAAGAACCAACCGTCCAAGCCAATTTCTCTGCCAGGGTATTAATCTAGTCGAACTAAGTAGTCTTGTCAAGCTGTACTTATCAGTTCCTTTATCCCACTGCGCTCGTCTCAGGGTCGGTGACGATGGCATTTTACTATCGCATTGATCCATCTTGTCAAGCTGTACTTATCAGCTGTTTATCCCACTTGCATGTGTCAGGGTTGGTGGTGATGGAGTTTTGTACTTCTCTACTACGTTACTTGGACTGGTGATTGAAGTGTAGTTGAACTTACCAAATACTAGTCGGACTGTGTGTCATGTTAATCTTTTTTAAAACATTTTTTGTTTTTATGAAAGGATTGTTTATATGAACATAATCTTTGAAAGTATTTTTACAGATAAATTAGTTTTTCATCAGTACAGGTGTATTATATTTGCATTTGCTTGAGGTAATTATTATTCTATACTGATGGACTTTCTGAACTAGGACTGGCAGAACCAGACATAGCTTGCTTTTTGAAACCATGTTTTCTGAGGATAGTTTTGCCGAGTTACTGGTCGACAGTATTGTTGGCGTTACATAAATCCAGATAAGTTTTTTTTAATATATTTGTGACTGCATTCAAAAGGATTATCAAATTGTTTACATAATAATGTCACTAGTCTAGCGGGCACAAATCACAAATTATATCTTAACTATAGTACTGAATGAGAAATCAACGACAAAGCTAAATAAGTTTTGGTACTGGCAGTGTTTCTGAAATGTTTCCTCATTGTGTACTGCAGTAGCATAATCACTAAGGATTCTTCAGTCTTGAGCTCCTCCTAACTGGCCCCGAATGTTGTACCTTGCCGGCGCCCTTTCCTGGTTGAGCCTTGGCAGCTTCATCGTTAGTTTCAGTTTCCTCGTCCCCAATACTGTCATCTTCATTGCCTTCGTCTTATTGGTCATCATTATCGTCAAACTCTTCTTCTTCATCCTCTTCATTTGATTTTTTGGAACTCTGGACCTTGCCCTATTTCTATTCAGTGCCATCGGCCTCCTTGCCCAGTTTGCATGTGCGGGCATTATGTCCATCAGTCCCCCCACACTTGCCGCAAGTGTAGCTACTACGTGTGTCGTCTCCATTGGTAGAGACCTAGGCAGCTCCAATCTGCTTCTGCATCTTTTGCTTGTTGGCAATGGCATCTGTGCGGTGTGGGCATGTGCGGTAATTATGATTGGTCACCCAGTTGCAGAATCTGCATGCCCTTACCCCGAGAGGTTTCCCGTCCAGGACGTATTCCATGCGTTTGATGGGGCATGGTGGCTTTTTGGATGCTGCTTTTGCTGCTTTTGCTGCATGCGTCTTACTCTTCCTCTCCTTTGTGCATGAGTATATGGGTGGTTTAATTACCCTTTGTTGTTGTTGCTGCTGGTAGGATCTCCCGTTGTCATGTCGTTCGCCTAGAGCACCGTCAAGTTCATGATCTTGCACATGAACATGTTGCTACTCTTGAGTATGCTCATGGGGAAGCTCTGATTGCTGTTGCTCCTCCTCCTCGTTGTCGTATGGTTCAACATCTCCCATATGGTTCATCTCAGATAAGATTGTAGCAATATCCTGCTCAAGTTTTTATGCTTCGTTGTCCACGACACCTCCATTTTTAGAAGAATGCATGGCGTCGAGTTCTTCTTCAAGTCTTTCCATGACTACCCGTGACCTCGCCATTTGGTCTTGGCTTCTCAAGCTTTTCCTATGCACTCTCAAAACCTGCAGCAGCAGAGCGCTTTCAATGCAGTATTGGGAGGCCTTGTTTGCCGTTGTTGCCCTCAAGTCATTTCTGTTGAAGGTTGGCTGGATGTTTGGGCGTTTGGTTTATCTCCTAAGGATGTATTTCTCTGGAATGGTCTTATCCTTAATTGTTTGCATCATGCACAGGACATGCACGTAGAAAATATCTGTTTTTCTGGAAGAGGTGCATGTTTTCTGTCATTTCATTCGAACAAAAACTTTGCAAAAATAAGTAGTACGTGTAACATTTTTTTAGTACTCACCTGCGTGGTCCCAGAGCTTGCACTCGCAGTCGTATATTTCCCCCATGGGGTCTGCAACCACCTGGAACGCGTGCTGAGACCACTCAGACGATGTTTGCGGTTTGTTGTAGCGTACACGGTACTTTGTGGGCTCTTCCGTGTCCGTCACCGTGAAGAGGGTGCTCAGCTTTACCCTTTTTCTGATATCGCTATACACAACTCGTGAGTAAACTTTTGCCATCTGAGTGTCGAACCCATAGAGGGTCAGCGTGTTTGTTTTATTCTGCGCAAGCAAGAGTGTTGAACAAATTATTAGTTTTCTTGTAGCAAAACTTGTCTAACTAAGAAAGAATTACTTTAGTAAGCACATTATTTTTCTTATGACAGGTGATAGAGCTATACCCGGTTACCCATTGTCTCCTTGTTTTCTGCCTACCTCCTATTTTTTGACGCAGGTGTTTACCTGGCTGACAAACCGGTGTAGGTTTTGTCTCTCACATACGTAGTTCTTCTTCAGCACATAGTTCATGCTCTCACTCCATTGTGTCGATGTCATTCTAGCACAGAAAATTTCTTTGAAGTAAGCTGATATCCATTTCTCGCGCTCGTTCCACATTGCCACCATCGTGGCATCATCATGGAGGTTGTACCTATCCATGAGATCTTTCCAGGAAGTCTCAATTTCAGTTGGCACGAGGGGCCAGTTGAGGATTGTTGTGAATTCATCCTTAAAGGTTTTGTACAGGTCGTATAGGTGCGCGATGTGTTCCCTGTACTTCTTCGTAATGTGCCAGCGGCATAACTTATGTACTGTGTTCTTGAAAACATCTGGGATCGCCAAAGCCATTGCCGGGCACTCGTCTGGAAATGAGAAAATAGACTCAGAGTGGTCAGCTGATGGTTGTGCATATATACAAATAGAACTGACACAACATTTTTACTGTGTTATTTTCCTTTTTTTAGGTGTGGTTTAGGGTTATGGTTTTTTTTGCGGTTGTACCTGGGAGGATGCATGTAGGAGCTTTCCCTCTCATGCATTTTAAACATGTTTTGAAAAGCCATCTGAATGAATCTGCATCCTCATCTCTTAGCAGGGCGAAAGCAAAGATTGTAGTCTGAAAGTGGTTGTTGGTACCCACAAACACTCCAAGTGGCATATGGTATTTGTTGGTCTTATACGTGGTGTCAAACGCCACGCAGTCACCAAAGTCTTGGTATGCCCCTCAGCAGCTCGCGTTCGCCCAGAATATGTTCTTCACTCTGTCGGACTCATCAAGTTGTATGTCGGAGAAGAATTCCCTGTTTATTTCTTTCATCTCCCTAAAGAAGTTGACAGTCTTCAGGACATCACCCACGTCATCCATCCATGAATTCTTTGCTTTGCTACATATTAAAAGTGAATAGTCATTTGCAAAAATGCATGTTGAACTGGCATCAGGTAATGCGTTGCGTAATATATTTGTACTGACAATTGAAAAAGGACAGAGGGGGTTTTTGGGAGGAGAACAAGTTTGTACTTACATGTTAATTAGGTCTTTGGCATTCATTTCGAGGAAGAAGATACCTGGTTCATCGCCACCCAGTATGCTCATGATTTGCGCATGTTCAATGCCTTTGAACTGCAGGTACTTGACGTACTCCAATATTGTCTTGTCAAAGTTTTTGTGGGAGTGCAAAAAGACAGGCATTTCTATGGTGAGCTGTAGCCTATGGTTGTGTTCCCCAGATTATCTCTTTTACGACTAGTCTTCCATCCTTTTGCTTCTTCATCCTAATTTTAGCCTCGTAGTTAGTCCTGGCTGTGGTCTTGTTCTGCTGTCTATTTGCTTCTGAAACCTTTAATTCATAGACTCCATAGCACGTGCAATAAAGGTAGACTCTGTTCTCAACCTTGTGGCCTTCTGTAATAGCAAAACCTGCGTGCTTTGAATAGACGTTGTAGAAGTTCTTTGCTTCTTCTAAAGTTTCAAAGCGCATTTCTAGCCTTGGCAGAACGTAAGCTTCAATGCTAGGTGACTGCACGCAACAATGAGCAAACAGAAACATAGTGATGAAAATGTTAGATGGTGTTATCACAGTACTAGGGGGTGGACTGTGCTTGTATGTTTTTTTAATGGATACTTACATGTGTATAGCTTTGCGCTACATCCGGTGTTTGCTGTTCACCCTCATGTATGGGCGCGGGAGGTGTCACCCTAGGCACATGCAACAATGCATCTCTTGGAGGGAGCAATGTTGATGATGCTCTCCGTCTCTCATTATACGGCCGTCTTGCCTCAGATTTGTTGTGAGGTTACTCCTGTCTATATGGCTCATATCTTGTACTCTGTACCCTGCTAGAGTGGTGAACATTCTTGTCTCTTTCGCCTGGTCTTCCCGTCGCAACCACTTTTGCAGCACGGATGATTGCTGTTGATGGAGCAATTGGTGGAAGCCTGGGTGTCCTTGCCTTTCTGCATGTGCTATGGAAGGAAAGTATTTGTTTCTGGGGACATTGCAGACGTTGTTGCACTTCAGCAGTGGCAAAGCTTGAATACCCAGCAATCGATGTTTGCTGCAGAGAAGAACTAGATTGTGCTTCTGATGATTCTGGTGTAGCTTGAAATCTTCCTGTATTGTTGAAGTATCCAGGTGGTATTTCTGGTGTTACCCAACCAGGCGGTGCCTTATATTTGCCTGGCTCATCAAACCCTCCCTGCATGTGCCGCCTTGCTTGTTTCTGCAATGACATTCAATAGTTTTGGGGTTAATCTTTTCTGCAGTCGAACTGATATCTAGATATGTTAAGAACTGATGTACTGATGTAAAGTTTTTTTGTTTTTTTCTCTATAACTGATGCATGAACATATGGTGCACTGCTTGGAAACTGAACATTGAACTTTCAAACAACGTGGATTTATATAAACATGAATGGATGTCTTTTCTTATTTTTTCATCTAGAACTTATGCATCTACATTACAAGTACTGCTAGTTTATGTATCATTGAACTTACTGTGTAACAATTTTTTAGCAACAATTTTTTTACTCGTTCAAACTGACGCAACTACATGACTTGTACTCTTAGAAATAACAACATACAACTTTCAGTGGTAGCTGAACCTTAGTACTAGCTACTTGGACTGATTCATAAGTTTAATTTTTTTTACTTGAACTGAAGCTACCATATTAGAGGTACTGACAGTAATCTTGACATTCTAATTGTGCATCAAGTGGCAGGGGTGTAAATGAACTGATGCAAGCATTTGCAATGTACTGATGCAGCACACAATTTTGTACTGATGAACGTAATAGTGTAACATGTAGGCAGAGCATAGCAGCACAGATGAACTAACAAACTGATGAATTGAAACAAACGTGGTAACTATCTTCATTCAAACCCAGATCTGAAAAACTTGGTGTTGCTAGTAATTTGTGTGGGAAGGAGACATCAACTGCACCTTGTTGCATTTGACTTCTTCTTCGTCTCATTGGCGGCGTATTGGAAAAAACTTGGAAGGCGGAGCTATTGTTGTGGGGGAGACGATGGTGCTTGTTGTGGAGCTCTATCGACGAGGTCCGGCGAGGGGTGGAGGCGGGAGGCGTGGATCACGGCCCAGACGAATCTCCGGCGCCCGGCGGCGGGGAGGCACGCAGGGAAGCTCCTGCACCAGGCGGCGGGGAGGCGCGCGGGGAGGCTCCGGCACCAAACAGAGGAAGGCGCGCGTGGAGGCTCTGGCGCCCAGCGGCGGGGAGGTGCCCGGGGAGGCTCCGACTCCCGATGGCGGGGAGGTGGGCGAGGAGGCTCCGGCGTCGGACGAGGCGAGTGATGGTGGCGGCGGTCGGTCGGCGGCATGGCTCGATGGCGGCGCGTCGGGGGTGTGGTGGGTGTGGATCGGGGGTGGGTGGTGCAAACTCGCCGTCGGGCGGGTCACGGTGCCGCAGGCTCCATCGCTCCAGCTGCCGCCGTCGCTCGCTCGCCTGCAACGGCTGCTTCCGGCGGTAGATAGCGCGTCGGCTTGGGGCTGGGTCGGTCGGGGACGCGTCGCGCCCTTATAGGCCCGGAGGGTAACAGAATATTATTCTATTACTGGTAACAGAATATTATTCTATTACTGGTAACAGAATATATATATAGAGAGAGAGAGAGAGCGTGACACTATTCTGATCCTGTAATCAAAATAGTTATTTGGATCACGATCAACCCTATATAGGCCCGTTCCCGAACTCCCGAAACCACCGAAACTGAAGCCCAAAAGAAAAAACTCAACCCACGTCCTCAACCTCCCACCCCATCGACCCCCACATTACCCACCAGCCCACCTCACGCGCAGCCTCCCTCCCGCAGCTACCCAGCGCGTGGGCGCCCCCAACCCACCCCCGCCGGCACCGGTGACGCGCGTCGCCCCCGACCAG
>NC_041385.1:317658756-317669223 GCF_002162155.2 Triticum dicoccoides | reverse complement strand
TACTTCAACCATATAAGCCGCCTCCCCCTGCTTCAACCGTGGCGGTGGCCCTCCCTCCAAGCGCGTCGCTGAAAACCACCATCGCCTGACTACTCCACGAGACGTCAACTCCACGCGCGCTGCCGGCAACCACTGTCTCGCCTTCTGTCGTGGCGCTCCTCCCACTCTCTAGACGCGGCCAGTGCCAACTGACCTTTCCTGGATCCTGGCGACCACCGCCATCCACCGCCCGTCACGGCCCAGCATAACCCCCTTAGAGCACCGCCACAGAGGACCCACGCTGATTCCCTCCTCTGCAATTGTGTTCGAACTGCAACATGGGGGGCTTTGAATCACACCGGCCATCTAGGTGAAAAAGAATTTTTTTTTTCGGCATATACTTCGTAGCCCCATCTCTCTTCTCCAAATTTCTTGCTCCTCCATTGACTGATCCATTGCTTGTGGCGTGCAGGTGTTCATCTAGAGGCTAAGAGGAGAAAACGAAAAATGATGCGCAATTCTGCTGCTGCCGATAGGGAAGGAGAACGACAGTGGATTTTTCTCTGGACTTCCATCTGCGGTTGTTGAGGCTAATGCAGGCTATGGCTGTTTGTTCTGAACAATTTCTTTTGTTTATAGCGTTTGTTGGTTCTCTCTTTGTGTGTGTGGTGTGTGCGTGTGTTCTGTGTGTGTGCTCTATGTGTGAGAGGCGTGCGTGCAAAGCACATGAAGTTAAATGATAAAAAAATTGGAAGTTCAAAAAAGAAGAAAACATAGTTTGTGAAAGGAAACAAGTTTGCCCACTTGACCTTCTTGTTATGTTTCAGTTTTGCAAATATCTTGGATACTTTGTATTGTTGTGGATAAATCGAGCACCTTCTTGTTATGTTTCAATTATTATTTCACACATAATTTTGATTCTAGATTAGTACAATGGCACATTCTCTTATTTTGAAATAATGTTTGTGCACACATGAACTACATCATAGAACAACATGTATACTTTATTTTGAAAATCTTGTATGTTTATGGTATTTCAAACATGTTGTGGCTGGAGCCTTCCGTACTTGGTTTAGTAACAGCAGTCCCCTACTATTTGGTGCTTTTTTTCTCTCTTATGCTCAAAAGTTTGTGTCTCCAGGATCCTCCGTGCTACTCTACTGCTCGCTACCCACATGAACAGCGGGAGGAAGAAGTTCAACACATGGCAGGAGAGAAGGTCACACATGAGGTGTAGGGGACAGGGGTGTTGCCATTCGAAAGATGGTCGTCCTTCGTGAGAATCGGTGTTGCTGGCATGCAGTGTTGCTTCTTGTGAGGCCGCTTCCAGCCAATGTCCTCCTCTGCCTCGTTGTTGAACTTCTCTGTCCATCCAGCAAAAAAATCTCTCTTCTATAGTTGTTGTGCATATACTACAGAAAAAAAAGCATTGGCCATAGAAGTTCAGAAATAGTTGTAAAGGAACATCTATGCACATGTTGTGTTTGGAGAGGCATGGTTTTCATTTTGATTTTGGGCTGGATGTACGAGGTGTATGAATGAAGGTCAAACCATGAAGTGAAGTCCATTTGTACATGTGAAATTCAGTGAGCATAAGAAGGGAATCAGATTGTTAGTTTATTTGGCCCCCATTTGTACATCATGGTGTCTACTTTCTTGTTTTGTACTTTTTCTTGAAATTTAATATTATGAGTTGATGCAAAAATAATGTGTTTTTAGTATGTTGGTTTCGGTTAAAAGAACTACAAAATACAGGGAAGCCCCGAGCAAGGTCAAAAACCACGAGATAGATAAATCCAAAAAAGGAGAAAACAGAGCACAAACATAATTATGTCGTAAAAAACAAAAGAAGAAAACAAATGCTCCACCAAGACAAAAATAACTCTGGAAGTTCAAATATAATCAATTAGAGAGTTGAAAGAAGATCAAAATAAAAAAATGCAGTAGTTCATTGTATACAAAAACCTCAAATTCTCCCTGTTTCTAGGAAAAATAGAAGTATGAAATGCAATATTAAAAAAATGTGTTTGATGTTTATTTTTTTAACTTTTCTATGAATAAAACTAAGAAAAAACTAAAAATATAGATAAGTTCGAAGTTTTTAAAAAGTTACATTTTTTCCTCATAACTAAAGAATAAAATGAAGAAGTTCAAATTAAAATAAAGAAGCAACTAAAAAAGTTTAAAATAGCTTCTCCCCGTTTTTAAAAAACTAGAAGCTCAAACTAAAAGAACCAAGAGGTTCAAGTTAAAATAACAAAATGTTCGATGTTTATAAAATGATTTTTTTTTTGTTTTCAAAAATAAAACCAAGAAGGTTAAATTGAAATAATAGAGTTGTTCAATTTATTAATATAAAAACAGATTTTCTTCATTTCTAGCAATACCCCTAGAAGTTCAAAAAATAACTAAAAGTTCAAATTTATATAACAAAGTGGTTCGATATTTATTACTAAATTAGGATTTTCCTCGTTACTAAAGAATAACCCAACAAGGGCAAATTAAAAAACTAGAGCATCTTAAAATTTATAGAGAAAATGGATTTTCCTTGTTCCAAGAAAAAACATAGAGGTCCAAATTTAAATAACGGAGACGTTCAATGTTTATAAAAAAAATAGACTTTCCCTCTCTAGAAAAAAGACCTACAAGTTCAAATTTAATAATTGAACAATTCAATATTTATTACATAACTAGGACTTTTCCCGTTACTAACGAATATCACCAATAAGTACTAATTAGAAAAATGAAGAGGTTTGATGTTTATAGAAAGTCAGATTTTCCCTGATACTAAAGATTAAAACCAAGAAGTTCAATTTTAAAAAATGGAGGAGTTTAATGTATATAAAAAAACTTAGGTTTTCTCGTTACCACAGAATAAAAACAAGAAGTTCAATTCGAAAAAGCGGAGCAGTTTGATATTTACTTGAAAAAAATCGGACTTTTCGAGTTACTAAAGAATAAAGCCAATAAGTTCAATTCGAAATAATGAAGAAGTTTGATGTTTAAAAAAACTCCAATTTTCACATTTCTAAAATTACACAATGAAGTTCAAATAAAAAAGGTAGAGCGGTTCAATGTCTATAAAAAACTCATATATTTTCACGTAATCGAGAGAAGTTCAGATTGATAACTGCGAGAAGTTCACATACTACACGGTGTGCATTTGTATGAAAAAGCAAAGGCTAAATTTTTTGTCGCTAGAAGTTCAAGTGCTCGGCCTGAGAATGTTCAAAAATTCTTGTGAGAGAGATTGAACAAAAATACGTGACAGAAGTTCAAAATGAAAACAGCGAGAAGTTCAACTACTACACAGAATGCGTTTCTGATAATAATATAAGAAAAGAAAACTAAAAACTTAAAACGTTTGTTGCAAGAAGTTCACGTGCTCCTCCTAGCATAGTTCAAATTTCATGTGCGAGACGTCAGTCGTTCATTTACATGTTGAAACAAAAGGCAAAAAACAACATTCTTTTGCCATTTTAAAAACTTCTCTCAAACGGCAATGAATTTGTAACACCCGTCTACATGAGAAACTTGCTGCTATTCATAAGCTTTCCAACGGTATATTATGTGCTACATTCCGATGAACAGTTTAAAATTTTCATGTATACCGTTTAAAACACATTTTTATGTATTCAAAATTTTCTTCGTTATTAAAGAATTGAGAAGTTTGATGATTATAGAAAACTTAGATTTTCCTCGTTATTAAGGAATGGAAACACGAAGTTCAAAAATGAAATAACAAGAAGTTCAACTTTTGAAAATAGAGCTATTCCAAATTTCATAAAAAAGATTAGCAAAAGAACCGAGGAAGTACATATTAAAAAGACAGAGAAGTTCGATGATTATAGAAAACTCAGATTTTCCTCGTTGTTAAAGAATGGAAACAAGAAGTTCAAAAATGAAATAACAAGAAGTTCAACTTTTGAAAATAGAGCGCATTAAAACTTCATAAAAAGGTTAACAAAAAACCCAGGAAGTCCATATTAAAAAGACGGAGAAGTTCGATGATTATGGAAAACTCAGATTTTCGTCGTTATTAAAGAATGGAAACAACAAGTTCAAAAATAAAATAACAAGAAGTTCAACATTTAGAAATAGAGCGCTTCAAAACTCATAAAAAAGATTAAGAAATTCAGATTAAAAATCATAAAAAACTCAAATATTTTCACATAATCGAGAGAAGGTCAGATTGATCCTAAAAAAGGTCAGATTGATAACTGCCAGAAGTTCATGTACTACACGGTGTGCATTTTGTATTAAAAAAGATTGAAAAAAACAAAGAAAAAAAGTTTTGTTGTTATATGTTCAAGTCATCGGTCGGAGAAAGTTAAAAAAATTGTTGTGACAGAGGTTTGTACAAAAAGAATATCATTTATGTAACACTGACGAATGGATGAGAAAATTATAAACGAAAATACGTCATAGAAGTTCAACGTGAAAACAACAGGAAGTTCAACTACTACACTCAATAAATTTTAGATGAAAAAACTTATAAAACTATCGCGAGTATGAAAAAATGATCAACATGGTAAGGTGCGTGTTTACAGCAGCTTGCCATATGGATATCACTTGCTCAATTCTAGTGAGTGGATGGAGATCTACGAGAAAAAAAGCACATGAAAAACTGAGTGAAATTCAGGTAGACATGCTCAGAAGTTCAAGTTCTTCACGCGGTGCATTTTCGGAGAATCTGTTTCGCGACAAAAGCAGAACGTACGATCTCGCTGTTTTCAAAATTATTTCAAAACGGCTAGTAATCAGAGAAAACCATCAACATGAAAAAGTTTCGCATTTTCTGGAGCTTTTCAACAGTATATTATTTCCCCCATTACGATAAAGTTTGTAAAAATTACGGCAAAAATACATTTTTAGCTATTTTCCAAATTGACTTAAAACCGTAAGGAATTGGGAGAAACAATAGATACAAAAAAGTTTCACATTTCCTTAAGATTTCCAATGCCATATCATTTGCTGCTTTCAGACGTACGGTTAAAAAATTAAATCGAAAATACAAATTCGGTGAAACTTTGATCGTTTTCTAAATTACTTTTAAACCGTTCCAAATTAGAAATAACTTTCAACATGAAAAAGTAGCGCATTTTCATAAGCTTTTCAACACAATATCATTTGCCTCAATTGGATCATTCATCTAGAAATGACATCGAAAATACGAACTCAGCTGTCCAGTTTGTGAAATTTTATGATTTTTGAAATTACTATTTAGGGAATTGCTTAAAACTATCAACACTTGAAAGGTGGGGTTTTGCAGCAGATTTCCAACGCCATATTATTTGCCTCATTCCGATAAACGCTTTAGAAATGCGATCGAAAATACGATTCACTTTTTTGTATGAAGAAAAAACGGTTGTAAAAACTGCTCTTAAACCGCTTACATTTTGCCAAAAGTTCAACTTGGGTCATGTTAATCGTGTCCATAGCTTTCCAACGGTATATCGCAAGCCCCATTTGCACACTTTTTAGCTGAAGTTCAATCTAGTACTCGGGGAAGGTCAGGTTAGGTAACTTAGAAGTTCATGTTGTGATCAGAATACTATTCTGATCCCGTGATCAGAATAGTGTATATATTAGCAGAATAGTTATTCTCATAAAACTTCCGCACTGCACGCTCAACGCGAGGGCACTGCATCCCTATCAGACGAGCATTGCAATGTCACTAGAAAAAACTGCATGTATTTTTCGGCATTGTTTTTGCTCCAGTTTCTAAACCATTTGTCTGAACTAGGCAGATAATATACCATTGGATAGCCATGGAAAATGTGCAGCCTCGACATGTTGAACACTTTTCGAGATTCTTCGCGGTTTAAGAGCAGTTTCAAAAATAGTGCGCGCATGACGGGATGCAGCGAGCGTATTTTTGCGATTTTTTTCTAAATCGCACATCGGAATGAAGCAAACGATATGGCATTGGAAAGTTATCGTAGAGGCGCATCTTTTTCATATCTATTTTTCTCTAATTCTTTACGGTTTAAGAGCAGTTTTAAATTTAGTAAATCGCGGAATTCCAGTTTTTGAACCGTTTGTTGAAACGAGCCGTATGATACGACGTTGGAAAGCTACAATGAGGCGCAAATTTCATATGTTGAAATGTTTTTGAGATTCCTTACGGGTTTTAGTTAATTTTGAAAAATGTGCGACTAACGACAAGAGACAGCGGCCGTTTTTTGCGAAATTTTACAAACCGTCGGTCGAAATGATTCAAGTTACATGCCGTTGGAAAGATACGGATGATGCACAACTTTTTCATGTAGAACACTCTCTCCGATTTCTTACGGTTTAAGAGCATTTTTTAGTTTAACGAAATACGAACAGTTTGTTTTTTCGCGACACCAAAATCGTCGTATGTACTGCATCAGACGAAAAACCGCACTTCTTTAGACTAAAAACCGCACTTCATCGGACAGACAAGTGCACTGCATGATTTTTTTTGTGGGACGTAAATTTTCCCAAACGAGATGGAGTGCACTTCATGTCGAATGTTGGTGAACCGCAATACTATGAAAAGTGAACCTCGAGACTACGGTAAACGGGTGGCGACACTACCAAAAGTGAACCGCTTGAGCTTTTTCCAAACTCAATATTTTTTACGTGCGTAGACCGACCGAGTGGGCCGCAGGGACTAAGCGAGTGAACCGCACTGCATTGAAAAGTGAACCGCATTATTTTTTTGTCCTTTTCATAACATTTTTTCTGCACTTCACGTTGGGAGTAAGTCAACCACGACACTATGGAAACTGAACCACGACACTCCCAAAACTGAACCACATGAGCCCAATTTTCAAAATCATTTTTTTGTTTTATCCGATTTTATCACATGGACGAAATGAAGTTCTTGATGTTTTTTTAGAGATGAGCACAAAGCCTTTTACTGTGAGCTACATCGTGTACTCAATATGTTTTTTGTAGCAAAATAACCCACAAAAGCAATATGCAATGGAGAACCACATGCGATGGGCGGCAAACTACATCATCCTTTTTCTTTGACACGTTAAATAACAAACTGAGCTCCCAAAAATTGAGGAGGAGGTGGGTTGATGGCGCCCACGGCACGGACTACACATCATGCGCACAACCGAGCCGCAACGCACAACAAAATCTGAAACATAGAAAATCAAACTAGTAATGAAAAACTGATCTGAAACATAGAAAATCAAACTAGGAAAGAAAAATCGGTCCATTTCCATGCATGGAGCAACAGCCAGATGAGTGTGGGCTGGACGAGCTGGAGCTCCACCCAACATGGGCTGGACCTCGATCGAAAAGAGTCTAGCCTGACAGAGCCCCCTGAGGCATAGTAATGCTATGGGGATCCTATAATCTCTACTCCTAATGGACGAGTTGGTTGAATAGTCCTCCCACTTTCGTCTGGTTTTTTTTTCGTCCGGTTTATTTTCGTCTCACCTCCCACCACCACTCCCACGTTAATTTTTTCTTCTTCACACTTAAAACCGAATCGTGTCTGATACTCCTTCCATTTATTCGTGCTTGCTTTGGCAGGTGTCGATTTAATTCAATCATGTAAATATTTGGTAATTAAGAATTCAAAAATAATACCATATACAGGAGATCACCTTCCAAACAAATTACCTCCCTCTCCGATTTATTTCTCCCACCGATCTCCTTCCATACTTAGCTCCGCTCGGAAAAAAATACAACCGTCGAAGCCACCGATCTCTTTCCATACTTAGCTCCACCTTCGCTCCCTCCCACACACTTTTACGTAGCCCAAGAAATCCTCTCGCACGATCCTCGCAATAACTACAGAATATATCCTTCCCCAATTATCGCTTTCCTTGCCCGAGCGAGATCGTGGTCCCTTCTCCCCTCCTCCCTCCCACAGCTCACTCAGGTTTTCTTCCGCTACACCTATCCTCTTCCTGGAGCCCTCGGCTTCGTGCTCGTAGGAATCGGAGGCGGTGACGCTCGACGTTGTCACGTCGAGGCTGGATCTAGGGGACAGGCAGGCGGCGCTCGTCACGGGAAGAGGAGCATGTAACTCATGGAGTCAAAGCTTGTGTGGGGCCGTTTGGCGACGCTCGACCGCGGCAGGGAGGCGAGGACGCGTGAACGCATATGTGCCTGCTCGCCGAGCGTTGCGACATTGATGGGCTGGGGCTTGATGTCGAGGCCCTCCGCTTCCTGCACCTCTTCGTGTCGATGGCCAGAGGCACACACCGGTACTAGAAACACGATGGCTATAGGTATACCCTTACTGGAAACACAATTATGAATCTCTTCCGTGTATGTTCCCAAGGGTGTGTGTTTAGTTGTTTACCTCGTATCTTATCTTTGTCTATAGTCACCAATAGGATTAGAAGTCTGACTGTGCAGAATCTGTATTAAACAGTACATGCCCTTATTATTTCTAACATAAAATCTTGTTTTGTTGACAGTAAGCAACCACCTAATTTTAGGAAGTACCGTGTGGTGGCAAAAAAAAATTGAAATTCAAGACTTCGTTTTCTACAGATGATGATCCAAAATGCATAGAAACATGGGTAGAGATGGGAAACTGTGAAAGCGATGGGAACTATCTGGTACGAACAGTGTCATCATCTTATAATGCTTCATCTATGTACACCATAATGATGCATCTTATGTATCTATCTATTGTATCTGAAACCTTAATGCAATTAACTGTTGATTTTGCCCTACAACAGGAATACAGGATTGAGCGATCTAGCAGATACTTATGAACTTCTGAAGCTCGGTTGTTCAGATTATCATGGATGAGATGATAAGGAAGCGCCTGATATAGTAAGTGTCGATCTTCCGGTCTTGGCATTTTTAGATTCCTTGAGGTAGCTCAACAAATTTGTTGCAATGCTTTGTAGGATCATTTTGCAGATTTTACTGAAATGGTACCTGGTTTCAATTTGGTTATTTGCTCTATTTGTTTATTTATTTTCCTAGGAACAATCTGATGTTACAAGCTTTGCTCTTAATTTTGATGTAAATCTCATGTTACCAGGTCCGCCATGACATGAATGCACCGTTGTCCTACTATTTCGTTACACCGCAGTACTCATATTTTACTAGCAATCAGCTAATCAGTGACTGCAGTGACGTTCCCATCATCATGGCTCTGCAAATAGGTGTCCGTGTAATTAAATTAGACATGGTGCTAAATTCTTTTAAAGATGATATTGATATTCTCCATCGAAGTACTGAATATGACTTCCATGGATAGTACTCATATTTATGCCTACCAATCTTTGTAAGTGTGGAACCTATATAATTTTCTTCGTATAAAATACTACTCCATCCATCTCAAAATACTAAAGTTGAACTCAACCAGTGATACTTATTTTGGGATGAATTGAGTACTATTTTGGGAAAGGAATCTAGCTGAGTTTTAATAAAACTCTTCAGATTTGTTTGTTGAGATTGTCTTTAGCAAATAATATTTCTATGAGATGTAGATTAACGATAACTAACAAGGACTGCCATGATTAGAGCTACGATTTTGCCCCATGTTTTAGTATGCATTCTTGCAAGCAACAAAGGTAAGGACATTGGCATCATGTAGTTTCGGGTAGTGCATGGTTCTATTTAATTAGTTTTTTTTCACAAAATGGCTAATGGTGCTGGTTGATTAAATGTGTATGTGCATTGAACAAATTGGTCAGAACTGACAACATCATTAAATTCAGAAATTCTGATACAAATAAAGAAGGAGAACAAATGAGCTTTGTATGAATGAGAAAAGTGAGAATGAGCTTCGTATGAATGATGCATGACAAAGTTATCGTATTTACATGCCTGAGTACAGTATATCCTATACACAATATTGTATAGTTCAATGTTAAGTGAGTAAATATACAGTTGACACCAACATGTTTGGAAATCCCAAGTCAATCTATTATTTTATAACTAAAAAAATTGGTGATTACATGAAAGCATATATAATAAATTCAATTCATTTATCAAACATTTTCTGAACGGGATGTGGCTGCACCGAGATGGCCTGAGCAGGGGAGCACGACGACAATGCTGACACTCTCTCATTTGATTTCAGATTACTGTGCTCACTCCTATCTCTCGCTTGCTTGCAGGCTTTCAAAATTGAAGTTGGATCGCCGAATTGAGGCCAAGACCCATGTTGTTCTGCATTTTTACAGATGGTCTTCTGTGATCAAATTGGCGTCTCAATGTAAGGACTGAAGTGATATAGTTATCTTTTTTCAGTTGTTTGCTTTTGCTTATTGATAGAGATAATTATTCCCTATTCAGTAGAGATGTTGTCCAATGAGAGAGTGTCCATGGCGATTTTATCCCGTCCACCCAGCAGTATGAAACGAGCACACACATATGTGTTCTATTCCATCCACCTAAGTTTATGAATCGATCTTTCTTCAAGATATTTATGGAATTTCACCGGTTTCTATGATTTAGTGTTGTGTTGTCAATGTCATCAGGCTCTGGATGATTAGCATTCCACCAACTATATTCCATATATATATATAT
>NC_041385.1:317650898-317658525 GCF_002162155.2 Triticum dicoccoides | reverse complement strand
CAGTTCAACAAGGATGCTGATATGATGATTGAGGAAATGAAGCTTAGAGTTGTCTACACATTGCCCAGTGGAAGCTCAGACAACAATGGAGTTACATCTTTGGCATACAGGAGTTTCAGGAACTTCAGGCAGCGCACTATGATTTCTCGGTGAGATTGGCTAGCTTTATGTTCTATGTAGGAAACATATGTTTTGCTAATAAATTTGTAGTGCAAAGGCTAACTGTATCTGCACAAGAGCCGAACCTAAAGAAGTTGAGGGCCCATGCAGCGATTTCAGAACCTAGGGAAAACTAGACTGACTGGTCTTCAAGAAATAAAGGGCAACAGTAAAAAATTATCCATTTATATTGAATTAGGAACAATCTTCTAGCATACACATCTGGTTTGACATTTTGACATTTATATGGATAGAAACATGAGCAGACGCCTACGACCAGACGCCATCGCTTCACACGGTCGCCTTTCGGCCATAAGATTCACCGGCGGGGTACTTGGAGCAGGGAGCCACGGATAGAAACTGACACACCTTATATGCATTATGCGGAACAATCAGTACTACTTGTTTTAGGAGTATGGTTCAAAATTTTGGTACCGACAATGATTAGGTTCCAACGATTCAATAACCCTTATTTATATGCAGGATAAATTCAGTAGGAAAAGTAACCAACAGAATCTGGGTACAATAAAATGGAAACAAATTACTTCTAGCCCGAACATTAAATTCCAGCATAATTCTTTTGTGTCATTATGTGTGTCTGGGTGTAGCATATGCAACTTTGAAGGTGACGCTGGCGAGGCATTACTATATCTTTCTAAGCTTCCACTCTGTGTTATTTTGTTTGTTCTGAAGATTCATAAATATTTCTATTTTCCGCTTCAGTATTCACTGAAAGGCTGGACTACGTTTACCTTTTGTTCTTTAAAACGGTAGTGTTGTAATTCGTTTCCCGACATTTTGTGCATCTTCTCGATTCTGGTGGATTGAACTCATATAAGCTAGCTTTGTAACATTTGGCTGCACGTATAAACTGATCTTAACACATCCGTTTGGACTTTTGATTTTATTTTGTCCTCGTAATTTGCAGATTCACATTTTCCCACCTTTTTGTTTGTTAGTAAAATACTTTAGAACTTATATACTAGCAATAGAATATTAGGACAAACTTTGGGTGGCACTAGGTGCAGCAAAAAATGGTGCCATGGCAGCGGAATTGAACTCACGCTACAGTTCCCACTTTTAAAGGTTCGGTTGACCTTTTCCATGTCATTTATCTTGTGATTGTAGCCCATTTCTTTTGTAAGTGATCAACATTAATACTTGGTTTTGTTACTCAAGGATGTTGGACACTGGTTAAGTATTACAGGCGGATTATGTTGGCTTAGTTTGCTACAATTTATGCCCATTAAGAGAATAGTGGATACAACTATAATATCTATGTAGTGCATTTTTTAGTAATGTAGAAGCTTCTAAATTATTGACTGTGAGTATCTCACACAAACTTATCTACTTTTTCTATGCTTTGTGATTCTATCGTGCCCTATCTTTAGAAGTCACTTTGATTCAGTTAATTCAATGCCCAGCAATATCATCAATTCAACAAGCAGTTACTCGAAATTCCATCGCCCCAAATGGCATAGGATACCTCGGGCGTCCAACTTCTGGCATAAGTTTTTGTGCATTCAAAAATTTAGGAACCTGGACCACAAGGGCAAATGGAAGGCACCTTTGATCGGTAATCCAGGTAACCTCAGCTTCCCCACTACTATACATCCAGACTTCTGCCCGTTTATCTCTTCTGCTAAACTATAATATAGTGAAGCATCAAAGCTCATACGATTTTTCCCTTTTTTGTGCAGACTACATGGATGATTCTTACACCTATGCTTTTGATAGGCTGATGCACATTGTCGTTGAGCCAAGGTAGGTTAGTGCTTCACAAGGACCAGCTCTAAGCATGACTTGTGCAGATATGGGAAAGAAGCCTAGGTAGGCCTCCTTTATGAAGAAAAAATATATATGTGAAAGAAGACTAGATGAAAAATCTTGGGGAAGACTTTGGTGAAGAAGAACGAGGTGAATTTTATCTGTTCAACAAAATCAAGTTTGTTCCTGCACTTTGATGTTATGAATCACTGTGTAGTAAGCAGGAGTGCTTCTCAATCAATATTTTATATGTTTGTTAGAAATTGAAGAAACAAATATCTATCTGGCAGTCTATAATGGGTTTTGAGGCTGGTTCATTGCTACACATATAGTGGAGAGCTTCCTAAAAATTGGAGGGGACTTGTTGTAGCCTTATAATGTATTATCTCGGGTATTACATTTCTCATTCCATTTGCCAACATTTTGAATGAGTTTAAATGTTAGCACTCTTAGACAATTGACAATGTTTATTCAAAAGATTATACTGCAGTTCTACATGAGTTTCTCATCATAATTCTTTAAATTTCAAATCAGATACAAGTGCAACAAAATATAGACATGACAAGCTACTGAGCTCTCACATTTGAATACTAATGTTCCTTTGTAGACATGGGTTTATTACCATGGTGCTAGCATTAGGTTCAACCTTCTAAACTTTTTTTTTGCTTTTCTTTGTTATTTCGTGTCTTCTTGCGGTCTATTTTCTATTATATAAAAAGTAGTATTTTTCCATTTAGCTTCTTCATGGTCAACAGGATTCACTAATAGCATGGGCTGGAATTCGTATTGGCTTTGTACAGAGGAATAGCAGTTTCATATTTCTCATACTTGCTTTCCATGTTATTCTGTTGCTGGCTCATAGTTTCACCAATTTACAGTAGCAGGCTTCCAGCTATCTTATGGTCTTTGTACAGAGGAATAGCAGTTTCATATTTCTCATACTTGCTTTCCATGTTATTCTGTTGCTGGCTCATAGTTTCACCTATTTACAGTAGCAGGCTTCCAGCTATCTTATGGTTCTATATTTTGTGCATTATTTATCTCTCATGCATAAGAAATTACGCTATACAGAAAGTTGACTTTCAAGAAACAATTATTCCACAACACTTTACGTGGATTCTAAAATGAACATTGAACGTCAAGAAACATTTATTCCAGAAAGTTGCAGTTTGCTTAGGAAACATACAATTCTTGTTGTAAGTAATAGTACTACTGTAACAACTTTTTCGTATTTTTAATTTATATTGGGTGTTGTCATGGTAAGAGACACTTTTGTATTGTGCATATATTTCTTGCTATTTGTTTTCCATCTTGTTGAAGTTGGTAAAATATTTAGACGTCACCTACCCGAGTTTCTGAATGAATGTTGAAGTTTTGTTTGTTCATCTGATAATATGCTAGCCTAGCATCGAACATATTAAAAAATACCACTGAAATTAATGTATTGTGTAATCATGTACATATGTTTGCCTATTCTCTTGTTAGGTGGCATCAACTAAAGCAAGGCTTGGTTTATAAAATGGATGCAAAGCAATTAACATGTTGAATTTTACATGGGAGGAGGGGGTGCACTATATCCTCCATATGACTTTATTCACCAGTTGCTATGTATATTCCTGTTTCCTTTGGCAAGAAATGTATATTCACAGAACTCCTTAATTTGAAAACCATCATGTTGTTATATCTTGACACTTGTGCTTGTGATATAATTCTTGTGTATTCTGAAGTTAAAACACACACAGTACAAACGCCGATGTTTACAAACAGGTACACACACTCATCCTTATGAACGCATGCATGCACACTCTACCCATATGAGCACCTCCAAGATACTGAGCCAGTTGGTCTTGAGATTATCGACAAAAACATCGCCCACATGACAATCGTCACTGTTTTCAAATGTATGTAACAATGAGAGAATATTAACATGAAGTGTTTATTGAATTCATGCTCCAGCCAACTCATCAAAAAATCTGAACTGATGAAGCGAGATGGACAATATATTTCAACTAAATGTAATGCACTATCACGTTTAGGCTTATTTAGTGCTTAGATGTGTGATCGATGTAGAACGTAGGATCTTCTATTTTAATACTGCGTTGGTGGGGTCTTGAACTCAAAAGACCTCTTGGCTTGTATACCATATTGATTCATGCTTCAGCCAACTTATTCAAAAGTTTGAACTAATGAAGAGAGATGGGCAATATATTTCAACTAAATGTAATGTACTATCATCCGTTGATGGAAAGGATATGAACAATGAAAGAGAAGAGAGATGACTATGTGATAGCAAGGTCGGAGGTGAGGTCCAAGGTTTGTCAGAAAATAGGAGGCAGCTAGGGAGAATTAACATTTTTTTATTTTTTTTGCAGGAGAATGCACATGATGTCACGTCTTGTTGCGATGGTGAATATGGAGGAAATGGAAAGGAACGAGATATGAAATGTTACCTTATGTCTTCCCACAATCTTGGTATATATCTAAAAGTATATATTACCTGTATATGTAGAAAAGTTGAGGGACAACATCTTCGTGGAGAAGATAAAAGATGGCCACAACTTATGCTCTTGGACTCATCTATATTTCTCTTGTGCCCGTAGCAACGCACGGGCATTCTACTAGTAAAAGTGATAGATCAATTGCAACGGTCTAGACCATGCCCTTAAATTAATAAGTATAAAAGTCATATGATATCGCCCATGAGATGAACCGAACTGCACTGCAATTATACTTTTTAACAGCCGAAATAGAGCTCCTTCCTGACGGCGAACTGCAAACCGCAAAGGCGACAAGGGGGAGGCGCACGGGTGCGTGCTGAACTGCACCGACAACCCAGCCGAGCTGCGTAATGAGCAGCCTATACTTGGGAGCACACCCGGCTTGAACGGCATCGCACTGCTGTGCAAATCTGCACCGCATGATTGACCCCAGCACACTGCAAACATCATATAACCATCAGACCAAACGACGCTACCTGATGCAGTATAGGTACACAACACTCTCATGGAAAGCAAAATTGTTCTGAGAGTGTATTCAATTCAGTGGTTGTCTAACCTGCCGAGGTAGAGCGCCCGCGACGAGGCCGCAGACGAGGAGTTCCCACATGCGGTGGGTACCGGTGAGGTAGGGGCTGACCGCTGGACACCACCACATCGGAGAGGCGAAACGAACTCAATGGGTGTATCCGGCGAACTTCACCAAGCGAATAGTCCCACATCACTGGTGGGATACAAGCAACCAAATCGGCGATGTGCAGCTCCATCAGGCTTTGTCGGTGAACCACAACGACCATCGAGCGCACCTGGCGAGCCACCGAGCTACACAAATCCATCCATCCGCCTAATGAACTGCAAGTGGGTGTGCTGGCGTGCCGCAGAGCGACTCATCGTGGTCATCCCGTCGGTACCCAGTGAACTTCATGCTTGGAAAAAATTCAAACAGGAGGTTAGTGAGGAGAGCTCGACAGAGAGGAGAGGAGGGGAAGGGAGAAGAGCTAGCCAGTGGGATGGGGATCTCACATCGTGGAGCTCGCCGTTAAGCACTGGAGGAGCTGGTTCCGGGGGTGGGGGCAGTCGCTCATCGGGATGGTCGTGCCAAGTCACCCGAGTCCCACGTGCGACAAAGCTCGCCATGGAAACAAACGGGGGCACTGGTGACGCATCGCTGGAAGGGATGGCACTGATGTGGCATGTGGGCACTGCACGCGTTCCATCGACGAATTGCACGCAGGGCCAGCGAGCTGCACCACTGCGACGGACGTACAGATCACGGCAGCGGGCGGTGAGGGATCCCTCGATGGTCATCCGCCGTATGTAGGTGGAGCCGCTTTCCATGGCGGGGAATCGTGCGGGTCTGCAGCTGCCCGGTTGTAGCCTGGCGTGGGGCAGGAGGAAGGTGGCCACGGACGGCGGGGCTGGATCCAGACGGATCTGTCGCAGGGGAGGCGCTAGGAGGCGGGGGCGCTGGGTGTGATCACCATCGAGGGGGAGGGGTTGATGGCTGGAGGCCGGTGGCAGCGGTGCTCCAGCAGGGAACCAGCGGATCTGGTGACGCAGATGAGGGGTAGGGCGGTGGCTGTAGGATGGGGTGGGCGGCAGCGCTAGGGTGGGGCGGGGCAGAGGAAGAAGGTTTGTTTCGGGGGGATGGCTGGCGGGGAGGCGCCTGGTTCGTCGTGGTGCGGGAGGAGGTGTCCGGTGGAGAGAAGAAGGTGGTTCGGTGGGGTGGGGTGTTAGCATAATAAGGTCTTAAGGGGTGTTATTAGAATAGACGCACCATGTATATATATATATTCTATCCATATGCATATTATGATCAAGACAACAAAACACGAAAAGAGTAACACCAACAAAAAGCAACAAACAATAAGATAGTATTGTATATATAGTCGAATAATTTCGACAAAATGCAATTTAACAAAAAACTACCAATCAAGCAAACACTAGTATCTTCATACCACAAAAGCAGGCACAATCAAATATGCTAACATAATAATGTTGCAATATAAAACAAGTATGGATGGTGGTCTCGACACTAATTCCTATTTAACTGGTCAAGATACTTGAGGGGGTTAACTAATAAACAGTAAGAAGTATAGCTAGTTTATAAAATATTTTTCACTCCTATGGCTTTTCTAATCCATTTTCAAGGATCACGTCCTATAGTCAGCAACCTGGGTCTGATGCCATCTGGAAGGACCAAACCTCGAAGGGTTTGAGTCTCTGTGCTTACTGTGCTAGTCCCTGGATTAACTCGCTAGCACACACCGTATAGATGAATACCAGAATAGCAAGTGGATCATTTATTACAACGTATGACCCCAAATGTACAAAATAAAACAATCTGCATAGCACATGGCTAGCTTTATTCAATGAAACAACGGAAAATTAGCAGAAATGACGATGAGTCCCATCATAGCCCACTGGCGATGCTGAGTGCAGACTCACGACCCTAACTGTACCTTACTCTTTGTCTGAAAATCCCGCAACATGAGACGTTGCAGCCATATAGGTCAATCCTTTGAATGTATTGGCAAGTTACACATGAGTAATAATAAAGCATACCTACATGTATATGCATAGTACAATAAAAGGAAGGCTTGAGGGTTATTTTTGCAAAGAGTTGATTTTGTCCTCATAACTACCTAATAGTCAATTTTTTATTTAGTTCTTTTATTACTTCAATTATATAAACAAGGTTGAGTTGGCAAATTCAACTCCAACCTACCCTTTATTAAGTTTTCCCACAAATACTATTAAGTGTCACATCTGTCAAGATCATCCAACGAGTGTAATGGCATGGTTGCTCAAATTTGTCCATAATCGGGGACACAACTAATCACGATTAGTTTTTAATACTCTGTAGAGTTTTGCACACTTTACCCACTAGACTCAACCTGAAGATCGAGACGAAGTCTTTCAAAAGTAGTCACCTCTACCCACCGGTAGCCGGTACACCTACTCATATCTACATCTGCTAGCTTATCGGGCGAGGATCCCACAACCTACTCAACTCAGCCAGAGCCCATTTAACTAGTGGTTGCACATGGAAGCTACTAGTCACTAAGTCTGTCTGATATTTTTGAGCCCGGGCAGCCGTCCACTTACATTCAGAGGGAATAAACCATGATGTTCTTGAAACCACACATCAATACCAATTCCACCCAGAGTTGAGTTAAATCCTTAATTACTACTCAATTATATAT
>NC_041385.1:317596624-317650594 GCF_002162155.2 Triticum dicoccoides | reverse complement strand
CATGAAACAACCCACTCTACAAAGCATAGCAAAACTACAACTACCACGATCTGCATTGACGGGAGATAGCTCAACAACATAGCACAATAATATAGTATTCCTATACATGCATATATTTATAGTATGATATATACTATATGCATATAAAACAAAAGGTAAAGTATAATCAACATGTAACTTGCCTAGGTTCTGGTTGAAGAAGTCACACTCCTGACAATAGCTCGCGTCGCACTCCGGATAATCTACACGTTTCACACCATCAACAAATCAATCACTGAAACTCAAATAAAACCAAAATAAAACCAACAGCAAGAAAATCATTTAAAAAGACAAGAACAATAGCATAACAACATGTACAAAACATCTACAATGCACTACGATCACAACGCAAAAAGTATCGCTCGATTCCTACAAACGGTTTAACAGTTATGGCCTCCGGAAGGTTTGATTCAAATTCGAATGAATCCAAATTTGGAAAGTGTAAACATGTGAAATTTTTGTTCTGCCAAATTCTCCCGATCATTGTGAGTGCATAGGAAAAAGAACCACCTAATTTGGATATATAGACTAAAAGATATACTCCCTCCATTCCAAAATATAGTGCGTCCGCGCTTCCCGAGGTCTAGCTTTGACCATAAATTTAATCAACAAGACCGATTGCAGCGGGAGAGAAAAATATATAATTGAAAACTTCTTTTGAATACAAATTCACTGGTATAATTTTGCTCTCACCGCAGTCGGTCTTGTTGGTTTAATTTATGGTCAAAGTTGAAGCACAGAGATAGAAGAAGCACTATATTTTGGAACACACGGAGTAGGTAACTAATGTTAGAGGAAGAATCTGAAAAAATAAAACAATAGAAAACACATGCACTGATCACGTGCGGATACTGTAGCTGCTCCTGTAGGAAACTGCCACGTGGCAGCGCACGAATGGCCGAAAGGTTCCCTCCACACGCGTGCTCACTAGTAGCAGAAGTAAATAGCGGTGGTTTTGGGCGTCGGCGGCGGCTTTCCTCCGGCGGGTATCCAACGAGGGTGAAGGGGAAGGCGGATATGGCATTCAATGGTGGTGGGTTAGGTGGCGTCAGGAGCGACGGGGCATCCTCGGTTGGCGTTGGTGACAAGCTTGAATGCGGCTGTGCTCTCGCAACTTCGGCATTCTCGGTTGCCTCGCACTGCTGTGATTTTGGCAAAATGAAGTGTCACAAAGATTCGAGGCGGGGAGGGGAACCAAAGGGGACAACGAAGCGGCTGGAGGTGCTCTTACGACGATGAGGTCATCCGGCGAAGGCGGCGGACTCCGGACGTTCTCGACGAGATCCAATTCGCCTGCCAGATGCGTACGGACGAGGAAAGGAAGGGAAAACATGATTCAGTAGGGTTTGACAGGGATAGGCGCGACAGAGAAGTCCTTGGCATGCACAGGGTCGACCAGGGCGCCGGGACGACGTGCGTGTGCGGCGCGACAGTGTCCAGCTCGGGGAATTTCAGGTGATTTTTGGATTTTCTAGAATTTAAAGTCTAGGATTCGAAACAATATCATTACCTACATCATGAAATAAATTTTCAAGCGATACATCTTTACTGTTGTAGATGTTAATATTTCTTAAGAAAGGATTGGATCAAACATTTTGCTTACTTAGACTTCAAACAAGTTATATATGCAGAGTAAAAGGATAATCCCTCCGTACTAGTGCATTGCGTGATATAGTAACTCTAGTAGGCATGAACAAACGGAGCTCCATTCTGTGCTCATTCTGGTGTAGTACTATTAGTACTAGGCATTGGAGTTGACGGGTGACCTTGGATAGCGGTGACCGAGGGAATTAAATCGTCCTCGACACAGTAGGTAACGCGGGCTAGTTACTAGAGCATCCATCCACTGTTCATCGGTAGTCATCATGGAGCGGGGACATGAGGGGAATTTCCTAGGGCTGGAATTCTGTCTGCCAGATATTTAGGCTCGAAAAGTGGAGGCTCGAGTAGAGGCGCAAAGTTTAATATCGCAGTTCTTTTGGTTGGGGTTGGATAATATGCATACCACGCATGCGACCAGCAGGACATGAGCCCACGTCTAGCTGGTACGCCGTCGGGTGCTACCATTCGAGATTGTGAAAGGAATTGTTTTTTAAAATTGCCGAACGAATCTATATGTATTACAATGCCCTTATTTTCCTTGGAAATAACTAATCATTCCAAAAGGCACGGTAATTGATTTATGACGAGTTCTTGAATTAGAGTGAGTTTGTGATATATTCATCTCAACGTACATTTCACATTTCATGGTATCCACAGTAAGTTTTTCACTGCAAATTCAAATTTAAAATATGAACGGTATGGTGGTGAGAAAACTTTGTATGTATTCATGCATATGACCACACATGCACACACGAATACAACAAATTTAAAAGATGACCAATAAGTATAGTGCATCTATTTTTCTAGACCATGCATGTATGACACGAATTCAAAAAAAATGTAAGCCATGCATGGTCGTCATTCAATATTTTAATGCACAGTAAACTGAAACATGAATACTAAGTCTAGTACTATGTACATGCAAATGTTGTGGTTAGGTCTCTCCATCGAGACCCCCCACCACACATACTTCATGTATCGACCGATCTTCATTTCTTTGTTAATAGAGCTGTTGGTATCCGACACACGCACACTCATTATTTCTCTTCATGTTTCGATCTCCATTTATGTTACACCCGCACTCACCCTCTCAACAAATGTATGTCTCACCCACAACCTCCTCGTGCCCTCCATGACAAACACTCCCTGTCTCTGTCAAGACACATACGTTGCCTATGTAAAACACCTTCACCATGCACGCACACACAAAGTCTATCTAGGCCACTCTCTCGGTAACTACCTCCCTCCAGCCCTCACTGCAGCTTCGCCGCACGATATCTCGGTCTATCGTCTTTAACATTCGAGTGTACGCTAGGCCACACTCACTCGATCTCTCCCTCTATAAATGACTCGATTGGCCTCGCTTTCTCGCCTCATCTCTCCCACACATAAATGCTCTCACTACACCTCTTGCATATGCGGAGCTATGTAGATTGTCGAGGGGTAACCCCTCGACCTTATATAAAATTGTGAAGCTCTTTTTAGGATTGTTTAGATTATATTTATTGAATATAATATTTGTCCCCACCCTCCAAACACCGATGGGTTGTTCACCCCCGGGAGAATATCATGTGCCCCCACACCTTAGATGCTATATGGTGATACGAGTTCCTTGGAGCTAGTAGATCCAAGATCTAGCGGCTCACATGATGTCTTAATATTTTTACTGGAAACCTTAATGAGTTTGGGAATTGCACAGAATTAGTACAAAAATTACTCTGATGCCCTTGGATCCCATATCTAATGGCCTCGAAGCTCATATCTCCGTAGCATCTAAGATGAGGGAGGACCTCATATTCTCTTGTATGTAAGAATATCACGTGCTACCACACCTTAGATGTTGTGGTGATACAAGCTCCTCAGAGCCATTGGATCGGATATCCAACAACTCCTTGGTGGTTCAAATGTTTTTCTTGAAAACCCCCCAAAGAGTTCGGGAATTGCTCACAAGCACAAAGACTACTCAGATGCCATTAGATCTGAGATCGAATGACCTCGAAGCTCATATCACCGTAGCATCCAATCTGCGAGAGCACCTGATGTTTTCTCGACGGGAGAATATGAGGTGCTCCCACACTATAGATTCTATGGTGATACGAGTTCCTGGGAGATCTAACGGGTTGCGGTAGGAGGTTTGAATGTTTTTGCAATATAGACCTCAAAGAGTTTGGGAATTGCGTAGAAAGTACAAATACTATGCACATGGCATTGGATCTTAGGTCCAACGATCTAGATGTTCGTATCACCATAGCGGCTAATTAAGCTGCGGAGAGCACCTAATTTGAGCTACTGGGAGCCATTGGATCCAAGATCCAGTGACTCACACATTTACCAGAAATGTTTTTTTAAAACCATTGAAGAGTTTGGAAATTGCGCATAATTACAGAGGCTACTCTCAAGCCATTGGGTCTCAGATCCAACGACGTAAAAAATCTCGTATCACCATAGCATCTAAGCCGCGGGGAGCACCTGAATCCTATGTTGCTGTCATTTTTGTTCGTAAACCTGCAAAATATGTGTAACTGGTGCCGTAACTTGTCTAACCGCGCAAAGTGTTTGTGAAAAAAAACCCTCCTACACTGATATATCGGAACAACATACGGGGGTCCCACTTGTCATTGATCAAATTTGTACCTAAAACTAACAAATCTAAAGGACGAGATTCGAACCGGCAACCTAGACTACAAAGCGTACGCCAATAGCCTGAAACAACAACAGTTGTTGGCTTTGGTGCATAACTTGATTTTATACAGTATTACATCGAGTAGAGTAGAGGGAGTGGCTCATCAATACGTGCATGAACTTTGACTTACTTACTGGTGGATCCCATGTCTGTGATCTCTATCTCCTCTCCATGTAGTGCAACCTTTAGACACACGGGCAAACGCGAAGAGCTTGCCGTGATGTTATTACAACTAAAAAAATGCTTGGAAACTAGATGAATCACCTAGAACAAGACATGTTGTGGCTGGCTGAGATAGAGCTAACCACCAGTCTCCTCCGTGCCACGTTAGCATGATGAAGCTATGTGGCTCGTTTTCGACCGACTGGCTGGGTCCCGAGTTCAAACCATAAGTAGTATGTCTGATGCAGTATATTTTTACACGCACATTTTTTCCTCCGTGCTAAGACATGGCACACCCTACAGCGTGGTTTCTGGATCCTCTCGGGTGGTGCACACATATTTTCTTCCTTGCCGAGATGTGGAACGCCCTAATGTGCGTTTTCTCAGTCCTCCTTGGTCATAGCACCGAAGCAAGTAAATGAGTCGTCAAATTATAAAAGCCCACCTTTCCTGCCGAGTACATCAGTGAAGCACGGTGGCTAGCTTGTTGGGCTAGTGCGACCGATTAGCTAGGACGCCGCCACATTTGTTTTTCCAGCCCTTTTTTTCTTGTTGCCGATAGGTAAATTTAAATATCCACCGATGTGTTGCTTTGGTCTTTGGGCGCAGCAGGCACGACATGACTTTTGTTTTTGACGGGAGCAGGCACGACAACAATTAGTCATGATGAATCCGCCTGTAAAACTCACTACTCTCTGATGTAAAAAGTCGCCGACTGGGGTTACCCGAGAGAATTCCTTATTTAACATTGTGTTTAAATTTTATGCTCTATTTGACGTCGACAAATAATTTCTTCCTTATCTAAGAACGAGTCTAAATTTTATGTCTTTTATGACACTTCTGTCTATTTTAAGCCTAAATGACACTTGAAAAGACCCTTTTGCCCCTCATGTGGTATGTTTGTGCGTGCGTGCTGTTCGATGGGTTTTTATGATTGTTGTTAATAATTATTATAAAATTATTTCCTGGATTTTGTTATGGAGCTTACATAATCTATTTTGAATGCCAGATTTTTTTAGTGGAGGATCTCCAAGGGAGAATATACGTGGCTTATAAAGGGCATATAATCTAAAATTATATGCATCGAAGGCGACAGTAGCATGTACGTGGCTTATGGCTCTAGCCAGTGTACACATACACTTCTGAATACCCACACGTCTTTGATGCACATAGAGAATACACATAGCCATGTATGTATATTGTTCCGGTATTCGTGTACCGGTTGTTGCACGGACATGTCCGTGTTTAAATACTCACATACCAGGG
Organism: Triticum dicoccoides; assembly: GCF_002162155.2. NCBI lineage: Eukaryota > Viridiplantae > Streptophyta > Magnoliopsida > Poales > Poaceae > Triticum > Triticum dicoccoides. Next base: position 317,644,842 of record NC_041385.1, on the reverse strand, counting down.
CTAGCTAGCTATGTGCTCGGAGCCTCGGACTATGTCTGATCAATGAATTATTTATTTCTCATAACATCTTTCTTTGTGTATTACGGTAAACTGACACGCCCGTAGTTTTTTTTCCCCGACACATGAAAGAAATCAAACTCCTTCTCCTTCTTGTGGAGCTATATTAGATTTTTCACGTGTTTGCGCGTACTACTGTGTGTGCTGTGCTACTGATGTTGCATGAGTGTGTGCATGCAAGCGTACGTGTGTGTTTGTGCTGCTGCTGCAGCGTGAGTGTGTGTTGCTATGTGTGTGCTATTTCTTGTGTGTGATGCATGCGTGTGTGCTGCTGCTGTGTGTGCGCGTGCGTATGTGCTTTTGTGCGTGTGTGCTACCGCTGATGCATGTGTGTGCACGCTACTGTCCCACTCGCATGTTACTATCGCAGTGATATTGTGTGTATGCTACGGTCCCGCACAAACACATATCATATGAGGGGCAAAGTGTCTTTTCAGATGCCATTCAGACTCAAAATGGACGGAAGTGTTATAAAGGGCATATAATTTTAGACTCATTATTAGATAGGGAAAAAATAGTGTTAAATAAGGAAACAAAATTTAAGATAGTGTTAAATAATGAATTGTTTCTTTTCCCATGTTGAAAACTAAAAGATTCATCCCTCTCCTTGGCTGGCTCCCTCCGCCTTCCTGTAGATTGCATTGCCTTTCAGCCGTTTCGGCCCCATTGCTTCGACCTAGTTGCATGGCGGCGCACCAGATCACGGAGTTTGAGGTGAGGCACCTGATGGAGGAGCTCCAGGCCAAGGATGCAGAGCTCAGGGCCAAGGACGTGGAGCTTCGTGAGCTTAAGGAGGAGAGGACTGCCATGCTCCTCCTTTATGTGCAAGAGTTGATGGAGCTTCAAAAGTGTCAAGAGTCCACCACAAAGATGCTTGAGGTGTCGGCAACGTTGTTGCAGAAAGTGGGAGATATGATAGGCGGTCAGGTGAGCTAGCTGGAGTGCGAGCGGACTGATTGTGACGAGGTCCAGGATCGCCTCAACCAATTGCTAGACCATGTAGCCACACACGTGTTGCGGCTGCTTCATGCCTACCATCATGCCAGGGCGACCATGCCGGCCGTCGGGCTAAACCCATTCGACCATCCCATCGACTTTAATGAGCCGCGGCTTCCTAACCTGGTCTCCTTCTTCACATATATCTTCGAGGAGCTGAGCCGTCTCTGTGCGGTGGCGGGGGCGGAGCTGGACAAGGAGGGGTTGCAGGCAGCCATCGCTGTTGCCAGGTGAATCCTCCTAGGGCTTCATCACCGGAATCCATTCGTGCCATTAGACTCTGTCTTTGGCAAGGTCGCTCCCAGCTCTGCGGGCGGTGGCACCCTACATCACCATTGTCGTGCGCCTTGAGAAGTAGAGGGACTTCAGTGGTGTTTACGAGTCGTCGGCATGGGCGTGTCTTGGTGCAACATGGCCGTTGGATCAAACTCAGATGATGCAGATCAGTCATTGTAGCACAAAGTGTGCGGGTGTGTTCGGTTGCATTCTCATCTCAACATAGTTTTTCCCTCTTCGTGCATGCTCATCTCAGCACCCCTCTTCATTCATGCTCTCTTCATACATGCTCCTAGTGTATTTGTGTTATCCTAGTGTGGATCCATGCACCATTCATGCACTCTACCAAACATCCAAAAGTCGGTTGAGAATGGAACTTTTGCTCCCATGCACCCTTCATACACCCTACCTAACACATATTCATGCTTCATATTCATGTTCCATGGAGTACTGTAGCATTGTACCCTCCATCCACTGTAGATATAGTTCTATTAACATTGACCTCACCATTCATTCTCGACCGGACAGTCAAAAAAGAGGCATGTTACATTACTATTCGTAGTTGACATGCGCAAAACATCAGTTTTTATCGTCATATCTTACTACACTAGCAACAATATTATAGTACTAATGTATGAACCACTGAACATGCCTAGTAGTAGGAGTACTAGTAGTGTAAGTTCAAGTGGCTGCCATGTTTCGCACTCCTTCGTCGTAAGAGTGGAAACGCTTGTTGTAATCATTTTTCAAGAAACAGTGGACACGCTCTACCGCGGGGATCCTCCTCGACGGTCGTTGGGAACCTTGCTACTCACTTTCACCGACGTGTGGGACAACCAGCATCGGGGTCCACTTGCCATGCACTAAATTACTCTATGTTAGAGTACACAACTGCATAATAGACTACCCCGATCGAAGTGCCGCAGTAATGCCCAATGAGCCTTCAAATCAAAAAATCCGACTATTGCAGCTGCAAGTTGGATGGACAAAGCAACCTTCATTTCACTCTTCTCCCTCATCTTCCTCTCTTGAAGAAAACCCCAACTCGCTTCTCCCTCATCTTATTCCTCATTTCTTCAAGAAAACCCCAACGCGCTTTTGCCATTGTTCTTCGCTCCCAAAGAAGGAAAGGTGAGCGCATCAATAGTGTTGCTTTTGGCCAAGGCTTAGGCTTGCAACCCCTCGACCGATCCTAATTCCCCCTCTGTTCTTCTTTTGGGGTTGTGATTGTGGTTTCTTTCCTTTTCTTTCTATTTGATAATTTCTTGATGGACCCTGGAGCACCAGCCGAAGTGATGTCTATGGCTCTGGCAAAAACAGTCGAGGCTCGGGGTACGAAGCAGCGCAAGCACAGCGCCGAGACTACGACAGACAAGCTCAAGGCCATCGCCCTATCCAAGCCCCCCTCTCCAGGATCCCTCTATAAGATGGTCCAGGTAATATCTCTTCTTGATGATCTTTTTGGCGATCTTGATCGTGTTTTTATCTAACTTGCAAATTGCTTGCTAATATGCGAGGTTTGTGTAATGTACACACAGGACTAGTAATACAACTTTCTAGGCAATCTCGCATGTGATTTTTGTGTGCCAAATGACGGTTCTGAATGTCTCTTTTGATCAAAACATGCGAGAGGTTAACATACATATGATTTTTCACATAACATTGATTTCTTATAGATTATTTTCAACTACTTCATGAACATCAATGCTAGCTGTAGGAAATGCAAGATTTAGCTCTCATGCCTTGGAAGAGACTATAATAGCCTCAATAACTTGTGTTATGGATATTGCAAGTAATCCCTCTATTCACAAATATAAGATGTTCTAAATTTTTGTGTATCTCATGTAGACATGTTTTAGTGTCTTTGTTCACTCATTTCTATGCATATATGTAGTCTTATATGGAGTAAAATATGGAAAATCATCTTATATTTCTGAATGGAGGTGGTAATAAATATTTGGTTTCTGTTTGAATTAGAACTAGGTTAGCCGTGGATATGAAGTTCTCAAAGTCATGTCGTGTGAACTTGAAGACCTTAGGATGTGTTCTACTACTAAACTATCCAGGTGTTGCGTCCTTGTAACCACATGTCGTGAACAAGTGTTTTCCTGTAGCATTGTTGTCAGATGTGTTCTCGAGGATGTACTTCACCACAACAATTTCCAAGCTGTGCCTTTGATTACGAAGGGTGTGGTTCTTATGAAGCTTCACGACAAATCTGATGCCGACTGTCTTCATTGTCATGTTTATGAGTGGAAAGACCACTCTGTTACGTTCTCCAAGGTTGACGAGATGGCGAAGGTGCCGGTAGACATCTCTCATGAAGTCCATGGTCTAGTCAGTTATGAGGGGCACATCCCATAGGTCGGTGGCAAGAAATAGTCTATAGAGTTTAATTGGTGCAACTTTGCTTGTCTGTAGTAAGTAATATAGTTCAGTACTTGATTTGTGTGTGTGAACCCTGTATGGTTTAGTACTGCCGCTTTTGTTGTGTGGTGAGTCCTGAGAACAATGTATGTTAATGTTTGTCCACTCAATTCAGTCTATATATTTTGAAGTATCCAGATCATCTTTGTTGTGAGGATGGTTTATCAATTATTGTTACACTCCAATATATGTATGCATTGCAGGGTTAATCACACCCACTAGGATTTCCAGTCCCATGATGTTCGCTCCATACGAGTTGTCACGACCTTTGGACTGTCCTGCTTGTGGGAGTAAGTGGGGGCCTTGCATGCCACCCTTGGACGACCAACCTTCAATTTAGAACTTGAACATAGTGATATCCTAGTAAGGATTCACTCGTGTCACATCAAGTAAATCTTATTGATTTATTGTCATGTTTTCTTACTTTTGCTGCAATTTTACGATGTAGGTTTTGCAGAATAAACCGTTTGGTTTGCTCTAAGATGGTTATTTTAGCAGGTTTCATTTATTATGACGTATCAGTAATGAAGGCACTATCCATCACTTATATTACTGGACACAATTAGATCAGTCTGTTGTTTGAGTACAATCTAAGGCCATCTAATCAACTACAGTTTGTTTTAACAAACACACCACAATTAGTCCTTCTCGCGTTTAAAAGAAGGAAAGGAAAAGACTGGATCCAGGTTACGGAGCCTAGCGAATTTAGAAAGCTGAAGTATGAAATCATAGTAGAAAAGAGACGATCGCTCCTATCTCGCGCATCGGTACCACCTTCAACATCAGATCGAGCACCGGCACCTACGCCAACAACACTGGCTCTAGCACTGACAGCAGCAGTAGCTCGGTCTGATCCACGAGAGGATTGGGCACCGACCTCGTCAGCGGATCAGGCTTATCTACCGGAGCATCGGGCACCGACACGGCAGCTGCTCCGACACCGGCACCAGTTCCACAAGGAGCACCATATTCGACAGCAATAATGACACTACCAGTCGCACCGCCACGAGCACTAGCAATGGCTCCGGTACCTGCACCAACACTTGAACTTGTACTTGCATTTGCTCCGGCCCGTGCAGCGGCAACGAAACCAGCACTTGAACTTGCAACAGACTGGGCTACAGTTTGCACTGCATATACCAAAGTCCTTACAAAAACCGATATCTCCACCTTCTTGGTAAGCATTGGAAGCCCAAGTGCTTCATTCTTTTTTCCTTTCCATGTTGTTTCACATGATTCACTATGTTGATCTAATTGTTTGTGTATGTCTTCTTGTTTGGAAACAAAGAATTCCTAGAGCAATGAGGGAGTCGTTCAATAATGTGGGCGACTGTGGCGAAGTTTCTCTTACCATGTGCAACCTCGGTGTGAATGAACCTACTCAATATATCGTAAGTACAATGGATGGTCGCATGATGATTGATGCTAAATGATGGTCAAGGTTCAAAACTATATCAAATCTTGCGGTTGAGGATGATGCCAAAATCGAACTTTCTCGACAAGGAGAGCTGGTCCTAATCAACTTTGAAATTCTTCAGTAGTAGCATGCAACTGCCGAACTGATCTATCCTCCAAGGGCTTTTGATGTAATAATATGGCATGGTGAAACAAGTCTCTTGTGTGTATAACTAGTACTATATTATTATTTATCACATAGGATATCGTGAAAGAATTGCAATTCTGATAGCTGGTTAGGAGATGTCGTTCAATTTCATTCTAACAACTGTCGTACTTTATTTAATTTTCTATATTCGCCTTGCGACAGCATCTAAAACCAGCACCGTACCGTTCGCTCACAATATTTACAGATGAATGCGCTGAGTTAGAACACATGGACCCGCCACCGGCCTATGGCCCAAATTTCAGACCGTCAGCCTATCTGAGTATTTTATTCTCATCTGAACCCCATATTATGTCCTATTTATTCCCCTTGATTTTTCTTATGTATAGTTGTGATATAGAAGATTCTTATATTTCTTTACAAAGGGAGTATCTCTCTATCAAAAATATATTTATGTGTAACTAGTTACTCCTTCCTTTCTACTTCCTTTTGCTGATGTGCGGGGCATCCATCAACGGGGTCCATGTTTGATGTAGAGTAGAACACTAGATGCCCGATCTGTCACATTTTGAGGGAATCCTACCAAGAACACGAAGAACACAAGGGGAAAATGAGGGGAAACACAAGAGAAATCAATCAACCAACAAGAATATGGTCACACATATGCTAGATCCTCAAAACACAAAGAGATACACAATCCGAGTCCAACAAGGGACGATACATAGGGTAAACGGTTCTTCTCCGTGAGGAGGTCTTGAGTTCTTCCCGTTAGGTGTATTGAATCCAAGTGGATCTTCTCTGTAGAGGCATGGTCTCTCTTGGAGGAGCAGATTCAGATGGATGAGTGAGGCTCTATCTCACAAATGAGCTAACAAAACCCTAACCCTAGCTAGGAGGAGGAGGAGTTCTTTTTATAGTCTAAGTGCAAAAGGGGGCGAAATAAAGGGTTACATGGGCTTCAGGCCCGAAGCTGCACGCACACAGGCAGCGGACGTCCGGCCTCTACCGATCGTCCGGTCGCTCGCGGAGGTCCGGACATCCGGTAGGGCTCGGACTTCCGCTAATTTCTTTCTATGATCAAGTTGTCGGACGTCCGATGTGGCCGGTCGTCCGGTCGCCGGTCGTCTGGTTGGTTCGGTCGTCCGCTTGCTGGACTGTGTTCGCTGTAGCTGGGCCTTCAGGCATCGGACATCCGGTCCTAGTCAGACGTTCGCTGGTTCGAGCATTAGGCGCAGGACGTCCGGTCCTTGGCGGTCGTCCGCTTGCTGGAGCTTCTTAGACGTCTCTTCTTCTTGTCCTTCACACTCGGTGTCCTTGCCGTCTTGGCCATTGGATGTATCTGTTCCGTGGCCTTCTTCTAAGTACCTGATCACACATAGTGTTTCCGCTTGAGGTAGTAGCCATGTCTCATGTATAGAAAGGGGTAGTTTGGAGAGGAGCGAGTTCACCTTATCTTCTATAGCCTTCGCTCGAGCTCTTGTCATTGGTCCAAGCGGTGTCGTGGGAGATGTAGATACGTCCATGGGGATGATTGTGGGATACTTCGCATAAACATGCCATGCACCAAATTAGACTGCACAACTGCATGATAGACTCACCTCGGTCATAGCACTGCAGTAATGCTCAATGAGCAGTCAAATCACAAAACCCCCACCTTTCCAGCAGTAGCAGTAAGCTGGACGGACGAAGTAGAAATATTTCACTGGGCCTGAATCCCCTTCTCCCTCGTCTTCTTGTTTAGAGAAAACATCCTCTCAATGATTGCTTAGGGTTTTCTCATGGAGAACTAGTGACGAATTCTTCGTCCATCCCCATTAAATCCTAGTCCCTTGGTCGCCGGTAACCCTAGGATGGCAGTCGCCGCCATTGATGCATTTTTTTTCCTACTGAATCTAGTGTGTTTCATTTGCAGTGCCCAAAATGCAAGGACCCTACATGTTTCTGCACCCCTGGCGAGATGCCACACTTGTTCCTTCTCATCCTAACACAGGATTTTAAAACATGCACAATATGTTCCTAGAATCCTCTTTTCTATCCGGGAGGGTTGGGTTTTTTGAACATGCTGTCGACTAATTTGGAAATTTGGGCTGCTATATTTAGATAAAAGGTACTAGTACCATGGTCAACACTTATGTGAAATAGGAAATTATTTCTAGATTTGGATATTGAATAAATTGTGTTCTCATATTATTTTTCCTGCAGTGCTCTTCCAGAACACATGTACTCAAGATGGCCGACCTTGCCATAACTGATTACACCAGTTTAATGGTCACATTGAAGACACACCATGGATATAAGTTCCTAGTTCGGTTCACGAACCAAGAAGATCGCTGCTTTTTTACGAACGAACTTGGATAAACTTTCTCAAGTGTTACAAACTGAAAGTTGGCACACGAATGTTGATGGAAATAGCAGAACCTATTCTCATCTTCACTGCAACCTTCCACCCCGACGTCATTCCAGTAGTTCATCCATGTTAGTTTTGTTCCGGTTCTTGCATGATTCCTCAATTACTTCTTAATCCACCTATTCTGCCTAACTAATCATAGTTTGACTTTAGAAGTAGCAACAATTTGTGATTCCCTTCTCTCACGAAGATGCTACTTCTAACTAATATTTCTTATAAATGGTGGCACATGTAGGTTATTACAGAATTCAGGACACTACTCGTTGTTATTTGATAAGAACTCGACTGTTACTAATGGCACTAAAGTTGACTGGGATGACATCCACCAGTTCCTTCACTTTATTGATCGTCTTGAGGTCCTTGTTGTTGGAAATATGCCCTAGAGGCAATAATAAAGTGGTTACTTTTATATTTCCTTATTCATGATAGTCGTTTATTATCCATGCTATAATTGTATTGATTGGAAACTCAAATACATGTGTGCATGCATAGACAACAACATGTCCCTAGTAAGCCTCTATCGGACTAGATTGTTAATGAAAGATGGCTATGGTTTCCTAGCTATCGAAATGAGTTGTCATTTGATAACAGGATCACATCATTAGGAGAATGATGCGATGGACAAGACCCAAACTATAAACGTAGCATATGATCATATCAAGTTTATTGCTATCATTTTCTGCATGTCAAGTATCTGCTCCTAAGACCATGAGATCATGCAACACACTAACACTGGAGGAGTAACTTGTGTGTATCAAACGTCACAACGTAACTGGGTGACTATAAAGATGCTCTATAGGTATCTCCGAGGGTGTCTGTTGGGTTGGCATGGATCAAGACTGGGATTTGTCACTCCATATGATGGAGAGGTATCTCGGGGCCCACTTGGTAATAGAGCATCACAATGAGCTTGCAAGCAATGTGACTAAAGAGTTAGCCACATGATCTTGTATTACGGAATGAGTAAAGAGACTTTCCGGTAACGAGATTGAACTAGGTATGGAGATACCGACGATCAAATCCCGGTCAAGTAACATACCGATAGATAAAGGGAATTGCATATGGGATTAGCTCAATCCTTGACATCGTGGTTTGACCGATAAATATCTTCATGGAATATGTAGGAATCAATATGGTCATCCAGGTCCCGCTATTTTTTATTGACCGGAAAGGAATCTCGGTCATGTCTACATGATTCTCGAACCCGTAGGGTCGCACGCTTAACGCTCGGTAGCGCTAGGGTAGTACTGAGATATTAATAGTGGAAAGTACGAAGGTTGTTTGGAGTCCCAGATGGGATCTGGGACATCATGAGGAGATCCAAAATAGTCCGTAGGTAAAGATTCATGTATGGAAAGTTGTTATCCGGGTTCCAGAAAAATATGAGTTTTTTCGGTATTGTACTGGGAAGGTTCTAGAAGGTTCTGGAGTGGGGCCCACCTGCATGGGGAACCCACGTGAATGTGGGTAGTGGGGTAATTCCCCACAATCCTAGTCTAGATGCACCAAGATCCTCCCTTAAAAGGAATAGTGTCATATCCCAAGGGGATAAGATCAGGATCCCTAAAAAGGGAGGCTAGTGATCGGTGGGGAAGGAAAGGTGGGTTTCCTTCCTCCCCCTTTGGCCAATGACCTTAGGGCTTGGAGGGAAAGCCACCAGCCCCCTTCAAGCCTATATAAAGGTGGGGAGGCGTTGGGGTCAGCCACCCTTCAACCCTTGCTCGTTACCTCTCCCAACTCCTCCCATGTTTCACGGGTACGTGCTTGGCGAAGCCCTGCTGGAATTACACTGCCACCACCACCACCACCATACAGTCATGTTTGTCCCGATCTCATCTACCCCCTCTATCTTGATTGCTGGATCAAGAAGGAGAGGATGCCGCTGAGCAGCACATGTGCTAAACTCGGAGGTGTTGCCCGTTCGACACTTGATCGGGAGTTCATGGACGGATCGTGATTGGATCGCGAAGATGTTCGACTACATCAACCGCGTTTCTTAATGCTTCTGCTTAACAATCTACAAGGGTATGTAGATCCAATCTTCCCTCTCGTAGATGTGCATCTCCTAGATTGATCTTGGTGAGTGTAGGAATTTTTTTGTTTCCCATACAACGTTCCCCAACAGTGGCATCATGAGCTAGGTGTATGTGTAGATGACATCACGAGTAGAACACAAAGGAGTTTGTGGGCATTGATGTTCAGATTGCTTACTTCCTTATTCTTATCTTAATTCAACAGTATTGTGGGATGAAGTGGCCCAGACCAACTTTACATGTCCACGTTCATGAGACAGGTTCCATCGACTGACATGCAACTTGTTGCAAAAAGATGGCTGGCGGGTGACTGTCTCTTCCACCTTATTTGAATCGGATTCGTCAAAGGTGATGCTTGTAGAAGGTTAAATAGCAAATTGAATATCACCATTGTGGCTTTGTGTAGGTAAGAACGATTCTTACTAGTTACACATAGAAGCCACGTAAAACATGCAACAACAAAGTAGAGGACCTCTAACTTGTTTTTGCAGGGTATGTTGTGATATGATATGGCTAAACACATGATGAGATATATTTGATGTATGAAATGATCATATTTTGTATAGATTATCACGACTTGCATGCCGATGAATATGGTAACCGGCAAGAGCCATAGGGTTGTCTTATTATTGTATGACCTGCATGTCAATCATTAAGTGCTATGTAATGCTTTACTTTATCGCTAAATGGTAGCAATGGTTGTAGAAGCATGGTTGGCGTGACAACCCTGTGGCAACACGACGATGGAGATCATCGTGTCATGCCAGTGACGATGGAGATCATGCCGGTCCTTTCAAGATGGAGATCAAAAGCACAAGATGATGGCCATATCATCTCACTTATGATTTGCATGTGATGTTAATCCTTTGATGCATCTTATTTTACTTAGGACGACGGTAGCATTATAAGGTGACCCCTCACTAAATTTTCAAGATAAAATTGTGTTCTCCCAGGTGTGCACCATTGTGAAAGTTCGTCATTTTGAAGCACCACGTGATGATCGTGTGTGATAGACTCTACGTTCGCATACAATGGGTGCAAGCCATTTTGCACATGCGGAACACTTGGGTTAAACTTGATGAGCCTAGGATGTACAGACATGGCCTCGGAACACAAGAGACAGAAAGGTCGAACATGAGTCATATAGTAGATATGATCAACATGGAGATGTTCACCATTGAAACCACCTCATCTCTCGTGATGATCGGACTTGGGTTGGTGAATTTGGATCTTGATACACTCGGACAACCGGAGGGATGTTGATTTGAGTGGGAGTTCTTAGGTAATATGATTAATTGAACTCATTATCATGAACAATGGTCTAAGTTGTCTTTGCAAATTATGTTGTAGATCAATGGCTTGCGTAGTAGCTCCCCTGAATTTCAATGCGTTCCTAGAGAAAGCTAAGCTGGAAGATGATGGAAGAAACTTTGTAGACTAGGCCCATAATCTGAGGATTATCCTCACGGCTGCCCAAAAGTCTTATGTACTTGATGCATCGCTTGGTAGGCAACTACCTCCAAGGACCGTGGACATTGTGAATGCCTGGCAGTTGTGTGTTGATGACTACTTAATAGTTCAGTGCACCATGTTGTATGGCTTATAACCGGGACTTCAAAGGCGTTTTGAATGTCATGGAGCATATGAGATGTTCCAGGAGTTGAAGTTTATTTTTGAGAAGAATGCCCAGATCGGGAGGTATGAGACCCCCAATAAGTTATATGCCTGCAAAATGGAGGAGAATGGCTCTGTCAGTGAGCACATACTCAGAATATCTGGGTATTACAACCGTGTGGTTGAGTTGGGAGTTGAGCTCCTGCCTGAGGCGGTCATTGGCAGAGATCTTCAATCGCTACCACCTAGCTACAAGATCTTTGTGTTGAACTATAACATGCAAGGGATGAACAAGTCAGTCTCTGAGCTATTCGCGATGCTGAAAGTCGTTGAGTCAAACATCCAGAAGGAGCATCAAGTGTTGATTGTCAAAGAAGAGCAAGGGAAAGAAGGGAAACTTCATGAAGAGTGGCAAAGTAGTTGCTCCTCCCGTGAATAAACCCAAGGCTGGACCTGATACATCTCCATCGTATCTACTTTTCCAAACTCTTTTGCCCTTGTTTTGGACTCTAATTTGCATGATTTGAATGGAAGTAACCCGCACTAATGTTGTTTTCAGCAGAATTGCCTTGGTGTTATTTTTATGCAGAAATAAAAGTTCTAAGAATGACCTGAAAATTTACGGAGAATATTATTGGAATATATAAAAAATACTGGCGCAAGAATCAACCAGAGGGGGTCCACACTTTGGCCACAAGCCAGGCACCCCCTGGGGCGTGCCCTGGCGGCTTGTGGGCCCCCTGGACCTCCTCTGACCCTAACTCCAACTCTATAAATTCACATCCGTAGAGAAAAAATATCAGTGAGAAGGATTCATCGCCTTTTACGATACAGAGTCACCGCCACCTCATGTTCTACATCGGGAGGGCTGATCTGGAATCCGTTCGGGCTTCCGGAGAGGGGGATACGTCCCCATCATCATCACCAACCTTCCTCCATCACAAATTTCATGATGCTCACTGCCGTGCGTGAGTAATTCTGTTGTAGGCTTGCTGGATGATGATGGGATGGATGAGATTTATCATGTAATCGAGTTAGTTTTGTTAGGGTTTGATCCCTAGTATCCACTATGTTCTGAGATTGATGTCGCTATGACTTTGCTATGCTTAATGCTTGTCACTAGGGCCCGAGTGCCATGATTTCAGATCTAAACCTATTATGTCTTCATGAATATATTTGTGTTCGTGATCCGATCTTGCAAGTTGTAGACACCTATTACGAGTTATGATCCGCATACCCCAAGGTGACAATAATTGGGATTCTTTCCGGTGATTACCATAGTTTGAGGAGTTCATGTATTCACTAAGTGCTAATGCTTTGTTCCGGTTCTCTATTAAAAGGAGGCCTTAATATCCCTTAGTTTCCATTAGGACCCTGCTGCCACGTGAGGGTGGGACAAAAGATGCCATGCAAGTTCTTTTCCATAAGCACGTATGACTATATTCGGAATGCATGCCTACATTATATTGATGAAATGGAGCTAGTTCTGTGTCACCCTAGGTTATAATTATTGCATGATGAATGCCATCCGACATAATTATCCATCACTGATCCATTGCCTTCAAGATTTTCACATATTGATCTTTGCTAAGTTACTTTGCCGTTGCCACTGTCACAATTGCTACAAAACTGTTACTGTCACTTTTATCAACGTTACCGTTACTTCCATATTACTTTGCTACTAAATATTTTGCTGCACATAGTTAGTCTTTCTGGTGTGGTTGAATTGACAACTCAGCTGCTAATACTTGGGAATATTCTTTGTCTCTCCTTGTGTCGAATCAATAATTTTTTTGCTGAATACTCTACCCTCAAAAACTGTCGCGATGCCCTATACTTGTGGGTTATCAAGATCATTTTCTGGCACCATTGCGGGGGAGCATAGCTCTATTCTGTGAGTCACTTGGGATTTATATCTATTGCTCACTATGAAGAATTTGAAAGATACCAAAACCAAGATCTATCCCTCTACTATGAGGGGAGGTAAGGAATTGCCATCTAGCTCTACACTTGATTCACCTTCTGTTTTGAGTAAACTCGCGACACCTACACCGGCTATTGATTCTGATATGTCGCATGTTATTGATGATGCTACTTCTACTATGAATGATTCTTATGATGCTACTACTTTGCTTGATAAAACTGCGCCACTCAGTGAATTACTTGATGAACACCTTGCTAGAGTTAGAACTCTCTATTATGCTGAAGATGATGATATTTCTGAAACTGCTGAAATTATTGAAACTAAACACTTTAAGACACCTGCTAGACCTAGGTCTCCTAGATATGAATTGCCTCTTATACTTGAGGGTTATGTTATGGATGGAGAGGTAGCTAGGGACTTTCCTGCTTGTAAGGATAGAGATGATCTTAAGAAATTATTATGCAAGTGGAAAGAAAAATATTTGAATGCTAGAATGCAATATGATCCTAAGTTTGCTACTACACCTATCTTTGTTACTAATAAGGATTATGAATTCTCTGTCGATCCTGAGTTAACTACTTTGGTTGAATCTGATCCTTTCTATGGTTTTGAATCTGAAACTGTTGTGGCAAATCTTACTAAATTGAATGATATAGCCACCCTATTTGCTCATGAGGAAAAAATTCGCTATTACTATATTCTCAAGCTGTTTACTTTCTCACTAAAGGGTACCGCTAAGACATGGTTTAATTATCTTGCTCCTGGTTGTGTGCATAGTCCCCAGGATATGATATATTACTTCTTTGAAAAATATTTTCCTGCTCATAAGAAATAAGCTGGTTTACAGGAAATATTAATCTTTGTGCAAATTTAAGAAGATAGTCTCCCACAAGCTTGGGGGAGGCTTCTACTTAATGCTTTGCCTAATCGTCCTCTCAAGAAAAATGAAATACTTGATATCTTTTATAATGGACTAACCGATGATTCTAGGGAAAACCTAGATAGTTTTGTTGGTTGTGCTTTCAGGGAACGAACCGTTGAGCAACCTAAAAAACTATTGAATAATATATTGAGCAATGATAATGATTGGACTCTTTCTGAACCACCTCCTAAGAAAACTCCGAAGAAAAGAGGTATTCTATTTCTCAGTCATGAAGATATGCAAGAGGCAAAGAAATCGATGAAAGGAAAAGGGTATTAAAGCCAAAGATGTTAAGAATTTACCACCTATTGAAGAAATACATGGTCTTAATACTCTGACACAGGTAGTAGACATAAATTCTCTCTATAGATTTGTTGAAGGTGATATTCCTTATAATAAGTTTGCTAGTCAATTCTTGGATGAATTTGATAACTATATTGTTAAATAAGAAAATTTGAATGCTTATGTAGACAATTGAAACAAAATGCTTATATGTGTAGAACTATTAATGATCTTAAGCTTATTAGTAAACATGCTTCTATGGTAAAAACTCAGGTAGAACAAGTACTTAAGGCACGAAATGATTTGCTCAATGAGATGAATAGTAAGAACAATGATCATGCTGTTGGAGTTATGACTAGAGGTGGTAAAATGACGTCGGAACCTTTGTATCCTGAAGGTCGTCCTAAGAGTATTGAGAAAGATTCTTAGAGAATTAATATTGATGCACCTTGTCCTAGTAATAAAAAGAAAAAGAATGATGATAGGACTTTGCATGCTTCCAGTGAACCTGTTATAGACACACATGAGAATCCAAATGATAATTCTATTTCTAATGCTGAAACATAATCCGGTGACCAACATGAACCTAGTGATAATGTTAATGATGATGTTCATGTTGATGCTCAACCTAGCAATGATAATGATGTGGAGACTGAACCGGCTGTTGATCTTGATAACCCACAACATAAGAATAAACGTTATGATAAGAGAGACTTTGTTGCTAGGAAACATGGTAAAGAAAGGGAATCATGGGTTCAGAAACCCATGAAATTTCCTCCTAAGTCATCCAAGAAAAAGGATGATGTGGATTTTGAGCATTTTGTTGAAATTCTTAGACCTGTCTTTTGGCGTATGCGTTTGTCTGATGTTCTAAAAATGTCTCCTTATGCTAAGTATATGAAAGATATTGTTACTAATAAAAGAAAGATACCGGAAGCTGAAATTTCCACCATGCTTGCTAATTATACTTTGAAGGGTGGAATACCAAAAAAAACTAGGAGATCCAGGAATACCAACTATACCATGCGCCATTGAAAGAAACTATGTTAAAATTGCTTTATGTGATTTGGGAGCCGGTGTGAGTGTTATGCCTTTCTGTTTGTATCGTAGACTTGAATTGAATAAGTTGACACGTACTAAAATCTCTTTGCAACTGACTGATAAATCAACTGCTATACCCATCGGTTTTTGTGAGGATGTGCCTGTTGTGGTTGCAAACATTACTATCTTAACGGACTTTGTTATTCTTGATATTCCCGAGGACGACAGTGTGTTGATCATCCTTGGTAGACCCTTTTTGAATACTGCAGGGGCTGTTATTGATTGCAACAAGGGCAATGTCACTTTTCATGTTAATGGTAATGAACATACGATACACTTTCTGGAAGAAACGGCCTCAAGTTCATAGTATCAATTCTATTGGAAAAATTTCAACTATTACTATTGGAGGTTTTGAATTCCCTCTCCCTACTGCCAATACAAAATATGATATTATTATTGTCGGGGAAATTCATATCCCCGTTGATGTAACCTAGTTTTATTCAAAAATTCTCCGGTTTCATGTCATTCGAAAGAAGTTTGTTAATAAGACTTGATCAGCCTTGTTAATGGATTCCTTCTGATGAGCATGAGATGGATGAATTTACAAAGCACACCTTTCTATACCCACCTTTTAGTTTTTTTATTTAGATTAAATAAAGCAAAAATAGTATTTGTCTGTTTTCTGAATTATCCGTGCAATAAAAAATGTCCTGAAAATAGAAGTCCTCCAAATGCCCTGAAAATTTAGTATGATTTTTATAGAATATTTGAGAATTTTTGGCACTAAGAACACACCAGGGGGTTGCACCAGTGGGCCACAAGCCCTGGGGGCGTACCCACCCCCTGGAGGCACCCTAGTGGCTTGTGGGTCCCACGTGGGTCCCCCTCACTTATTCCAGCACCCATCCACTTCGTCTTCCTCCAGAAAAAAATCATCCCATTGCTCAACCCCGTTTTCTTGCTCATCTTGCTGCCATTTTTCGATCTCAGTGTGCAAAGCTCCATTTGCAAAACTGTTTTGGGGGATATTTCTTCGGTATGTGACTCCTCCATTGGTCCAATTAGTTTTTGTTCTAGTGCTTTATATATTGCAAATTTTTGCTGCTGTAGTGACCTTGTGCTTGAGCTTGCATGTCAAATTTATATGGTCCAAAGTAGTTTTGATGCATGATATAGCCTCTAGACACTTGTAGGAGTATTGTTGAGTTTGATTCACTTCTATTTCGAGTTACTAAAAATTTCAGAAATTTTCAGAGAAAAGAAATGATGGAGAGATGATTAAGGGGTTCTTCAAGTCGGGGTTCAAAGGAAAATGAAAATGAAGAGAAGAAGAAGCCCAAGTACAACCTTCCTTGCACCGTCGAGGTTCGGCCATGTGAATGGCCAAGTGATGCATTCCTGAGAGTGGCCGGAATTTTGGAGAATTTCTATTATTCGGCGGAGAATGCAGGCATCACCGACTTCCTCCATGATAAGTGTGACCAATACCTCCTACTCACTAATACCTTCGTGCAAAATTTCCACTTCCATGCTAGGAAATCACCACCCATGGTAGAATTTTATTTATATGATGGGCATAAGGAGATGTCGCTTTATGATTTTTGCGAAGTTTACATATTACCTTATGAGGGCAGCGTCGATGAACCACGTCCTAGAGATGTGGACGATTTTATTGATGAAGTTACCGTAGGGGAAGAGAGAGGGGTGTCGGAAGTGAGAGTGGCCAGCTTACATTTTCCTGTTTTACGTTATTATTTATTATTTGCGGGGACATGTTTGATTTGTCGTGGGGAGATTGGAGGCCTTAGTGCCCCATACCTTGCTATTTAGCGACATGCTTTACTTCGTGATAGAACTTTTAGTTTGGGCGCCATTGTTGCTTGATGGTTGAGTTTCAACCATTCGAGGGGTCCTATCTTTGGAGTTATCTATGCCTCTTGCCTTGCGAGACGTTTTGAGATACCCATTAGGCCAGATGAGAAGGAGGAAGTGCTGCTACCCACGAGATATGTGTACTATAATAGTATGGTAGCACATGATTTTATTTCTGAAGATGATGACAAGAGACTCCTCTATAACCTAGTGTTAAACCAGGGTACTTGTCAGATTAGTACTTTGCATGCACCTTCTTTGTTCGATATTCATTCAGGCAGGTACCTCATCATGCCCGAGGACATTTAAGCATACTCGGAGCAAACGCGATCCCTAGTTTCTGAGCCAGAATCATCACCTAATCCGTATGAGGAGTCTGACTATTAGTGGGAGCCACAAGAGCTCGCTAACTAGTGGAACCCTTAGGATCCTCCTCAGTACCTAGGAGTGGGCTACTTTGATCCGTGGGCATAGACCAACTTAGGCCAAAAGCCTAAGATTGGGGGAGTAAGTATCTCTCACTGACATTACATTCATGTTCACACACTCATTTCAGTTGTCGGTGTTCATACTTTTTCATTGTATTATCCATCTTAGTTTCTTTTTCTTGCACTTTTCTTGTGTGTTTGAAAAACTTTGAGAAAATCCAAAAAAAATTAGTTGTAGTTTATTTTTAGTTTTCTTTTCCATGTTTATCTAGTAGTAGTATGAAAATAAAAACCCAAAAGATTTCTCGTTCTTCTTTTACTTGTTGGGAGCTTTCCCGTGTAAATAGTTTTTGTTGTTGTAGTTTTTTACTTCCGTCGGAAAAACAAAAAGTTGAAAAATATTTGAGTGTGTTTATTTGAAATTCCTTTTCTTTTCTTTGGGTCATAAGGAGAAGACCACAATGAAAATGTTGAGTGGCTCTCATATATATTATTGTTGATCTAACAAAGAGCCCATATTAGCTTGTCTTCTCCTTTGAATAATTGTTTGCAGATTCCAGCTTAGTCCAATGCACATGCACTCTTATTATTATTCACATCGTTGGTTCGTGCAAGTGAAAGGCAATAATGACGATATATGATGAAATGATTGAGATGAGGAAAAGCTGGTATGAACTCGACCTATTTTGTTTTTGTAAATATGATTAGTTCATCGTTCCTGATTCAGCTCGTTATGAATAAAACATGTTTGCAGTGACAGTTAGAGATTATAGTTACTCATGCCATGCTTATTTAGCTAGGAGTTTATAATGGTTTACCTTGCATGCCAACATGCTTTTAAAATAATTATGATGTGGCATGATAGGATGGTATCCTCCTTTGAATGATCCAGGTGGCTTGACTTGGCACATGTTCACGCATGTAGTTGAAACAAAATCAACATAGCCTCCACGATATTTATGTTCATGGTGATTTATATCCTACTCATGCTTGCACTCAATGTTGGTTAATCTCAATGCATGTTTATGACTGTTGTCACTCTCTATTGGTCGCTCCTCAATATTTTGCTAGCCTTCACATGTACTAAGTGGGAATACTGCTTGTGCATCCACTTGCATAAACCCAAAGTTGTTCCATATGAGTGCACCATACCTACCTGCATGCGGTATTTACCTGTCGTTCCAAGTAAATTTGCATCTGCCAAAGTCTAAACCTTCAAATAATAATCTATTTTGTATGCTCGAATCACTCATGTAGCGACATGGGGCTGTCAGCATCTTCCATGCTAGGTGGGTTATTCTCACGGTGAGTGTTGATTCACTTGTTATTCACGCGAAAGTGGCTGGTAATTGGGATGCCCAGTTCCATGCTATAAATGAAATCAAAATATAATATCAAACAAAACTCCCACAGGACTGTTGTTGGTATGGACGGTACCCGTTGTTTCGGCCCAACCGTGGAGTGTGCTTGTTGGTGGAGGGGGAGTAAAAACTTTACCATTTTATTTGGGAACCGCCTATAATGTATCTAGCATGGAAGATACCGAGATCTCTTGGTTGTTATGTTGACAATGAAAGCATACCGCTCAAAATTATATTCATCTCTGTTTTAAAGCTTGAGCTCTGGCACCTCTGCAAATCCCTACTTCCCTCTGTGAAGGGCCTATCTATTTACTTTTATTGCTGAGTCATCATCCTCTTATTAAAAGCACTAGTTAGAGAGCACCACTGTCATTTGTATGCTTTGTTATTAATTGATATTGAGTATGAGTGTGGTTGGATCTCTTTTGCCATGAATTATAATGTCTAGTCAGTCCTTGATCTTCAGGGGTGCTCTGCATTTTTGATTTTCGGTCTCAGAAAGGGATAGCAAGATACCATTTTGTTATATCATATCATGATTGTTTTAGAAAATTGTTTGTCATCCGAGATTCATTATTATTGCTCGCTAGTTGATTATGCCATTGATATGAGTAAATGTGAGACCTAAATGTTATTGTGAATATGGTTAGTTCATTATCTTTGCTGAAAACCGGAATGCTGGCTATACATATTTGCAACAACAAGATAAAATAGAATTTGTAAAAAAATTTCTTTGTCACTTTTAGTTTGTCAACTGAATTGCTTAAGGACAAGCAATGTGCCAGTACGAAAAACCCCAGGTGTGTTGCCCAGACTATACACATGCTTACACTACTGCAGGATGCTGCTAATGCGACACTACGATCAGAGACCCTTCGATGAAACTGTGTGTGATGCAATAATAAAAAACAGTGGTGTAAAAAAACCGTCAAAAGGTGCAAAACATTTGCGATGATGGATGCATCAAACATGGTTCAGATTTTGGTTGCGTGTGCGATGCAGGGCATACGGTTCAGTTCAATTAACTGCTTGTGACGAGGAGGAACAAAAGAAACGGCCTGCCAGATGAAGGTGTGTGCGATATACATCATACACTTCACTTGGATGAACTATTTGTGATTAGGTAACACAAAAGAAACGGTCAGCCAGATCAATGTGTGTGCGATATACGACATGCGGTTCACTAGGATGAACTGTTTGCGTTGAGACAAGAGAACAGAAATGATTCAATATAACAAGATGTGTGTGATACGCGGCAAACAGGTCCGTAATAAGAAATGTGTGCGAAGACCGATAATAACACAAACGATGGCTTCTAATAAGACGTATGTGATATGCTTTGTCTACACAACATCTATTGGCCATTGGGGATGGGAGGTCATCCGGATATGCCATAAGGATGTGAAGAGGCATCCTATATCAACAAGGACTAGTTGTTCCACCAATAGCTCATGTAAGAGAACTCTCAAGTTAAGTGTGCTCAGGCTGGAGCAGCCATCAAATGGGTGACTAGATGGGAAGTTGTGTTGATGTTAAATTAACTAATAGGATGGGTCATATATGTCAAATTAAATGACCAATATGACCCATCCCATGAGTTAATTTAACCTCGAGGTGCTTGTTTTATATTTTTATTTATTTATTAACACATGTTAAAGAAGGTCTACCGCATTACTTTTTGACAATGTGCGATACGAGGCATACAATTGATCCATCCGACCTGTTTGTGATGGAATAAGCCGTGTGTGTTGTGGGCAAACGCTTGCTAGTGTACAACCATTTGCGATTGATGAATTCATCACCAACTGGTTCCCTAGTGTGGTCCGTGTTCATCTCATCATCATCTACTTCTTGTGCTAGCTCGATGTTCCTCATATGCTAAGTTTCCATTAATTGATGGTGTTTTAGGAAATCACCACCTTTTCCTGCCATTTCCTCTCCTGTTTCCCGCCACCCAGCAATATTGCGTATAAACCTAGGCGATGCGCGATGCACAGAGGCAACAAGCGCAACCTCTAGCACATCCACCTTTTCCAAGCATGCCAACCCACCAAAGCGCTGCCTCTGCCATCAACCTCGTCAACAAGGAAAACCAAAAGGCGCCACGGCCCATCGAGGATGTGGCGCTCCCCAGCAACGTGATGGACGATGCCGTGATGCGTGTCATCGCCAGGGTTGAGCACACCCTTGGCTCATGGCGCTTCAGCGCCGTGGATCAAGATTGGCATGTCAGCACTGAGAGGCTGCAGCTTGCTGCACAACATGATCGATGGTGCACCGCAGAGCAATCTTGGCGCATCCGCGCCGATAGGCTGCGGCTCGCTGCATGGCGAGACTATTGGAACGCCGCAGAGCGAGAGGCGTGGCATGCCGCACAGCAAGAGTGGATCCATCGGTGCTTGCCTGCTATTGACGGGGTGTTGTAGCTAGGTACACGCCCCGTCAGTACCCCCAATCCTCGCGAGGAGTGGGCACATTCCCTCTGCACCGTACTTGCACCAGACGACGCCGTGCCGTTCGCATGGGTCGCGCCGTTTGCCTTGTCCCCGGCCCGCTCGATGCCAACACGCTGGTTGGTAGGCTCGACCGCCTCCTTGGCCAAGGTGTCCACTTGGGCGTAGTAGAGGAACATGGCCGTCGCATCCTCGAGGTGGTGATCTCCGATGAAATAGCCAACTTGGAGCTCGAGATCGCACTACAGATGTACCGCGAGCGTGTTGACCGCTTGGATGAACGCCTACACGAGTTCAGGAAAAGCCAAGAGCTACCGTAGGCAAGGGCTACTGGTCATGGTCTCTCGGATGCGCTTTATTTTGTTGAGTCGTCTCGACGTGGATAGCCATGTATTCACATCAATCATAGTATTGCTCTATTTCAAAGTATGTACTCTGTTTTCTGTTCTTATATGTTCTATTTCAATGTGTGTTTATACCCTTTCCATTCTATATATGTGGATCATAACAACTAGATTCAAACTAGTATAGAAAAACAGATAGAAAATGGAATTCATTAGTTGTTCATTATAACCTGGCATCCTCCTTCGCCATCTCCTTCTTGAAAGCCACTTGCTTGGCTTTCTCAGCCGGCGGCAGCGACTTCCAAAGACAAAGATCATACTAGCCCCAAAACCAATCCAAAGTTGGGGGGGGGGGTCCGGTGCAACCTCGTCCGACGGCGTGTAGGGGTCCTCGTCGCTGGTCTTCGAGTAAGTGTCCATGGGGGGCGGTGACTCCTCATTGGTGCTTTGGCAGACCGGCGGCGCCATGACAGAGATTTGAGAGAGAGAGAGAGAGAGAGAGAGAGAGAGAGAGAGAGAGAGAGAGAGGCCGAGCAAGTTGAGGATGTAGATGAGAATGCAGGCAGGACGACATAAGCAAGGTAGTATTTATTGGCGGCCAGAATCTAGATTGACGGGAATAGTACACACGCCGATCACCAGAATTTACGAGTACTATAGTTTGAATTACACGCAATTCCTGTAGCAAAATCCATGCGTGAACATAATAGCTAACGGTTCCCAATATAGAACCGTGTTTGTTTAATAATGCCCGCCACTCACCTTCCAAACCTTGAGGCGCGAAATAGAGTGCCAATCTGTGGGGGCAGGTTGTCTTGCTAGATTTTACATTTTATTTTTTGAACACCAGATTTTTACATCGTTTGATGATTGTTTAACTCGCACACAAGTACACATTATGATTTCTCAAACCGTTATGGTTAGCCATTGCATGTAGATGTAGTTCAAATTTGAATTACGATCATTAAATGGGTAGAAAATCACTTAAATGTGTTTAAAAGGTCAAATGACCCCTGAAATTTTCCAAATTTTCACATGATAGTTGTATTAGTGCATGTTACACATAGAAAAATTTTGAAGGCCGTAAGAGGAAGCTATCTCCCGTTCGTCATCAAACATGCATTGTCCCCTCTCAGAATCACGAGCCTTCTAGTGAGTTGCTTCAGTTGGTGAGGGGTGTGTGTCCAAACTTTCGTCAAACATGCCAAAATTTTTACCACATCATCTTGGTGGCATGACATTACATCAATCAAGGTTTCATGTGTTTCTGATCTTTTTTTAATTTTTTGGAATTTAAATGCCATGGCACTCCATGCAAGTGTTCATGTCGTGAGACCAATATGTTTGAAAATTCCTTCTAATTTACTGCACATGGAATTAACTCGCACACAAGTACACAAATATGATTTTTCAATCAGTTATGGTTAGCTGTTGCATGTACTCCCTCCGTCCGGAAATACTTGTCGGAGAAATGGATGTATATAAACGCATTTTAGTTCTAGATACATCCATTTTTACATATTTCCCCGACGAGTATTTTCAGACGAAGGGAGTAGATGTAGTTCTAATTTGAATTACAGTCATTAAATGGCTAGAAAATCACTTAAATGTCTCCAAAAGGTCAAATGACCCCTGAAAGTTTCCAAATTTTCACATGACAGTTGTATTAGTGCATATTACACGTAGAATTTTTTTGAAGGCCGTAAGAGGAAGCTATATCCCGTTCGTCATCAAACATGCATTATTCTGTCTTGGAACCACGAGCCTTCTAGTTAGTTGCTCTGGTTTGTGAGGGGTGTGTGTCCAAACTTTCGTCAAACAGGCCAATATTTTTACCACATCATCTTGGTGGCATGACATTACATCAAGCAAGGTTTCATGTTTTTCTGATCATTTTTTAATTTTTTGGAATTAAAATGGCATGGCACTCCATGCATGTGTCCATGCCGTGAGACCAATATGTTTGAAATATCCTTCTAATTCACTTGACATGGAATTAACTATCACACAAGTACGCAAATATGATTTTTCAAACCGTTATGGCTAGCCATTGCATGTACATCTAGTTGTAATTTGAATTACGGTCATTGAATGGCTAGAAAATCACTTAAATGTCTTCAAAAGGTCAAATGTCCCCTGAAATTTTCCAAATTTTCACATGACAGTTGTATTAGTGCACATTACACGTAGAAAAACAATTTGAAGGCCGTAAGAGGAAGCTATCTCCCGTTCGTCATCAAACATGCATTGTTCCCCCTAGGAACCACGAGCCCTCTAGTGAGTTGCTACGGTTTGTGAGGGGTGTGTGTCCAAACTTTCGTCAAACATGCCAATTTTTTTACCACATCATCTTGGTGGCATGACATTACATCAACAAGGTTTCATGTGTTTCTAATTTTTTCTATTTTTTTTAATTTTTTGGAATTTAAATGCCGTGGCACTCCGTGCTTAATTGTGTCATGGCCGTTAGACCAATATGTTTGAAAATTCTTTCCAATTTACTGCACATGGAATTAAATCCCACACAAGTACACAAAATATGACTTTTCAAACCGTTATGGTTAGCTGTTGCATGTACATGTAGTTCAAATTCAATTACATTCATTAAATGGCTAGAAAATCACTTAAATGTATTAAAAGGTCAAATGACCCCTGAAATTTTCCAAAATTTGATATGACAGTTGTATTAGTACTACAAATTATCTTGTACATTTAAAACACCATCCGTTACCACTTTACTCCAAATTCATCTTTCACAGCTAATAAATAATAACTTTAACATCACACACAGTTCTTTTGTAGGAACCATTTGCGATGAAAATTTCTGGGTCCATTTATGTCTTCCTCCTTAAGCTTCGCCGACTCGTCTGCTCCAGTGCCGGCAACCCCCGAATCCACGAATTCCGATCCCCATTCCCGCACCCCCTTCTTGCAAAAATGACATCATGGAAACACTTCGTGAAGGCCCGTACGATGGCCACGTCCCACCTGAGCGTCGCCGCCTGCGCCGAGAGCGCGGCCGCCTACGCCGAGAGTGCCACTGCATCCACATTGAGCGCGGCCGCTTTTGCCGAGAGGGCGTCTGCAGCAGCCGACAGGGCAGCTGCAGCAGCCGAGACGGCTGCAGCTATTGCTGCAAACACCGAGAGCGCTCGAGCTGCTGTTCGTGCCATCGGTGTCGCCCTGGCCTGGGTCGAGGCCATCCATGCCAAGATATTCCAGGCCACCTCGAAATCCAGCATGCAACCCACGACCGAAAAGGCAGCGGTGGCCATGGAGCACCTGCTTCCTCATGAGGTCACCGAGCGGGAGCTGGAGATGCAGGAGGGGGCGGAGATCGAGGAGCACCGGGAGGGGGAGTTGCGCCTGGCCCAGGTCGAGGTAGAGAAAAGTCTGTCCATCGAGGAATCGGCGGTGGAGTACCAACACGAGCTCTGGCGCAACCACTACTACGAGTACTACAACCTTGAGGGTTGTTGGTTTTATGGGGACGGGGGTACCCAGACTTGCCTGCCTGCAGCCCATGGCGTGGCTCCTTCGACGACCTGGTACGACCCAGCTTCGACATCGACAACTCAAGACCCTTGCGAGGGGCCAAGCCTCGCGAGGCGGACGACACCAAGACCTCTAAAGGGAGCAGCCTCCTCAGGCTGGCTCCCTAGGAGTGGAGATTTCCATGCAAGGCTCACCTCATGAGATTTGGGTGACGTGAGCCATGATGACCAAGGCCAGGCGGGCGCCAGCGGGCACAGTGGGCCAGTTTGCTCTTTGGTGCAAAGGAGGCAAGCAACAGGCGCGGAGTCCTGAGGAAGCATCCAAAGGTTTCCATTTCGGTGCAACAAGACCAAGACCGCCCGGACGGCAGGACGGAGGTCAACACCGATCCCACCGCGGTGTCGCGACCAAAAGCTTTTGCAGGCGAAGACCACTTTCATCAGGATAAGATGTACTAGTTGTCTCCCTTCAAATTTGGCCGTTGTGGGATCCCTTCCCGCCTTCATTTGGGAAGAGGACCAAGGCCACTATTAATAGGACCTGGCCACCACCATGGAAGGAGAGACGGATCAAGTCAGCCGTACCCATTCCACCCTCACCAGCTCACTTGAGCTCAAGAACACACCTCCCGAGGTTGTTCTCCATTGTACTAGTTGATCCTCAGCCCCACGAGGCAAATCCACCACAAAGAAGGAGTAGGGTTTTACACCGCAAGGTGGCCCGAACCTGGGTAAACTGCTATGTCCCCTTTCCTTCGAGTTCGTCATGCTAGGCTGTGAGATTCCTGAGCAGGCAGACTAGGGAGGTTTAAATCTCTGCATGCACCCCGGAGTTCGAACCTCTCAAGGGTTTGCGGAACCCGAAATCCGACATTTGGCATGCCAGGTAGGCGTGCGTCGGAGCCTCTCTTCCGTCGGTCGATTCGCCACCGCTCCACCGCTTCCAAGGCTGACGCACTCCTAGCTCATGCTAAGCGCCGGGCCGCTCTCACCACCCACGTCACTCAGATAGCACCGGCGGGCAACGACTGCCCCCGCCGACCCCCGTCGCCGGTGACGAACACCGCCAAAGGCCCCGCGTGCCACGAGCAATAGGCCTCTTCAATGCATCCTTCCGCGCGTCGCGACGGGCGCACCGCCACTCCGTCGCTGACTTCGGCTGCTTCATCCTCGCATGCTTGTTGTGGCTCGGCGAATGCGCAGGCCGTGGTGCTCATAGCACACGAGCTCCTGTGCTACCGCCCGGTTGACGACCTCTATGAGGACTCTACATGGAAATTTTATCCATGGACATGGATACCCATGGATATCCGACCCGAATGGATAGGGTTTGGATATGCTTTTGTGTCCATGGGTGGCGCCTAAACCCGCCCCGATTACTCATGGGCGGGACATGGATATAATCTTGTCCCCGTGGATATATCCAAACCCGACCCGATAGTATGCCTTGTTGGGAAAAAATCGCTATCCCTACCCCACAGTCACATGTCCTGCTGCAATTTTACACCCTGTTATCTAAAACACGCAAAAGAAATTGCACAATCCCCTTCTTAACTTTTAATAGTTGACATTCAATCCCATCCATAGCATATTCCAACACCCCATCTCTTATTTTTATCTTCTTGTTAAATGACTTGTCATTCTCATCTATTAGAAAACAATCCTAAATGATATTTGGTTGTTAGTGGGCGTTGATTTACCATAAGTTGATGTTTACCGTAAGTGAGGCCAGCCTGCCACAAGGTGAAGACTGGAAGAGCTTATGTTAACATTGTATTATGTCTTATTTATATGTCTCGAGAGGACCCAATGAATACCCAGTGGGTATGGATATCCGACGGCTTTGGACATGGACACAATTTTCACCCATGGATATTTCCATGGTTGGCCAAAGACTATCTTCATGGATATGGATATGGATCTGATATTTTTCAACCCGGTCCAAACCCGACCCATTGCCAACCTTAATGAAGACTGGCTCGACCGCATCGCCGAGCTCGTCAGCGCTGCTGGAGATTCTGCTGCACCGTCCCGCTTGTTGCCTCAACCACCGCCTACTGCAGGACACGTAGCTCATGGGACGCCTCATCCACCTCCCAGGCAGGACGCCATCATCGAGCCAAGGCGGGTGGCACCTCGGCGCGTGCCGCAGCGTTTGGCACCCATGCGCGATGAAGCAAGC
This sequence comes from Triticum dicoccoides, assembly GCF_002162155.2. NCBI lineage: Eukaryota > Viridiplantae > Streptophyta > Magnoliopsida > Poales > Poaceae > Triticum > Triticum dicoccoides. The sequence continues at coordinate 317,617,168 of NC_041385.1, read as the reverse complement.
TGCCACGTGGTGGAGCGGCCACAAGAAGATGCGCGTGCGCTCCCGGCACCGCCCCGCCAAGACCGCGCGCCACCTGTGATGGCGGCGTGTGAGTACCAAGACCAGGATCCACCTCCGCGGTGGGCTCCGTGACCATAGCAGGGTGCAGCACATTCATTCCGGAGTTGTGCAGCATCATCTTGCCAGGGAAGTTCAAGCCTGACTTGCCTCCGCGCTACGACGGCACCGTCGCCCCTGCTGAGTTTCTGCAGCTCTACGAGCTGAGCATCAAGGCGGCCAACAACGACGAGAAGGTCATGGCGAACTGGTTTCCCCATGGACCTCAAGGACGGCGCACGCTCCTGGCTCCTGAACCTCTCCGCAAGATTGATCTCCTCCTGGGATGAGATGCAGGAGCGCTTCATCACCAACTTCCAGGGCACTCGCGACCGCCCGCCGGCCGCGGGTGACCTACGACGCATCAAGCAGCAGCCAGGAGAGACCCTGCAGAAGTACATCCAACGCTTCAACAGTGTTCGCCTCAAGATACCCAAGGTGTCAGATGAAGCCATCATCTCGGTGTTTACTGATGGCGTCCGTGATGTCAATATGAAGGAGGAGCTTGCCATACATGAAGACATGTGCACGGCCCTGGAGATCTTCAACATGGCAACCAAGTCTGTGAGAGCTGAGGAGGGATGCCTCTCCCTCCTCGAGCTCCCTGACACATACCAAGAAGACAAGAAGGCCAAGGCCAAGGATGTGAAGCGCAAGGGACCGGCCGTACTCGCAGCCGAGCCAGAGATGAAGCGTGGCTGCGATCACCCAGAGTCATCCACAATGTGCACAACCACAACACCAACGACCGCCAGGAGCTGAGTGCCATCCACGACGGCTGCCTAGTCATCGCCCCAAGTGCAACGATCGAGGCTACGGTCGTAGAGGAGGCCAAGGTGGAGGACGCTGGGATGACCGTGACCATCGTCACACTACAAAAAAAAATACACTTCCGTGATGATACGTGTTTGTCATAGTAGGTCACGTTTTCTGTCATGCATCTACATCCATGATGATTTTATGATAGAATCAAGATAGCCATACCTGTGTTGTCGTAGAAGTGTTCCATGACATTACCAAAATTATCATCACGGAAGTGCCCACTTCCATGATGATAAATCTCGCGTCATAGAAGTGCTTTCGTCAAGGGTGACCGACACATGGCATCCACCGTAACGGAATGCTGTTAAGCTATCGGGTCCGATTTTGGATCCGATAACCCATTAACAGCCCGGACCAATGGGGATTTTCCATGTGTAAAATCATCATTGGCTGGAGGAAACACGTGTCAGCTCCACGTTGGCACAAGTGTCACTCATCCAATGGGCGAGATGCACCTATGATATGTTGACATGTGGAACGGCCCAAAAGTGGCTCATAAAGTTTAAATGGGCTGGCCCAACTAAAGGCCCACAAGATTTTGCGGACCATAATGGGTCGGCCCAGCTAAAGGCCCATGAGATTTTGCGGACCATAATGGTCCGGCCCAGCTAAAGGCCCACAAGATTTTGCGGGCCATAATGGGCCGGCCCAGCTAAAGGCCACAAGATTTTGCAGGCCATAATGGGCCGACCCAGGTGAAGGCCCCCGAGATTTCACCGGCCATAATGGGCTGGCCCAGCTGAAGGCCCACAAGATTTTGAGGACCCTAGTAGGCTGGCCCATTAACTGGCTGCCATGTTTTGGGCCAAATGTCGGCCCATATTTGATCCGGTCCATTAATAGCCTGCCATGTTCCGAACCTAATGATGGCCCATATGAGATCTGGCCCATTAAAAGCCTACCATGTTCTAGGCCAAATCATGGCCCAGATTAGGTCCGGCCCTTTAAGAGGCTTTGGGCTAAATTATAGCCCATATCAGATTCGGCCTGTCAACTGGACGCTATGCTTTTGGGCCCACTTGCTAAAGGCCCATTTAGTAATTCGTCCTGATATTAGTTTCGGCCTGTTAAAGGCCCGTTTAACATTTTGGCCCTATATATATTTTGGCGTGTTTAAAGCCCGTCATATAGTTAGGCCTAACTACGGCCCGGTTTGCATCCGGTCTGCTCGCAGCCGATAATCTGATTGGGCCAAACAAGGACGGAGACAATTTTGGCCTATTAAAAGCCCGTGATTTGATTGGCACAATCATGGGCCGAGGTCCATTTCGGGCTGCTACCGGCCCGTGAGCTGTTCGGCATTTTTCAACCCCAACCTACTTTTCAGCCTCCTAAAAGCCCATTGAGTTTTCTTGTGAAAAGAGGGCCAGCGGTTTACTCGGCCTATTAAAGGCCTGAATCTACTAGTGGGCCAGTTTACATTTAGGCCTGTTAACGGACCAAGATGACATGGCCCATGAGGCGGATCATACATTGCGATTGCATGACGGCCCGATTATGTACCGTAATTTTACGGTTTGGCTGGTTTACTGTGAAGACAGGATATATATACAGCAAAATAACTGTAACATCGTGAATAAGAAATAACCTAGACTATACAATAAAGAAAATTATGGCATATTACATCCACTTGGTATCAAAGTTCTCCACTATGATAATAAAGCACAAGCAGACAGCAGATTACATACACTGGGCATGAAAGATCGCCACCAGTGCAAATAAACACGTCGACAAAATAATATACAAAACCGACAACACTTCAATAGATTTCAAGAAAGGTTAGCCTTGCTCAGGAGCTGTAGTGCAAGCAGCTAAGCAAGCTGATGAGATTGCGCTTGTTTAACACTTATATCCTCCTCACTCTGAAAGATAAACAAGCAGACAGATGACAGGTTTTGCACATAAAAGTATCAGTGCTGACAATTCATCACATTTCTTACTGACGAATAAAGTGACACAATTTAAAATTGCATTAACACAATATGGTATTGTTCAGGTCAAGACATGGCAGGAAATGACATTGTGAAGGAGTTGGCAGCTTCACGACACCACTAGATTATAGATCAAGAACTCATAAGTATCAATGGTTAGTGTGCTGTCAATTTATGCCATTTCAGATTGGCAAATAAAGAAACGGTTTAAATAATAGTAGAATGATATGACATTGTTCATAGTTAAGACATTAAAGAATATGACATTGTGCTATAGTGGGTAGGTTCACCACACCACTAGATTACGGATCAAGAACAGAAGCATACATGCAGTGCAGAAGAAGATCACTTGCTCTGTATAGTTTAATTTACATGGTATGAAGAAGGAACTTGGTTGTACAACTGAAAACTTAAATTGAGAAGGACAAACTTTTGTTTATGAACTACATAATAACCTTTAAACATGCAATTTGATGCGAACACCAAAAATAAACAGCTGTTGCAGTCATGCCTAACCAAATATACACAACAAAGTTTGAAGGCTTGAGAAGGAAAAATTACATTATTGGTGAAGACAGGCTCTATAAAGCCCTTGTCCATGCTGATGGGGGGGGGGGCAATTCAAGAAGTTTACCACAGAATCTTCTTCATAAGCATTGCATTTATTCTACATTTTGTTAAGAGTAAATATAGATGTGATAATATAAGAAAAAATGGACAATATTTAAGATAAGATGAAGAGTGATGCTACATAACCAAGTAGTTATAACTGTAAGTACAGCGATACAGGCAAAAGGTACAACCAAGAGCAATGCAGAGCTAAACTTCTTCAGTACCATTGGTGTTATCCAACCTTATGGTAAGAGTAAATATAGATCTGATATGTAGAAAATGGAGGGCAAAGGAAAATAAACTATAGAGTGATGGTACATGAAAAACTAGCTGTCAATATAAGTACACTGATAAAGGACAACAAGTACTTACAAGAACAATGCAGAGCTAAAAAAATTTCATTGCCATTGGATATATTCTACACTGATGTAACCATTCATACAGATCAGATAATTTGTAGCAAACAATTGATAAGCAAGCTATCATGCATACTGCTGTCACATAATGAACCAAGTATGTATGCAAGTACAGTGATATAGGACAATATGTACTAACAAGAGCAAAGCAGCGGGCAACATATTTGCGATATCCTGTCGTTCTTTTCAAACCGAAATTCTTCTTCGAGCAGATTTCCTGCAAAAAAGATTCGTAAGGCACATGCAGAAAAGTAGAGGTTCAAATTGTGATTTGATTTCATAGACAGTACCTCATCCTGGGAATGAGATCAGTGCATAACAAGGTTTTTCCATTCAATGTCTTCTAAATTTAGCACATGAGACTTCACCGGAAATTTGTCTATAGACTTGCCATCAAAGTGTGATTTCCTCAGGTAACACCGATACTGCTGCAATGCTTCCTCTAAAAGCACAAGCAAGCTTTACTCGTCATGACTATCCAGATTGACCCTCGCCTACTTACAACAATGTAATGTAAATCATTGATGTGTTTAATCAGCAGAAAACAGATAAATAATAACCATGAATAATAGCACTTACACGTAAGTTGGACAAGAAGATGTGAAAATGGTGTTTGTCTTCAAAATAATCTTCCCATGATGGGAATATATGCATGTAATCCCTAACAACATTGAAAGTATTGTCTTTTACACTGGGAATAACTGGAATGGGGTTCAAATCTGCAGGAATTGGCCGTCTCTGCAGTTGGCATAGGTCTATAGTCGGTGGACTTGATGTCCTTTTTGCTGGAGTGGGATTTTTCTATGGTACGGCTGGTGCTATGGCAACTGAAGTCAGTATACCTTTTGCTGGAGTGTAGGTCCTTTGCGGTGGGGCTAGTGGTGGGGCCAGTGAAGTATGGGTACAGTCTGCTGGAGTCGGTCATACGTTTTGTGTCACTGGTTGTACATCCAATATAAGTGGGGTGCTATCTAATTTCTCCGGCACCACCACGTTTTTCAAGGACTTTGTTGGTGCTCCTTCAGGTTCGGCAATCACCCTCTTCCTTTTTGATGTCTGATGCACAAGCATTTGAGTGAAAATATATGGTGTGATGACAGATAGAATATGTATTGATAACGGATGGGCATGGCATCTCGACATATATGATGAGTAAACTAAGCAGATGGTGGTGCAACAAAGTAGAAGAAATGCAAGACAACATATGCAAGATACGAGCAACCAATAAAACCTTGCCAAATTACAACAGGCACCTTGATGGGTGAACAGGACAGGCCATCTACCTTTGACTCCTCGAGGTTAGAATAGTCACTAGGATCATATTCTGAACAAGAATCAACAGGTGGGGAGCGTATGAGTTTCATTGCATCCAGAATGGCACTCAATGCCTTGGTGCCAATTTTGTAAGTCATTGCAGTGTTTAGCTTCAGGAGTGGACTGCTGCTAGTGCGACACAAATCAGCTACACAGTTCATAGTGTAGATATAATAGGAAAACCGTAAGCATCAGAGTAAAATCAGCAAAGTGGAACTTGCTTGAATATATGTGCTTGTATTGACGGTACGGCTAGAAAGGCTTCGGATACCAGCTCTCTTCAACTGAAGGTGCGGTACTATTAATATCAGTGTAACTCTCAAAGGCGACACAACTCCCCGCATTTCCTTGCTATTCTTATAGGATTCACGTGGGTAGGCCACTACAAATCCTATTCCTATGTTTACAAAATCCTGCGAATCAAAGAGGCCCGAAGAGTTCAAAGTGTCCATCACAACCGACCGTATAGACCTCTACACTACAAATGTCCCTTCTCATCTTCACTACAAGGAACATACTGTACTACTATCATACTCCCTCCATTCCAAAATATAAGTCTTTGTAGAGATTTCCACTATGGATCACATACAGATGTATCCAGATACATTTCATAGTGTAGATTCACTCATTTTGCTCCGTATGTAGTCCATGGTGGAATCTATACAAAGACTTGTATTTAGGAACGGAGAGATTACTTATTAAAAAAGAACGGAAGAGGAACATGCTAAAGAAGAGTAAGCATATTTTGGATAATAAAATGTTCGTTGTGCAGTGCCCACACATGATGAACCAGAGCGCATTAAGAATGCAACTCCCTGCTGTCTCTCTATATGTGGTGCACGTGCTTTTCTAAAGTAAGGTATGAACATTAGCTGACCAATTAAACATTATCTGTTTTAGTAATATAAGCATCATATTAGATTCGTATTTGAGCAACAAGTTTGGAATTATGAGTGGCACGTTGTTTAGCTTGATGGATTCAGGAGGAGTGCTAAGTAGGTACGATGATGGTACTGAATATAAAGGCATGTCTGCATGCAAGTCGCGTGACTTTTGTCATTTGGGTCAGTCGACCATTTCAAGCGGTTGGATGAAGATCCTACGTCTCCTAAGCCTTCTTCTTCCTCGTCTCTGATTCTTCCCATACAGAACACCACACGGGCCGCCGGCCGGACCACCGGGCCCCACCGCCTGTGTTCCTCTGCCACCCCCACCCCCGCCCCCACCCGCATTGAGTTTTCTTCGTTCGGCGAGGCCCCACCACCGCCCCCCACAACCACCGTCCCCACCCGAGCTCCTTCCTTTGCACCGGCAAGTCTACTGCGATTTAACTAGTGTGGATTATAAAAGGGGAAACCATAAGCATTGGGAGTATAGTGTTGAGCGTGCAATGGCGGATTTGATGGTGCAAACCGGACAAAGGCAACTTTGCAACCAATGTTTGCTTTCAACTAGCACGTAAGTGACAGACAAGAAATCAGAGTAAAGCAGTGGCGATCTATTTTCTTGCTGTGATAATTAAGTTGAGCAGATACGAAAGAGTACCACCTCTGGTGCTGCACCGTGTGTGCATCTGCTGAGAATTTGATGGTGTTGCGGTAGCGATGGCTGTCGGTAGCGTGGAAGCAGATCTAGGAGGGTAGACGGTGGCGGCAGGGTGCAGTGGACGAGACGGTTGTAGGAGCGGTGCTGGCAAGGTGGACGACAGCGGTGATGAAGCGAGAGACGGGATGCAAGGATCTCGGTCTGAAGCCATGGATGAGAGAGGTCGATCTCTTGTAATGGACGGCGGCGTTGGGGTATCAGCTGCGACATGGTGGAGGAGGATGGCGGTGGATGGGGTGGCAGACGGAGGAGGCTGGGGTGGAGAGGGTGTTTTGGCGCCCACAGAGTACGAATGGGGAAATGGATGTAGAGAGGAAGGGGGGAACCATGTCTTCAGGGCACGCTTGTCTCAAATGCAAGGAAATTTACAAACTTAGCCCCTGTTTCAAATTTCCTACATCACATCAATATGAGTTGGTTGGGGATAGGACGGTAATCTCGCATACACTGAATATTTGCCGACGAGAGTTTGTTTTTGGTGCCCACCAAGTATGAATCGGGGAGGGAGTCGATTTCGGCCGAGGAGGCACTGTGTTTTGGCTCCCACCATGTAAGAATCCGGGTGAGAGGCGGTTATGTCACGTTTGAGTGAAATTACAAACCTACCCCTATCAAAACCTATAGAAATCGAGCAGATAGGCTTTGCGTGGCAGGGATAGGCAGTAGTAATTTCTATCTCGCATATTTTGGTTTTGGGTGGTTACTGCGGCTTTCCCCGCTTCGTTCAAGTTTTGCAGAGTGCACGTTTACCGTGCCAACTCAATTCGAATCCCGTTTGTATTCTATTTTTTCGGGCAGGATCCATTTTCGATTGGAATAAAATTATATATACATCATTTTTTTATATATACTTTCAAAAGCACAAAAAAGAATTCTTCTCTTTTATATGTATAATATGATTTACAAATACAATGATCTCAAAATCATAAGGTTGAATTCAAAAAATTTAAACCAAATTATGTTCTACTAAAATGTATGGATCAGTAATATCTACATATTAAATAACATAGATGAGCGTGAATTCATATGAGTATGCATGTTTGATAGATCAATTTTGGTTCGAGTATAGATTACATATATCATCATCGCAAATTAAAATATTTGAATCCCTTTTATGTTCACTCCTTTCACCCCCCATCTCTCTCGCATGCATGCTCCTTCATGTAGCTATAACTCTCTTTTCTCCAGCTCACCCGCACGCTCACTTCATGTTTCTCCTATCCTCGCAAACATGGTCTCTCGATCTCTCCCTTGAGAAGTGTCACACTCTCCCTATCATTATACATTACACGATTTTGATTATCTCTCACGTCTCTACCGCTCTCTGGTATCACTAGGTACCTAAGCTTTCTTTTTCACCGCCACACACAGTCTCCAATCATCTTTCACTTTGTCTTTCTCTCTATGGGATTCTCTCACACACCCTATATGTCTGTAGATATGACTCATACCACTAAAAGTACTCTCAATCTCTCCTGTAGACACAACATTTGTTGCGGTCTCCTTTTCGCTCCATCCCAGACTGGCATTATTCATTTGTTTACCGATCAGACAAACTCCCCCCCCCCTCTCTCTCACACACACACAACTCCTGCTTCCACTCCCCTTCCCGACTACCGCCTCTCTCTCTCACACACAAAACTCTCGCTTTCGCACCCCGACTCGTATTTCTCTCACAAACATTTATCGACTAGCATGTAGATAGGTTTATACACCCGCACACTCATGCTTCCACTATCTCATACATGTCTCTCTCCCACTCCTTGTATCTATGTAGATTTTTCCTCCCCTTTTGAGACACGCCCTCTCGATCGTGCACACACACACACACACACACACACACACACTATCGCCTCATTTTAAGCTGATACCTCTCGCACACACACTCTTTGTGTCTTTTTCACACATGCACTCCGTCCCCCTCCTCTCTCCCTCTCTCTCACTCACACACATGGGCTTTTTGCAACAACTAGCAAGATGCCCATGCATTGCATGGAACATCAAGATGCATTTGTATGAGTAGTTTATCTTGTGGGAGAAAAGGATGAATGAGGGAAGGCCCTATTTGCAAATGTGGAGAGGGGTGTGGGTATCTTTTTGCAAAATTGCCATAGTTTCCTTCCTATCTGTTAGATATAGATCGGATGGCCTATATTGCAGGATGGCAGGCACACGATCATCACCAACTATGCTTTTTATAAGAGTAGGGATAAAAAACAGAGTTGGTGATGATGGTGGGCCTGCCATCCTGCAATATAGGCCGTCCGATTTATATCTGACGAATAGGAAGGAAAGTATGGCAATTTACCCGTACTCCTCTCCACGTTTGCAGATAAGGCCTTCCCTCGTTCATCCTTTTCTCCCACAAGATCTTGATGTTCTGTGCAACGCACGGGCATCTTGCTAGTAAGAGTAGAAATTAGACATATACGACTTCTCGAATCTTGAAACCAACAATATTCTTCCCTTATCTCATCAAAACCGCCAAAGGAATATATTTTGAGTGAAACATAACATATTTTTAGTGATATACGTATTTCAAAACTAGACTCTTTTTTATCAAATCAGTGAATATGTATTAATCTACTTTGATCGTGTGGCAACGCATTGGCACATTGCTAGTAGTTATTATAATTTTTTGGAGACTAGACAAAGGGTGGAGTACATATACAAAGAGAAGAGGCACATGCACGCAGTCGGTCTCTCGCTGTCTCGCACACAAGAGAGTTATGTAAAGGCACCGTTAACAAATAAACCCTAAAACCCTAGGTGCACGATTGCTGCATGCACGGGTATCGGGTGCGTGGTGGAGCACACCTTTGTAGGAATAGTCAGCTCGTGTGATAATTTGATCTGTAGGAGTTGATGGTTGGGACCACAGGTGAACGACTTGCAGGCGGTGGATCGCCAGTTGCCACAGACCGAGTAGCCACATTTAAATATCATTTTTTAGCGGGGTTAAGAGTTTTGATTTTCAATGGCGCGTTATAAGTACTAAATAGTTTTTAGAACGATTGGTTGTGGACATTATCTATGAATGTGCAGACATGTGTGAACATGAGTTTGATGTGGAAGTTGAACTTGGAATGTCGGGCTTGCGTGTGAACTATACCATGTCCAATGCTTCGTCTCTTATTGTTTGGAAAGTAATTGCTGTTATTACATGACCCAAAAAAATATTTTGTGCCACATCAGTAGATGCACGGACATCACAACAGACATGCTGACTGGATAAACATTTGAACCTAGCTATTATGAAGGAAATTTTGTATTGACAACAGTTTTAGATAGCAGGAGATGCCTAGCCTGCTCTGCCTCTGCTAGCATATTTCTGGCTTCTTCCATCTCTTCTTTGGCTTGGGTGAAGAGAGCATCTGATTGCTCTTTCCGCTTCTTCAGGAACTCAACTACATTCTCAAGGGTTGCTGCACGCTTTCTTTCAACCTTTACTAGAGCCACGAGGACACGAACAGCTGACGACTCCACCTGGCTTGTGTGTAATCCAGCATCATCTGGGAATTTGCACCTTGTGTCTAATCCATCATCATTGGGGAACAGGCACCTTGTGTGTAATCCAGCCTCATTTTGGAAACATGATCTCGAGGTTGACCATAATTCCCTCTTTGCAGGAACTGCATCCTAACATGAAGTTACTTCTTTTTTAGATCAATGCTCAGAGCAACCCAAATCCATTTAGTAGAAGCCAGATAAACAGGACTCGAAGAAGTTAATTCAAAAGGAAAAAAACATACTACAAGGTGAGAACACCCACTTCCTATATCAAGCAAAAACCGAAAGCATTAGGACGATTAAGAATCTTCTTATTACACATCTAAGAACACGAGCCTAAGAGAAACAAAAACTATAACATATACACATCGAAGAACACGAGGCTAAACGAAAGTAATTGAAAGGGTGTTACTTATCAAAGCTCGTTTTACTGGTTTGGTTTAGCTCCTCTTTAACTTGCCACGCTCCTTGAAGATGTCCCCAATATCCCGTGTTTGGTCTTCATTGCTCCTTTGCATGTTTGCACTCATGGTTTTAAAATCTCAACATGGCAAGAAAAATATACTACTAGTAATACTCGCGCATCTTGTGGGCAACATTAAAGCACTCATCTGCCATGTTAGAGCATCTCCAACAGAATCGCAACACGTGGCGCTTTAAAAAAGTGTTTACAATGCTGAGATCGAGAAGTACAGATAGAGAGTAGAGGATAGTTCTCAGCATAGATAGAAAAAAATAGATAATTCAACTACTCCTCATCGTCCGACTCCTCCTCGGTGATGTCGTCCTCCAACGTCTGACTGTAGGCGTGAAGATACCGGTCATCGTCGGATTCCCAGTGCGATACTGCTCCTAGCCTCATGTTGAATTGAGCATCCGCTTTTTGCCTACGCTTGTCCTCGCCATAGGTGGCTCGCTCTGCCCTCCTCTTCTCCCTCTCTACCCTCCTTTGTGCATAGAACTCGCGCTTGTTGATGATGTCCTGTGGGAAGCGTTGGTGCCACAGCACCATGGCTTCCTCATCCATATTGGCAATGCCGAGACGGTGCTCCCGCCTCCGGTTGTCGAGATGATCCTTGTCGGTGATAAGCCGCGGCAGAGGCGCGAGCTCCTGCGCCTGCTCCCGCGTCAGCATGTTGGTGAAGTTCAGTGTTGTATGAGGCCACCAGAGGTGCCACGCCGCAATGTCATATGCGCCTGCGGCCTCGTTGGCAGTGTCAAAATTGCCGAGGCCGAGGCACATCCCGTAGAATGCTGATCTCGGCGGAGAAGCCTCTGGAGGGGCGCGCGCGGACGCTGCGGTATCCCCAAGTTTCCCGGCGACGCGGCAGCATGGTGGTGCGGCGGCGACAAGGCGAGAAAGAGTGGGGAGAGAGCGGTGGCGATGGACAGAGCGGGGAGAGAGCGGTGGCAAGGCATAGAGCGGTGGGAGGGCGTTGGATTTTATAAAGCGCGCCGGACGCCGCGCGCCAAAACTAGCGCATGCCCGACCGCTTTTTCCCGCACGCGCGATCCTTTCCCGACGTCCCTGCTATCTCTACTCTCTTCTTTACTGCTATATTTATTTTATATTTAATATTTATCTCTACTTCTATACTCTCTACTTTTTTTCTCTACTCTTATAAAAACAGAATTGGTGATGATGGTGTGCCTGCCATCCTGCAATATAGGTCGTCGATTTATATCTGACAGATAGGAAGGAAACAATGGCAATTTTGCAAAAAAGATACCCACACCCCTCTCTAGATTTGCAAATAAGGCCTTCCCTCGTTCATCCTTTTCTCCCACAAGATAAACTACTCATACAAATGCATCTTGATGCATGCAACACATGGGCTTCTTGCTAGTTCTAAAAAACTTTCTATCAATTGCCACACTACTGGTTGCAGATGAAAAACCTACCCAAGCACATCACAATACAGGAGCGACGCACAATTACAAGCTGATATTCTATTGGACAATGGAGGCTATAACCAATTACTTTTACGGGAACAGTAGCAACTAGGAAATTTGAAGGGTAGTTATGAACAAAATTCGAACTGCACATGTGCTGCTAAGTGATTCAATACACATATTACCAATCGAGGAGGAGAACAATGGTCATGGCGGCCTCTGTACATCATGGACGGCAACGGGAGTCAGTTCATTGTCCATGACGGTGGTGCTTCTGCGTTTGGCGTCGGCTTCCGGGTAGCAGATCCGAGACAGTGGAAGACGGTGCCGGGGAAGAGGCTCCGTGTACAACGAAGATGGTGGACCGGCTCCAGTGCGGCCTACGAGGTCGTCGATGAGGCAGATGCGCTGCGGTGGCCTGGACGAGTGCGCCGATGTAGAAGGGGAGGAGCACGAAGGCTGCGGTGACGTGGAGAAGTCTATTTTGCGGTGGGGATAGAAAATGGGGGTATTCAGGTGTACTACTCTGGGTGCCGGGGTGGGGTTGGCTGGGTAGGGTGAACCTGAAGTTACGAAAACAGCCCCCTACCAAGCGTTAGCCGTAGGCCTGTTCCGAAGGCTATGATGGTAACTTACCACTGCTCGAATCAAGGTCGCGGGAGATTTTCCCTCCGACCTCAAAATTTTGTGACACTGAACTCCCCGTGCGGCGTGCTGGGTGATTCGGCTAAGCAACTAGCGAGTAGTACTAGTAACTACTAGTACTCCCTTCGTTTTTATTAAAGTCAAACTTCCTAAAGTTTGACCAAGTTTATAGAAAAATATAAACATTTACCATAACAAATATGTATGATGTGAAAGTACATTCAATAATGAATCTAATGGTATTTATTTGTTATTGTATATGTTAATATTTTTTGTTATAATCTTTCTGAGAGTTTACAAAACTTGACTTTGACCAATGCCAATACACACATTTGTTTTCTTAGTTTGTAGTGAATTAATCATTTGTTGAAATTGTGAAATAAATATATTAGGCTACTGACTTCGAATGTAATGGTCTATACAATTCAATAGTTAAATCATTGTCGAATTCCAAGATGTATACGAGGTCTATAGTACTTCACAACATGCTCAAACTCACACAATCCCAGCCAAATGAGAATCTAAATGCATTTCATAGTTATTACTTTGTAGGATGCAACAAAACCAACCATAACTCTACATCATCCATTATAAAAGCAACATTTTGAACATATCCCAATGTGTGAATGAAACATGTAGAGAGAGCTTGCGGAGATGGAGCAGATAGGGCAGGAAAGATTGTATGTATGTGGACGAGAGAGTAGGAGACAAACCTAATGAGACAGAGAGAGAGAGAGAGAGAAAGAGAGAGGAAGAAGTTAGGTCTGTGACAAAGATGGAGACATGTAATATACATGAGATGCGTGTGCATCCGAATTCTATACACGTGGAAGGAGAAGAGACAACAGGTTTGATGAGAGAGCCGAAAAAACATGGACGAGAGGTGAGGGAGTTCCGGACTAGGGGGTGTCCGGATAGCCGAACTATCATCATCGGCCGGACTCCAGGACTATGAAGATAGAAGATTGAAGACTTCGTCCCGTGTCCGGATGGGACTTTCCTTGGCGTGGAAGGCAAGCTTGGCGATACGGATATGTAGATTTCCTACCATTGTAACCGACTCTGTGTAACCCTAGCCCTCTCCGGTGTCTATATAAACCGGATGGCTTTAGTCCATAGGACGAACAACAATCATACCATAGGCTAGCTTCTAGGGTTTAGCCTCCTTGATCTCGTGGTAGATCCACTCTTGTAACACACATCATCAATATTAATCAAGCAGGACGTAGGGTTTTACCTCCATCAAGAGGGCCCGAACCTGGGTAAAACATCGTGTCCCTTGTCTCCTGTTACCATCCGCCTAGACGCACAGTTCGGGACCCCCTACCCGAGATCCGCCGGTTTTGACACCGACATTGGTGCTTTCATTAAGAGTTCCTCTGTGTCATCACTGATATGCTCGATGGCTTCTTTGACCATCATCAACGATGCAGTCCAGGGTGAGACCTTTCTCCCCGGACAGATCTTCGTATTCGGCATCTTTGCATTGCGGGCCAATTCGCTTGGCCATCTGGAGCAGATCGAAAGCTACGCCCCTAGCCACCAGGTCAGATTTGGAAGTTTGAACTTCACGGCTGACATCCGCGGGGACTTGATCCTCGATGGATTTGAGCCACAGCCGAGCGTGCCGCACTATCACGACGGGCATGATTTAGCTTTGCAGCCGGACAGTACCCTGGAGGCCGCACTCGAACCCGCTCCGATCTTCAATTCGGAGCCGGCTGCACAGATCGAGGACGGATGGCTAGACACCGCCTGAGGAGCTGCAACCTCTACGGCCATAGAGCCGAACACTGACCTTGTCCCTCATGAAGCTCGTGACTCCGAGGTGCCGGACTCCTTGCCGGACTCCGAACCTCCCGCGCCCCCTCCGATCGAATCCGATTGGGCGCCGATCATGGAGTTCACTGCAGCGGACATCTTTCAACACTCACCTTTTGGCGACATCTTGACTTTGCTAAAACATCTCTCGTTATCAGGAGAGCCCCGGCCGGACTGCGGTCAGGACAGTTGGGGAGCGGACGACGAAGAAATTCAAAGCCCACCCACCACCCACTTGGTAGCCACTGTCGACGATCTAACCGACATGCTAGATTATGACTCCGAAGACATCGACGGTATGGACGACGATGCCGGAGACGACCAAGAACCAGCGCCGACCGGGCACTGGAAAGCCACCTCATCATATGACATATATATGGTGGATATCCCAAAGGATGGGAATGGTGAAGGAACAGAGGAGGATGACCCCTCCAAGAAACAGCCCAAGCGTCGGCGTCAGCGGCGCCGCTCTAAATCCTGCCACAGCAAGAATGAAGATTCCGGCACCGGAGATAATAATACACCAGACAGCGCCGAAGATAACCCACTCCAGCAAGACCCAACGCAGGAGGATGGAGACGCCAGCCCTCATGAGAGAGCGGCAGAAGAAGAGGTAGAGGATTATATGTCTCCCTCTGGAGACGAAGCAAGCCTCGACGACGATGAATTCGTCGTGCCTGAGGATCCCGTCGAACAAGAGCGTTTTAAATGCAGGCTTATGGCCACGGCAAACAGCCTCAAGAAAAAGCAGCAACAGCTTAGAGCTGATCAAGATCTGCTAGCTGACAGATGGACTGAAGTCCTCGCGGCTGAAGAGCATGAGCTCGAACACCCCTCCAAAAGCTACCCTAAACGCAAGCTGCTCCCCCGATTAGAGGAGGAAGCGTATGAGCCCGCATCAGCAGGAGACAATACGGCTGACCGACCACCCCGTGGTCGCGATAGAGAGGCCTCTAGGCCCTTCACTAGACCCGTACCTCGGCATCGCTCGAAAAGCACAAGGCCACAGGGGAACGCTCCGGACTTGCGAGATATATTGGAGGATAAGGCAAGACAATCAAGATTGATCTATGGATCGCGTGGGCGCCCCATGGTACGTGACGACAACCGTCGCGCCGGACATAGTAAGTCCGGCCGGGCTGAACAAAACAGACAAAGCTCTTTTGAGCTCCGTCGTGATATCGCCCAGTACAGAGGCGCCGCACACCCACTATGCTTCACAGATGAAGTAATGGATCATCAAATCCCCGAAGGGTTTAAACCCGTTAATATCGAATATTACGATGGCACAACAGACCCCGCGGTTTGGATCGAAGACTACCTTCTTCACATCCACATGGCCCGCGGTGACGATCTTCACGCCATCAAATATATTCCCCTCAAGCTTAAAGGACCAGCCCGGCATTGGCTTAACAGCTTGCCAGCAGAGTCAATTGGGAGTTGGGAAGACCTGGAAGCCGCATTCCTCGATAACTTCCAAGGCACGTATGTGCGACCACCAGACGCTGATGACCTAAGCCACATAATTCAGCAGCCAGACGAATCGGCCAGACAATTCTGGACATGGTTCTTAACCAAGAAAAACCAAATTGTCGACTGTCCGGATGCGGAGGCCCTCGCGGCCTTCAAGCATAACATCCGCGACGAGTGGCTTTCCCGGCAACTGGGACAGGAAAAGCCGAAATCCATGGCAGCCCTCACATCACTCATGACCCGCTTCTGCGCGGGCGAGGATAGCTGGCTAGCACGCAGCAACAACCTCAGCAAACATTCTGGCAGTCCGGATTTCAAGGACCGAAATGGTAGGTCGCGTCGTAACAAAAACAAGCGCCGCATCAACGGCGACAATAGTGAGGATATGGCAGTCAATGCCGGATTCAGAGGCTCTAAACCCGGTCAGCGGAAAAAGCCATTCAAAAGAACTGCTCCGGGTCCGTCGAATTTGGACCGAATACTCGACCGCTTGTGCCAGATACACGGCACCCCCAAAAAGCCAGCTAACCACACCAATAGGGACTATTGGGTATTCAAGCAGGCAGGCAAGTTAATTGCCGAAAACAATGACAAGGGGCTGCATAGCGATGACGAGGAAGAGACCCGACCACCGAACAATAGAGGACAGAAGGGTTTCCCTCCACAGGTGCGGACGGTGAACATGATATACGCAACGCACATACCCAAAAGGGAGCGGAAGCGTGCACTCAGGGATGTATACGCGATGGAGCCAGTCGCCCCGAAGTTCAATCCATGGTCCTCTTGCCCGATCACTTTTGACCGAAGGGACCACCCCACCAGCATCCGCCACGGCGGATTCACCGCATTGGTCTTAGACCCAATCGTCGATGTATTTCACCTCACCAGAGTCCTGATGGATGGTGGCAGCAGCCTGAACCTGCTATATCAGGATACAGTGCGCAAAATGGGCATAGACCCCTCAAGGATTAAACCTACCAAGACGACCTTTAAAGGCGTCATACCAGGTGTGGAAGCCAATTGTACAGGCTCAGTTACACTAGAAGTGGTCTTCGGATCCCCTGGATAACTTCCGAAGCGAGGAGTTAATCTTCGACATAGTCCCGTTCCGCAGCGGCTATCATGCCTTGCTCGGACGTACCGCATTTGCAAAGTTCAACGCGGTACCGCACTACGCATACCTCAAGCTCAAGATGCCAGGCCCTCGAGGAGTCATCACGGTCAACGGAAACACTGAACGTTCTCTCCGAACGGAGGAACATACAGCGGCTCTCGCGGCAGAAGTACAATGCAGCCTCTTAAGGCAATTCTCGAGTCCGGCCGTTAAGCGGCCGGACATAGCTAAGCGCGGCCGGAGTAACCTACAACAAGACCACCTGGCACGTTCCGAGCACGCGTAGCAGTGCGGCCCCAACCCCAACCCCTTCAAAACATCAAAGCAGGTCCTTCGCATACACCATTACACTGTGAAGATACCATGGGCATGGGAGGAGGGGCACGACCACAATAAGCCCAGATTGCGGCTCAACCACACCAGGGGCTCTCAAGTGTGTCATTCTTTTTTTTTCTTTTTACCCTTTATTTTTTAAACCCACAGGACTCCGTTCGTCAGAGGCCCTGTCCGGCAGCAGACCTGGCGAACTCACGATGCAACAGCCAGGGAAGGATAAAGGCTACAATGAATATACATGTGGTCTCCATTACAAGCATTTTTATACACCAATCCGTAGCCTACCCCTGGAGGAGGACATGTTTAACAGTCCCATCCCTTGCTTATCGCACTATTTGTATCGTTCTGCATTCATAGTAGCACTTATTGAATAAAACAATGCAGCACCTTTTTGCTTATAATTGCATTTCTTTTTCATACACATGTTAAAATTACGACATGTCGCTTCCGTACACTTTGGTACGGTTAAAACACACCAGGGGCTTATGTTTCCCGCATCATGGTGTGATAAGTCCGAACACTTTCACAAGTGCGGCACCCCGAACTTATAGCATTATATGCATCGGCTCCGAATCATGTCTTGGGTCAATAGTTGGGTTTGCCCAGCTCCCATGTTTTGGTACCTTACGTTCCGTTATATCGGCTAAGGTAGCACTAGGAGAACCACTGCGATTGCGCCCCAGTTGAGCTGGGTTAACGCCTCAGTGGAGAAAGCTAAAACTGACCGTCATGATGAGGCGAGAGCCGGTCGCTGTTCGAGAGGTTTTTGCGAGTCCTTAAAGACTTATGCCGCTTAGAGCGAGGAGCCGGATCTTGTCCGGCCCAGGCGTGGATAGCGCCCCAAATTCGGCCTTCCGAAGACTAGGGGCTTCGCCGAAATTTAAAATTATAGAATTCTATGGCTAAGTGAGAGTGTTCAAGCATTATAAGTCCAGTTGCCTTGTTCGCTGTGTTGAGCACCTCCCTAGATGGACCCAAAAATGGGAACAAGAGTGCTCAAGTTTATCCCGAACACCCCAGCACTTGTGGCATGGGGGCTGAAGCCGACGACTTGCCATCTCTCAGATTTGATAAATAGCCGCACAGAAGGTAATATTTTAAATTAACAAGCGTTGCTTAGCACATATGAACTAAGTTTTCAGTGCACAGGATAACAAAAATGCGAGTCTACTAAAAAATTACATCTTTGGAGCACTCCCCCGCAATAGTGCGGGCGCCCTTCAGCACACTCTTATAATACATCTCGGGCGTGCGATGCTCCTTGCCATCTGGTGGCGGGTCGGTCACAAGCTTCTGGGCATCCATCTTGCCCAACTGCACCTTCGCGCGGGCAAGGGCCCGATGGGCACCCTCAATAAAGGCGGAGTGCTTGATGACTTCAACCCACGGGCACGCATCCACCAGCCGCCGCACCAGGCCGAAGTAGCTCCCAGGCATGGCCTCCTTAGGCCACAGACGAACTATGAGGCCCTTCATGGCCTGTTCGGCCGCCTTGTGGAGCTCGACCAGCTGCTTCAGCTGGTCGCTAAGGGGCACCGGATATCCGGCCTCAGCATACTGACACCAGAAGACCTTCTCCGTCGAGCTCCCCTCCTCGGCCCGGTAGAAATCGGCAGCATCGGACATGCTGCAAGGAAGATCTGCGAACGCTCCTAGAGAGCTCCGAATTCGGGTAAGCAATAGGTAATTAACACTCACATGCTTACTTTGCATGAAAAATGCCTTACCCGCTGCTATTTTCTTCACCGCCTCAATCTCCTGGAGGGCCTTGTAGGCTTCGGCCTTAGCGGCTTTGGCACTCTCAAGAGCCGTTGCAAGCTCAGACTCTCGAGTCTTCGAGTCACCTCCAGGCTCTCATGTTTTTTCACGAGATCCTGGAGCTCTTGCTGTACCTCCGCCACCCGCGCCTCCTGTTTCTCTCGCTCGGTGCGCTCTGCAGCCGCATTTCGTTCGGCCGCAGCCACCGCCTCTTTCAGGGTCGCCACCTCGTTAGTGGCCCCTGCAATACCCACGTTATCCTTGTCATTCTTTTTGCAACCAAAATCCTTTTCTGTAAGGTACAATTTTACTCAGGTGTCACTCACCTTCCTTGTCCTCGAGCTGCTTCTTGGCACGGCCGAGCTCGTTCTCGGACCGCTCGAGGTTTTCCTTCAAAGTATTGACCTCCGCAGTCAGTGCGGCAGAGGTCAGCAGCACAGCCTGCAATCACATATTGACATATTTTTTTATAACTCCTGCGTATATCTTTTTAGATCCTCAGTCCGGCTTTTCTTTCCAAACACCAAACCGAGCATCAGGGGCTACTGTCTATGCGGTACCATTTTATACATATTGAAATTCTTACCTCAAAGCCTGTTAGAAGGCTGTTGCAGGATTCGGTCAGCCCGCTCTTGGCGAGCTGCACCTTCTAAATCACCGCACTCATAACAGTGCAGTGTTCCTCTTCGATGGAGGCGCCGTTGAGCGCCTCCAGCAAGTTATCCGGTACCTCCGGTTGGATGGTGGCAGCCGGCATCACGGTCTTGCCCTTCTTGCGAAGGGGTCGCCCGCCGGACTCCGGAGCCACTGTGGGTTCCGGGGCCGAGTCCGGTGCAAAGTCCGGGAGGTTGTCCTGCGACACCTCCGGGGCCCTCTCCTCCTGGTGGTCCCTTCCTGGGATCCCACCTCGGCATCATCCGCATCACGGGGGGTGGAGGCCGTCGGAAGAGAATCCATATCTGACGCACCTAAGGACCCGCTCGACGAGGCGGGAAGATCATCCTTAGGCGGACTGCAGGGTTGTATGCGGCATTAGAAAGACATTATGTGGCGAAAAATAAAAACCTTGAAGTTATTCGGGAGTCCGGATACTTACGATCTCGCCAGGGGCTTGGCCCTTGGAGGCCAGTCCTTGTCGTCATCACTGTCGTTGGTGGAGCAGTCCGGGGGAAGAGTTTTTCCCTTCTTGGACCCTTCG
>NC_041385.1:317593070-317596421 GCF_002162155.2 Triticum dicoccoides | reverse complement strand
GGGGAGAGGCTTTCTTCTTCTCCTCCTCGCCTTGGTGGGACGAGTCGGCCTCGGATTCATCATCCGATAGCACCTGAAAACGGGAACTCTTCCGAGTCCCTGTGGCCTTCTTCTTGGCCTTCTTCTCTGGCACCACGTGGGGTGCCGGAGCCAGCAGCCCCGTTAGGCGGGCATCCGCTGGGTCCTCTGGCAATGGGGCCGGACAGATAGTCCGTTCGGCCTTCGCCAGCCATTCCTGTCAAAGGTAAAGGGAGTTTAGATCCCGCATAGAGTCAAACTATGGAAAACAAGTGGTGAAATCACTTACCTCGTCAGCTGGACGCTGCGAGCGGAATCCGCGATCTTCGGTAGTGGATGTGGGAGCTTCGGCGCCCTTGAACAGCACCTTCCAGACATCTTCGTACGTAGTGTCGAAGAGCCCGCTCAGGGTCTGGTGCTGCGCCGGATCAAACTCCCACATGTTGAAGCCCCGTCGTTGGCACGGGAGAATCCGGCGGATGAGCATGACCTGGACTACGTTGACAAGCTTGAGCTTCTTGTCCACCAGCTTCTGGATACATGCTTGGAGTCCGGTCAGCTCCTCCGAATCCCCCCAGATCCGGCCGCTCTCTTTCCAGGAGGTGAGCCGTGTAGGGATGCCGGATCTGAATTTGGGGGCCGCTGCCCAATCAGGGTCACGCGGCTCGGTGATGTAGAACCACCCCGATTGCCACCCCTTGATGGTTTCCATGAAAGTGCCCTCCAGCCACATAACATGGGACATCCTGCCCACCATGGCGCCTCCGCACTCCGCTTGGCTGCCCTTCACAACCTTTGGCTTAACACTGAAGGTGTTGAGCCACAAGCCGAAGTGGGGCTGGATGCAGAGGAAGGCCTCGCACACGACGATAAACGCCGAGATGTTGAGGCTGAAATTCGGGGCCAGATCATGGAAATCTAGGCCGTAGTAGAACATGAGCCCTCGGACAAAGGGATGAAGTGGGAAGCCCAGTCCGCGGAGGAAATGGGGAAGAAATACTACCCTCTCATGGGGCCTGGGGGTGGGGATGAGTTCTCCCTCATCGGGGAGCCGGTGCGCGATGTCGCTAGACAAATATCCGGCGTCGCGCAGCTTCTGGATCTGCCCCTCTGTGACGGAGGAGGCCATCCACTTGCCTCCCGCTCTGGACATAGTTGGAGAAGGTTGAGGTGAGAAGTGCGGACTTGGGCGCTAGAGCTCGAGTTCGCAGAGATGGATAAGCCAAGGAGGAAGAAGGCGCAGGTAAAAGGGTTGGATCTTTATCCCCTTATATGGGCGGACAAGAACATGTGTCCCCACCGGCCTGGTAAAACTCTCTTATCTCCCAAGCGTCACAATCAATGGCGCGGTTGGGTTACCCACGTCCGTATTGATGGGAATCCCGGAATAAGGGGAACACGATCTCTGCTTCGACAAGACGTGCCAAGGAAACCGCCTCGCTAAACACACGGAGGTGGAACAATAAAAACAATTTGAGTAAAGGCTTGGTAATGGCATGACGTCACGCCACAAAATACGTCAGCAAATTGAACTTGTGTAATATTATTCTCTCTACGGTGGTATGTGGAATTTATTTTTGCAGAGCCGGACACTATCCTGGTGTTCACAATCTTCTGTAAATTATTCGGAGGAAGAACCCGCCTTGCAATGCCGAAGACAACATGCGCGCCGGACTCGTCGTCATTGAAGCCTGGTTCAGGGGCTACTGAGGGAGTTCCAGACTAGGGGGTATCCGGATAGCCGAACTATCATCATCGGCCGGACTCCAGGACTATGAAGATAGAAGATTGAAGACTTCGTCCCGTGTCCGGATGGGACTTTCCTTGGCGTGGAAGGCAAGCTTGGCGATACGGATATGTAGATTTCCTACCATTGTAACTGACTCTGTGTAACCCTAGCCCTCTCCGGTGTCTATATAAACCAGATGGCTTTAGTCCATAGGACGAACAACAATCATACCATAGGCTAGCTTCTAGGGTTTAGCATCCTTGATCTCGTGGTAGATCCACTCTTGTAACACACATCATCAATATTAATCAAGCAGGACGTAGGGTTTTACCTCCATCAAGAGGGCCCGAACCTGGGTAAAACATCGTGTCCCTTGTCTCCTGTTACCATCCGCCTAGACGCACAGTTCGGGACCCCCTACCCGAGATCCGCCGGTTTTGACACCGACAAGAGGGGAAGGATCTCGTGGGTTGAGGGATTGATACTTTTGTGCGGGGGAGAGAGGGATTGGTAATTTTGTGCGGGAGAGAGAGGATGGGGGGAGGAGTCAGTCAGTCATCGTCACATCACCGTACTTCCAAATGGCCCTGCATTCTCTAGCGCAGTGTGGTCGCCGTCTTTGATTTCCTCGATGGCCTCTTTGAAAATTGAGGTGTTGTGCATGCTGGGGTGCAGAGAAGCACAAGCAAGAGTGGTCGCCATATAACCTTTGATGAGGATGAATTGTGTAATCGGGTGAAGGAGTCCTGGATTAGGGGGTATCCGGACAACCGGACTATATACTTTGGCCGGACTCTTGGACCGTGAAGATACAAGACTCAAGACTTCGTCCCGTGTCCGGATGGGACTCTCCTTTGCGTGGAAGACAAGCTTGGCGATCTGGATGTTAGATCTCCTTCTTTGTAACCGACTCTGTGTAACCCTAGCCTCCTCCGGTGTCTATATAAATCGGAGGGTTTAGTCCGTAGGACGAGGACAATCATAATCATCATAGGCTAGCTTCTAGGGTTTAGCCTCTATGATCTCGTGGTAGTTCAACTCCTGTAATACTCATATCATCAAGATCAATCAAGCAGGAAGTAGGGTTTTACCTCCGTCGAGAGGACCCGAACCTGGGTAAAACATCGTGTCCCCTGCCTCCTGTTACCATTAGCCTTAGACGCACAGATTGGGACCCCCTATCCCAGATACGCCGGTTTTGACACCGACATGGGTGCTTTCATTGAGAGTTCCTCTGTGTTGTCGCTGCAAGGCTCGATGGCTCCTTCAATCATCAACAACAACACGGTCCAGGGTGAGAATTTTCTCCCCGGACAGATCTTTGTGTTCGGCGGCTTCGCACTGCGGGCCAATTCGCTTGCCCATCTGGAACAGATCGACAGCTACGCCTCTGGCCCGAATCCGGCGAAGATCAAGTCTCCGCGGATATCGGCCGTGTAGTTAAAGTTTCCAAACCTGACCTGGCCCGCTCCAGATTGAAGGTGTGGACAACGATGTAGGAGAAGAATAGGAACCACCGCCCACGGGGCGCTGGACAGCCACCTCCTCGTATGATATATATATATATACATACATACATACATACATACATACATACATACATA
>NC_041385.1:317461548-317592844 GCF_002162155.2 Triticum dicoccoides | reverse complement strand
GGACACTCCGAAAGAAACCAATGGCGATGAGGCAATGGAGGATAACCCCTCAAGGAAGAAAGCAAAGCATGGGCGTCATCGACACTGCTCCAAGCCCCGCCACAACAATACTGGCACAGGAGACGAAAATAGTCCGGATGGTGACGAAGATGAATACAACCCCGATCAGCCTGCCTTCGAGCAGGCTGAACTGGAAGACGGGCAGGTCAGCCCAGATGAACAGGCGACGGACAGATACCCGGAGGAGGACAACTACATGCCCCCCTCCGAAGACGAGATGAGCCTCAGCGACGATGAATTCGGCGTGCCTGAGGATCCCGTAGAGCAGGAGCGCTTCAAGCGCCGGCTTATGGCCACTGCGAGGAGCCTGAAAAAGAAGCAGCATCAGCTCCAAGCTGATCAAGATCTGCTCACAGACAGATGGACTGAGGTCCTGGTAGCCGAGGAATATGGTCTCGAGTGCCACACCAAATGTTACCCAAAGCACAAGTTGCTACCTCAACTCAGGGTGGAGCCTATACTACCAGCACAGGACGAGGCTGACCGGCCACCTCGTGGCCGAGATAAAAGGGTGTATCAGCCTGAATACCAGCCCACACCCCCATGCCAATACACTATGGCTCGGGGCAATAGGCAGGACCTGCAAGACAAACTGGAAAACAAGGAAGGACAACCAAGATCGATCAACGGATCGCGGGGGCGTGCCTGAACACGTGACGATGATCGTCATGCCGGATACACTATCAACAAGTCCGGCCGGGCCGAACATAGCCAACCAGACTTATTCGAACTGCGTACCCACATAGCCCCGCATAGAGGCGTCGCACACCCCCTCTACTTCACTGATGAAGTGATGGATCATGAATTCCCAGAAGGGTTTAAACCCGTAAACATCGAATCATACGATGGCACAACAGACCCCACAGTGTGGATAGAATATTTCCTTCTCCACATTCACATGGCCCGCGGTGACGATCTACATGCCATCAAGTATCTTCGCCTTAAACTCAAAGGACCGGCCCAACACTGGCTAAACAGCCTGCCGGCAAATTCCATCGGCAGTTGGGAAAACCTGGAGGATGTGTTCCTCGACAACTTCCAGGGCACGTACGTGCGACCACCGGATGCTGATGAGTTGAGTCACATTACCCAATAGCCCGGAGAGTCGGCCAGGAAATTCTGGACTCGGTTCCTAACTAAAAAGAACCAAATTGTCGTTGTCCGGACGTCGAAGCTTTGGCTGCCTTTAAGAATAATATCCGCGACGAGTGGCTCGCCTGACACCTCGGCCAGGAAAAACCAAAGTCCATGGCGGCCCTCACGACACTCATGACCGGCTTTTGTGCGGGCGAAAACAGCTGGTTGGCTCGCAGTAGCACCACGCCAATAAACTCCGGCACTTCAGATGTCCGCGACAATAATGGCAAGCCACGGCGCAATAGACATAAGCGTGGGAACAATGGCGAAAACACAGAAGACACAACAGTCAATGCTGGATTCAGTGGCTCAAAATCCGATCAGCGGAAAAAGCCGTTCAAAAGAAACAATCAGGGATCGTCCAGTCTGGACCGCATACTTGATCGCTTGTGCCAAATTCATGGCAAACCTGATAAGCCAACAAACCACACTAACAGAGATTGCTGGGTCTTCAAACAAGCCGGCAAAATAAATGCCAAAAACAAGGACAAGGGGCTGCACAGCGACGATGACGAGGAGCCCCGGCGTCCGAACACAGGGGGACATAAGAAATTTCCACCCCAGGTGAAAACGGTCAATATGATCTATGCCACCCACATTCCTAAACGGGAACGAAAGCGAGCACTAAGGGACGTCTATGCGAGGGAGCCAGTCGCCCCAAATTTCAACCCATGGTCAGCCTATCCGATCACTTTTGATCGTAGGGATCACCCTACCAGCATCCGTCACGGTGATTCAGCCGCATTGGTCCTCGACCCAATCATCGACGGATTCCACCTTACACGAGTCCTTATGGACGGCGGCAGTAGCCTGAACCTGCTTTACCAGGACACAGTGCGCAAAATGTGCATTGATCCTTCGAGGATGAAGCCCACCAAAACCACCTTCAAAGGTGTAACTCCAGGAGTAGAGGCATGTTGTACGGGATCCGTAACACTGGAAGTGGTCTTCGGATCCCCGGATAACTTCCAAAGCGAGGAGTTAATCTTTGATATCGTCCCTTTCGGTAGTGGCTATCATGCACTGCTCAGACGAACCGCATTCGCTCGATTCAATGGGGTACCACACTTTGCATACCTCAAGCTCAAGATGCCAGGACCTTGCGGGGTTATAACAGTCAATGGAAACCCAGACCGCTCTCTCCGTACAGAAGAGCATACTGCGGCCCTCGCGGCAGAAGCACAAAGTAGCCTTCTCCGGCAAACCACCAATCCAGCGACAACAACCTCGAACACCATCAAGTGAGTCCGGAGTACCCTGCAACATGATCGCCAGGCACGCCAAGAGTGCGACTAGCAGTCCGGCCTCCGCCCTAGCCCCATTCAGGCAGCATTTGTACCGCGCGTACACAATTACGCACTCAAAATACCATGGGCATAGGCGGAGGCGCAATGGTGATGCGGTCAACAGTGCGGTTCAGCCGCAACATACTTTAATAACCCCCTTTCTCTTTTAGGACCCTACTTTCGGGCAGCATCTTCAGAGAGCCGGATCATCGGACTTATCACAGGAGGGAAAACCAAGGAGGCAAAAGGCTTTGCGCACAAAGGGAATACCCAAGTGGTATCTGTCAATGATCGTTATACCTGTTTTATATACCTACATACGGCTCACCCTTGGATAGGACATGTCAAATAGTCCTATTTGCTTCTGCTCAAAGCATTAATTGTACACATACGCTTGGATCTATTATTTATCAATGGGAGATATATATAGCGTCAGCTTATTATTCCTATCTTCACATTTTCCCTAAAAATGTTTATTTAATATTGAATTCGTACACTTTGGTACGATCAGTTTGCCAGGGGCTTCTCATGGTGCCCCTTAATACGGCATGATAAGTTCGAACACTTTCAATAGTGTGGCACCCCAAACTTATAGCATTATATGCATCAGCTCCGAATCATGTCTTGGGTCAATAGTTGGGTTTGCCCGGCTCCCTTGTTTTGGTACCTAACGTTCTGTTATATCGGCTAAGGTAGCGCAGGGAGAACTACTGCGATTGTGTCCCGGTTCTTCCGGACGAGCACCTCAGTAGAGAAAGCCAAAAACTGACTGTCATGATGTGGCGAGAGCTGGTCGCTGTTCGAGAGGTCTTAAAATCCTTAAATATTTTTTCCGCTTTAGGCGAGGAATCGGCCTCATTCGATTTAGGCGTGTATAGCGCCCCAATTCGGCTTTCCAAATTCTAGGGGCTTCGCAGCAATTTCAAATTGTAGACTTCTATGGCTAAGTGAGGGTTATAAAGCCGCATAGTCCGATTGCCTTGTTCGCTGTGCCAAACACCTCCTTCAAGGACCAAAAATTTGGATACAGAGTGTTTGGGTTTTCCACGAACACCCCAGTACTAGTTATGTGGCGGCGGAAGCCGACGACTGGCCTACTTTCAGAATTTTATAAACAGCCGCACAGAAGGTAATATTTTAAATCAACAAAGCGCTATATAGCACAAACAAGTTCGTTTTCATATTACAAAGACGACATGACTACATTCACTCAAAGATTGTGTCCTTGGTACATTCATCGGCCACGAGACGAGCGGCTTTCATCACGCCATCATAATATTTCTCGGGGTAGCGATGTGCCTTGCCCTCCGGCGGTCCATCCTTCACCAGCTTCTCTGCATCCAGCTTGGCCCAATGCATTTTTGCATGGGTAAAGGCCCGGCGGGCACCCTCAATACAAATGGATCGCTTGATAACTTCAAGCCGCAGACAGGTATTTACCATCCGTTTTATAGGGCCGAAGCAGCTGTCGGGCAGGGGCTCACCAGGCCACATCCGGACTATGAAGTCCTTCATGGCCACCTCGGCCGCCCTGTGGAGTTCAACCAATTGCTTCAGTTGGTCACTCAGAGGCATTGGGTGTTCCGCTCCAGCATACTGGGACCAGAACAGCTTCTCTGTCGAGCTCCCCTCTTCGGCACGGTAGAACTCCGTGGCATCCGATATGCTGTGTGGCAGATCTGCGAGTGCCCCTGGAGAGCTCCGAATTTGGGTAAGTAAAAGAAATGTCTCCTCCACAAGCTTGCTTTGCATAATGAATGCCTTACCCGCCGCTATCTTCTTGGCCGCCTGGATTTCCTTCTGGGCCTTTTGGGCTTCGGACTTGGCGTCTTTCGTGCTTAGAAGGGCCTTCGCAAGCTCAGACTCTTTCGTCTTGAAGTCACGCTCCAAGGACTCGAACTTCTTGCCGAGCTCCTGGAGCTCTTGCTGTACCACGCCCACCCTAGCATCTTGCTTTTCACGCTCAATGCGCTCTGTGGCCGCCTTGTCTTCGGCCTCAGATAGCGCTTTCTTCAGGGCCGCCACTTCGGTCGTGGCACCTATTAAAAAATCATGACACTTTTTGTTAGTGTCACCAATTTTTTCCCCTCTGTACGACACATGAACGGGGTATCACTCACCTCTCTTCTCCTCGAGATGCCTCTTCGTGCGACTGAGCTCCTCTTCGGCCTGCTCCAGGTCCCGTTTGAGTCCGGTGACCTCTACTGTGCGGGCAGCAGCGGCAAGCAGCACTGCCTGCTTATTCACATAGACACATACTGTTAGACTCCTACGGTTTAGAGTTGAACCTCTGTTTGGCTTTTCTTTCCGAACACCAAACAGAGTATCAGGGGCTACTGTCTATTGGGTGATAATTTATCACACTTTTGATTACTTACCTCAAAGCCTGTCAGGAGGCTGGTGCAGGCTTCGGTCAATCCACTTTTGGCGGACCGAACCTTCTGAATCACCGCACTCATAAGAGTATGGTGCTCTTGATCCATGGAAGCGTCGCGAAGCACTTCCAGCAGACTATTCGACGCCTCCGGCACAACGGAAGTCATCGGCACGGCCGGCTTGCCCTCCTTAGCGAGGGGCTGCCTACTCGAATTCGGAACCTTTGGAGGTTCCGGTATAGTGTCTGGCTGGGAGCCCAATTTTCTGTGGCTCTCGTCAGCATAATATTTGGAGATCTTACTCCCCATGTGCCCGGCGTTTGGAATTTCGCCTTGGGGCGTCTCTAGAGCCGCCTCCCCCTTCTCTGGTATCCTTTGGGACCACACCTCCGTGTCATCCGCAGGCCGAGGGGAGGTGGCCGTCGGGAGCGAATTCATCGCCGAATCGCTCAAAGACCTATCCGAAGAGGATACCTCAGGATGGGACCTAGCCGGACTACATATACGTGTTCGGTGTTATAACAACTATGAAGCTAAGCCGCACTACAGTATTACAGAGTGAGGATACTTACGATCTCACCAGGGGCTTGCCCCTGGGCATCCACTCCTCCTCGCTTTAAGCGGCCGTGGTGGAGTGATCCGGAAGGGACGCCTTTCCCTTATTTGGCATCCTAGCCTCCCCCTGCGGGGCGGCTTTCCTTTTCTTCTCCTCCGCAACATGGGGAGGCAGAATTTCTTCATGTTTCCCCCCGCCTCTGCGGGAGGAATCTGCCTCGTCGTCCTCGGACGACGAGTCTATGACGGCCTTTCGCCGGGGACCCTTCCTGGTCCCCAAGGCCGCCCTCTTAGACCCTTCGGCCTCCCCTAATGGGGTGGCCCTTTTCTTCTCCTCCTCCCCTTCGCGGGAGGAGCATGCCTCATCGTCTTCGGACAAGGCTTCCGGTGCGACCTTACGCCGGAGACCCATCCTGGTCCCCGTGGCCTTCTTTTTGGCCTTCTTTTCCGGCACCTTGTAAGGCACCGAGACTAGCATCTCCGTCAGGAGAGCGGTTGCTGGATCTTCCGGTAGTGGAGCCGGACAGTCGATCCGCTCCGCCGTCACCATGTAATCCTGATTAAATACACACGATCACTTGAAAATCCTCCCATGGGTAGGCTGGGAAAAGGTACATCTGGTAATGGTTAGAAAACTCACCGGATGGGCGAGCCGCGTGGCGTGGAGTCCGCGGTCCTCGTATGTGGGAGGAGGTATTTCGGAGGCCTTGAATAGAACCTTCCATGCATCCTTGTGTGTCATGCCGTAAAGCTCTTGAAGTGTCTGGTGTTCGGCTGGATCGAACTCCCACAGATTGAATGCCCATCTTTGGCACGGAAGTATTCGGGGGACGAGCATGACCTGGACCACATTGACAAGTTTGATCTTCTTGTCCATCATATTTTTAATGCAGTTCTGAAGTCCTGTCAACTCCGCAGGTTCACCTCAGGCCATGACCTTCTTTTCCCAGGAAGTGAGCCGCATGGGAATTCCGGATCAGAATTCGGGGGCCGCCGCCCAGTGGGCGTCGCGCGGCTTGGTGATGTAGAAACACCCCGATTGCCACCCTTTCACGGTATCCGCAAAGGAGCCGTCAAGCCAGGTAACATTGGGCATCCTGCCCACCATGGCACCTCTGCACTCTCCTTGCTGGCCGCTCACGATCTTCGGCTTCACGCAGAAGATTCATAGCCACAGGCCGAAGTGGGGCTTGATGCGGAGGAAGGCCTCGCACACGACGATAAACACCGAGATGTTGAGGACGAAATTTGGGGCTAGATCATGGAAGTCCAGCCCATAGTAAAACATGAGCCTGCGGACAAAGGGATGAATTTGAAATCCCAGTCCGTGGACAAAGTGGGCAAGGAACACGACCCTCTCGTGGGGTCCCGGAGTTGGAATAATCTGCCCTGCGTCCGGCAGCCGGTGCGCAATATCTGCGGCCAAGTATCCGGCCGCCCGGAGCTTCGAAAGATGCTCCTCCTTGAAGGAGGAGACCACCCACTTGCCTCCTGCTCCGAACATGTTTGGCTATGCGGAGAAGGCGTGAACAAGGGCACTGGAGCTCGAGGGTGCGAGAATGGATAAGCGAAGGAGGAAGAAGGCGTGGGTAAAAATGGGGAATCCTTATCCCTTTATAGAGGCGATGAAAACGGAGCGCCTCCCCACTTGCCCGTTAAACATCGCTTGTTTCCCAAGCGCCACGGTTGATGGCGCGGTTGGGTTACCCGTACCCGTATTGATGAGAATCCCGTGATAAGGGGACATGATCTCTGCTTCGACAAGACGAGCCGAGGAAGCCGCCTCACAATATGTGTGGTGGCTGGTTGTGGGAAGACGGTTCAATAATGACTCGACCATGGTGTCATGTCACGTTATCTAAAGATGTCAGCAGATTATATTTGTGGAATACTGTTCTCTCCATGATGGCATGGGAAAATCGTCTTGCAGTTCCGGACACGGTTTAAGTGTTCGGTACTTACTTTGGACTATTCGGAGATGGAACCCGCCTTGCAATGCCAAAGACAATCTACGCACCGGACTCATCGTCATTGAAGCCTGGTTCAGGGGCTACTGAGGGAGTCCTGGATTAGGGGGTATCCGGACAGCCGAACTATATACTTTGGCCGGACTGATGGACCGTGAAGATACAAGACTCAAGACTTCATCCCATGTCCGGATGGGACTCTCCTTTGCGTGGAAGACAAGCTTGGCGATCTGAATGTTAGATGTTCTTCTTTGTAACCGGAGGGTTTAGTCCGTAGGACGAGGACAATCATAATCATGATAGGCTAGCTTCTAGGGTTTAGTCTCTACGATCTCGTGGTAGATCAACTCTTGTAATGCTCATATCATCAAGATCAATCAAGCAGGAAGTAGGGTTTTACCTCCATCGAGAGGGCCCGAACCTGGGTAAAACATCGTGTCCCCTGCCTCCTATTACCATTAGCCTTAGACGCACAGATCGGGACACCCTACCCGAGATCCGCCGGTTTTGACACCGACATCGGGGGAGGGTGTGTGTGTGCTCTCTCTCTCTCTCTCTCTCTGTGTGTGTGTGTGTGTGTGATATTGAGAGAAAACAAACCTAAGGAGAGAAATGTGTGTGTACGTGACGGCAAGCTACATGCTAAACAGGGTATTCATGAAGAGATTGTGTGTGCGAGATAGAGAGCGATGTGCGGGCCTTGAGGTGGGCAGGGGCCGGGTGAGGGTGTCAAAATGTTCACATTGATGCATGTGTTACATGCGATCGTGCCAGGGACGGACGAATCGAGAGAGATGGTTGTTGTGTTGCAGATGATCCTTTCTCTCTCTCTCTCTCTCTCTCTCTCTCTCTCTCTCTACACACACACACACAAGTAAAATAGAAGACCGCTCTCTCATGTATACACAATGTATCAACATCTGTCTATGTCTCACTCATGCATGATCATTTGGACATTCACACCTCTGTATGTCTCTATCACATGCACACCGTCTCCACATTGCCTTTCCGCCACAACACACATATGGAACCATATAGACGTTCTCTCTCAGTCACACACACAAAATATGTATTAAAAACTAGGGTGCACCTAAAACGTCCAAATCCAAATAAACACGAACTAGAGCTAAATTCAAATATATGGAAATATTGTAGCATCATGAACTTTTCCAGGAAAAATAAGTTGAGTAATATTCGGGGATTGTTTTCACACACAAAAAGGTTCGGTGGATGTCCTTTGAGCGCGACACGGTGACGCACCGTTCGATTGACTGTGCGGCCGCAGTTCACACGCTTGCACAGGATTCCGTATCGTGGTTGTGGTAACTAATATAAGCGCTGCCTCAGTATAATGTTATGTGTACTAGTATGATTTTCTTTTAAGTTTGACCAACCCTATATAAAACTAAACTAAGCTCCCATACGCGCACTCATGAATATGCCGCCGCCACCATTGCGCATGCCGGCGCCCGCCTGCTCCGGCCAACAATTTCTCCCCCATCACCGCCGTGTCGCTGCCATCCCAGTGCCATGAAGCCGAAGGCTCGCCCGCTCACGTCATCTGCAGTTCCTCCTCGTGTTGCCGCCGTGCTGCTAAGAACGTGAGCAGCTAGAGAAGCCACATCTATGCACGTAGCATACAAAGAGGAGGACGAGCGGGTGCTCGAGCACGCCGGCGAGGAGGAACTAGAGTGTCATTGTAGTCTCCGCCCACGCGGAGGAGGCGCGCATGGTGGCTGTCGTGGTGGAAGCCAGTCACGCCCGCGCCGAGCCCACAAACCGGGTGCGGACACAGAATCTACCTTCGAGACCTTGAATGCCACGTGGATCCTACAATCTGAAGGAGCAATTTGGGTCAGTCGACTCTTGTGAGCCGTTGGATGCAACATGGATGGCTAGAAGGGCTTCTTCAACCTCCGAAATTGATGCACGGTTCATCTTCTCAGCCCGCCAAACGCCTAACCGCCTGACGCCGCCGCCCCGCCCTCCCCTGAACCACCTGCCACCGCCATGCTCCCCCCACCCCCGCCATCCGTTTAACCCCGGGCATGATCCATTTTTTGTGGGCGAACTGCATTCCACACCCAACACTCATAAGATAGATCATGGGCACCCTGCCACCCTAATATAGATACTGGGGTAGCTTCTCTGCCGTCTTCTTCCTTCGCTCCGTCGAACTTCTTTCAAGAATCGACTGACCCAAGTTATACTACTAGTACGAATGTATTAAATACGGTAGGAACACGAAGATACGAGCAGTAGTACCAACTGCAAGAAGAACAGTAGTAAGACATAGTACTAGTACTACTGTACGTACTAAAGAGTTCAAATAACGAGAAAGAACATAAAGTTCAAATAACGAGAAAGAATATAAACATAGTTCTGCTGGGGGCTCACCACAACACACCCCTGAAAATAAATTAAGCAACTAGTGCGCTTGACACTGCAGTAGAACCAGCATGAGCGATGACACTGCCACCTTACTCGGAGTCTGAGAACACGTCCTTGACTTCGTCCTCGTCCCTCTTCCTCTTCCTCTTTGCCAACGCTTCTTTGCTTGAGTCGGACACTGGGCTCCTGCTTCTTCATCCATCCCTTGTAGATATTTAAACAAAGGTAGACATTCATTGTTGCGTACAGGATGTGATCTTCATCTAATGTCTTGGACTCCCATGCACGATGAAACTCGTGGTGAGGTTTCTTCAGTTCAGCGTACGAAGGATCAATCATGGCTGCTGCCAGGGTCAGCATTAAAAGCTGAGAGGAGGACACCAGGCTTTCCTTCTGGAGATCGAAGGGCTGGCATACAACGAGGCCTATTCGACCAAGGACATCCTTGTCGTTCCTAAAGTCTACAGTAGCGAATTTCACTCTTTCGTCCTTGAGGAAGTTCTTAAAATCCTGGCACTCAACGTCGGCATGGCATATATGGTAGACCAAGCACATGTTATGTACGCAAACCTGGATCACAGCGGGCTTCTTCTTCTTCTCTGCCTGCTTTAGAATCTTCTCTCTTTCCAGGACTGTGGTGTACTCAACATCTAGCCCAGCGACCCACTCATCCCTTGAACTGTTGAACATGCGTAGGAAGCGAGCAAGGCGTGCTTTCACCGTCGTGGATCCACGTGTGTAGATGATGATTAACTCATTGCCGGTGATGGCTCTAACCTAGTACTCAGCAGCGACCATGGAGATTTGGGAGGCCATGGATTTTGGAGGAGGGTTAGGAGAAGTTGAACTGGTGTAATGAGAAAGGACGGGACGACTGGGAGCAAACTGTTGTAATGTATTGTACTAGTAGAATATGGGGATGAGTTGGGTGTGTGAACGGCATGGGGTTGCTGGCTTGCCCGGTGGATAAACGGTTGCAAGCCCCCAAAGAGTTCTCGAGAACTATGTGGGACCCACTAGATGTCATGTCTACTAGACCCATGTCGTAGGCCTAACGGTATAGCTTATGCCTATTCGCACACCATGCCGGCGCGTGGATGTAACTTCACATAATTCCGTCAACCTTTGCTCCTCCCACGACATTCGCCTCCCTCGCGCGGTCGCGCCCTTTGAGACTTCGACCGGCTATAAATGAGCAATTTTTTTGCCTACTCCGCATGCATGATACTCCCTCTGGTCCTTTTTACTTTCGTCAACCGTTTGCAAAGTGTTTGACCAAATTTATACTAAAAATATCAATATCTACAATACTGATTATAATGAGTATAAGAACTACATTTTATAATGAGTACAAAAATATTGATTTGACATTCTGAATGTTGATACATTTTTCTATAAGTTTGGTCAAAGTAGAGGTACATTGACTTCAGACAAAACTTAAATGCATAGTGGAGACTAGTTCCTCCGTCCAGGTGCGTGCCATGTCCTATCTTTTCATCCCAACAAGGTTAGCTATTAGAGTACTACTACCTCCCTTCTAGTTTAAAGGGCTCGATTAAAAAAATTCACCTACTCTTAGCAAGATAGAGGCGGTGGAATAGTTTTTGTAGTCTGCAAAAGCACTCAACTAATGCTGTCATTCTTCACAAAAAAATGTGTTTACCAATGCATGCATGAACACTAGTTACTCTAACCCCCCTCTCTTCATTAATTCTTTTCCACATCAGCATGTTTGCTATTCCCGTGTGCATGATACCAGCTAAGATACTACCATTATGGCTAGCCTTAATCATCGCATGTAATAATTTAGTGCACCTTGAAATATGAACATGTGTGGGGCATGTATGTTTTTAATGACTTGAGACTATACCTAGCGCGACAAGCTAGATTACTCTGCATGCAGCATCGACTCGTCAAGTCGAACGGTTGCCAAGGCAGCATGGGGAAGCAAAGACGCCCACCTCCTATCAATCGCGACATGTCGCCCAAGGCCGCAGGCGGTTAGGGCCTGTGGCGCTCTGCACTTTCCCTTTGGCTTCGCCTCGAAGCCAAGTCCGAGCGCGCCTTGGGCCCGAGGGCTATTGTCGGCGTTCTAGGAATGGGGGTACCTAGACTTGCCTACTTGCATCCCACGACATGGCTCAATTGACGGCCTGGTATGGCCCAACTTCGACATCGACAACTCAAGAACCTCGCGAGGGGCCAAGCCTCGTGAGGCGGACAACACCAAGACCTCCAAAAAGAGCAGCCTCCTCAAGCTGGCTCCCGAGGAGCGGAGATTTCCATGCAAGGCTCACCTCGTGAGGTTCAGGTGATGTGAGCCATGACGACCAAGGCCAGGCGGGCGCCAGCGGGTGAAGTGTGCCAGTTTCCTCTTTGGTGCAAAGGAGGCAAGCAGCAGGTGTGGAGTCCCGAGGAAGCAAAGGTTTCCTTTCCCATGCAATAAGGCCAAGACCGCCCAGACGGCAGGACGGAGGTCATCACCGAGCCCACTGTGGTGTCACGACCAGAAGCTTTTGTAGACGAAGACCACTTTCATCAGGATAAGATGTACTAGTTGTCTCCCTTCAAATTTGGCCATTGTGGGATCCCTTCCCGCCTTCATTTGGGAAGAGGACCAAGGCCAAGTGGAATAGGACCTAGCCACCACCATGGAAGGAGAGGACAGATCAAGTCGACCAAACCCATTCCACCCTCACCAGCTCACTTGAGCTCAAGAACACACCTCCTGAGGTTGTTCTCCACTGTACTAGTTCATCCTCAGCCCCACGAGGCAAATCCACCACAAAGCAGGAGTAGGGTTTTACACCGCAAGGTGGCGCGAACCTAGGTAATCTTTTGTGTCCCCTTTCCTTCGAGTTCATCGTGCTAGGCTGTGAGATTTGCGAGCATGCAGACTGGGAAGGTTGAGATCTCCACACGCATCCCAGAGTTTGAACCTCTCAAGGGTTTGCGGAACCCGAAATCCGAGAAGGGCGGCGTCGAGGATGAGGACGAGGATGGGGACGAGGACGCGGTTGACTTCAGCAGGGGGACGCAAAGTCCACCAATGGAGGCATGTCGCCAGGACAACTCATCAACGTCTTATCTCACACCGGCGATGCATAGACCGGCGGGCGGCGGATTTGTTAAAATTAAGCGTACTTAGGCTTTGTTTTTAATGCTGGTATTTTGTTAGAGCAATGTTTATGTCAACTGGCTCTGTTTAATTACTAAAATCGATCGATTCAGAAAGTGTGGTCTGTGTGCTATACACTCTTTTGTGTGCCCAAATTAGCAAGTGATATTAAATTATGCAATGACGTACCCGGGGAAATTTCCACCAAAATTTGAATTATCAAACTCATCCCATGCGCATGAAGCAGAAGAATCGTTTGCGATGCACACTATCGTTCAAAGTGAATGGTGTCTGGTGGCACCGCGCTCAAAGTTTCCCTCCACATTTCGAAATTTTTGGCCTACTGCCGAAATATCTACCCCCTTTTCTCCCTGACCGTAAGTCACATTTCCCCTGTTTCCCCCTTCCTTCCTTCCTTCCTAAGCTATAGCCGCTTCCTCACTTGCTTGCTCGCTCTCGCTGTCTCGCATCCTACCACCGGGGTCGCCATGGTCTTCTTCAAAGACCTCTCCAGCGGATCCTCCTCTGAGGACGACTCCTTCACCACACAGGTATGCCTCTCTTCTCTCTCTCGAGCTATGGCTTGGAATGAAGGATTTTTACCCGATAGTCGAGTCATTTATTCCTCTTGTAGTTCCCTAGGACCATCAGTTGCAACGAATGGAGCGGGTGGTTGAAGATCTGTCTGCTCATTGTCACCATCAATCTCCATGCATGAAGCTAGTTGTGTTTGAATCTATGGACAGTGGGAGGAAGTTCCTGGCATGTGCAGAGAAGGTTAGACCCTCTTTCGTTGTTAGAAATCATTTGTTAGATGTGATTCAGACACTGTCACGGTCCCAACCCATTCATAGCACACCTTCAACCAAACACATCCTAAGACAGTGTCACAGTTTGTACCTAG
Source organism: Triticum dicoccoides (assembly GCF_002162155.2). Lineage (NCBI taxonomy): Eukaryota > Viridiplantae > Streptophyta > Magnoliopsida > Poales > Poaceae > Triticum > Triticum dicoccoides. The sequence continues at coordinate 317,579,051 of NC_041385.1, read as the reverse complement.
TATCTAAAAATGTTGCCATCTCATCAGCGGTGCCATTAGAAAATTATTTGGCACCTCTTCAGCAGTTTGTGCAGCCAACTTGTCCACACATCCGAGCAGCCAAGCAGTAAAATACTAGATCTTTATGGCATGAAGGAACTGGGCATCAGAGTAACTAGGTGCTCTGGAGATTGGGTCCCTGATTTTTCTGCTGCATCGGCTCACCAGTGCAAGGCACTCGTGCGAGATGTAGCAACAATTGTCTTTACACCGGTTTTGGCATACATAGTGGATGGCCTTAGTGCTATTAGTTCTAGCTTACTAAATTTGTGCATGTACACACCTGTTAGTATCAATTTGCTGTCATCCAAGCACTGTCGCTATGCTATTGCAGTTATATTTGCCTTCCTCTTAAAATGTTCAATTTATTATTTATAGTACATGAGTCAGAACTTGTAGCGTTGTTGTAGTTAATTATAGCTTCTGATGTTTCAGAATTAGGTTGTTGTCTCAGTAGCAATTAATTCATTTGCACACTGATCTTTTTGAGAAGATATGTCATAATTAACATGTTTCTTCAGTTTTTCAAAATAAGTATTGGTGATTTTCTATGTTGCTATAAACCCATTTTCCCTACAATTGTTATTGATCTAGTTTTAAATATTATAGGATGAACAGAAGTGTTCTTACTTGGAGTGGGTTGATCCAGAGTGGAAACAGTCTTTCAAGATGTGCCTAGCAAAGCTTTGGAGCATGTATCAAGAAGAGAACAGAGGTAGACTTAGAGAAAGTGTTGTCAATGCTGAAGCATATTTGAAGATGCCGGATAATAATAGGAAGGTAGAGAATGAGCTCAGATATTTTAAATCAGACTTTGCTAAGATGGTGTTGGCAAAGGCGGAGGCACTTTCCCAGTTGCCAGAGCAAAATAGGTTCTTACTAAACTGAAAGCAGAGGTGGATAAGACGGGCCTGGATGATCTCGATTAGGGAAATGAATATATTGTTCTAATATTTTTCTTATGAAGTTGAACTAGCTATATGATGTACTGTGTTGTTTTCAGGTAGCTATCATACTATGATGTTAAAATATATCTATGTGCCTGATATGAAATTGGCAAACAGCTGTTCGATATGAAATGTGAATTTGCATAATACTGGAATTATTAATTGTAAATTAATAAACCTGCTAAATGGGTCATGGAACTTTGCAAACAGTTCTAGAAGTAAAAGCGCTTGTGATGGATAGACCAATGCCACAAAGTTTTCTTCATCAAATCGTGTGTGATGTATTTGATAAAAGCAAACGGTTAACCAAGGCAGAGCGTGTGTGATAGTTACACCTATCACACACGAGCCTATACATAAACCTGTGTGGGATGTACATACGAACAACAACATTTTCTCTAGATTGACTGTGTGGAATGTACATACAAACGGAAACATTTTCCCTGGATTGACTGTGTGGGATGTACATACGAACGGAAACGTTTTCCCTGGATTTACTATGTGGGATGTACATAAGAACGGAAACATACTCCTTGGATTGACTGTGTGTGATATACATACAAACGGAAATGTTTTTCTGGGATTCACCGTGTGGGATGTACATATGAACGGAAATGATTGGGTTTCGATGCCTCGCCCGATCGCACATGAGCTCATTTTGACCCAGCCTGTGTGCCAGGAGGTCCTATCCCCGACGGTTTGTGGGTCGTGTGGGAAGGACCCCCCTATTGCCCACACTCACTTGGCGATAGTTCCAAATGTCATCGCGGAAAGGGGTTAAAAACCGTTTGTATAGCACTGACGCATACCGGTGTTAAGAGCAAGGTTGCAACATCCAAGACAAGGCGAAGTCAAAGAGATAGATCTATGAGGAATCAAAGGGCGGATCGAGAAGACGAAGACCAAGCAAAGGAGTAAGATATCACTAAGGAAAAATCTCCCTTGCCGGGCAGGCGAGCCTGGCAAGGTTGAGGTTGCCCCAAAGACAAGTCTGCCTGTAACAACGAGGGCGGATTACCCCGCCAAGGCTCCATCGCTCCAACTCACGGCAACACAAGTCACCTATCAAAGCAGTGTAGAGCCCCCAAGTGACTAAGTGGATGTTATTTGTCACGTGGCAGCCAGTTTCGAAGGAAATCACCTCCAAATGACACCCGTCCAGGAACCTGTCACGCAGGCAGGCGAGAAGGTGGCCGAACGGCACAACAAGGCTTGCCGGACTACGCTACGATATGAAACTAAGCGGCATTTAATGTGCTTTGTCCTGTGTGCAGAGTTAGGTATGATAGCACTGTTTGCTATCTGAACAGTACGCAATGACTGATTTGCCATTCTGGTTATCCCTTGACCTGTAAAAGGTGGGCTGTGGCAACCTTAGAAAGGATTCGTCCCTGGTGTACTCATACACGCATATTTGCTCTCGTCCCAAGGCGACCTTGCCGGGAAAGAGCGCTGCATCTCCACACGGTCCCCTCATCAAGCCACCAAAGCAGGAGAAGGATTTTATGCCTCGCGGTGGCCCGAACCTGGGTAAAAACTGCCCGTGTGATCGCTATCGTGCTGCTCTATGCCCTCCGCTCTTTGTGCAATGTGCTCTTCCCCCCTGCCGAACCACAAGGGGCCGATGGCCCCATAGGTGGCCGTGTTTTCCCACGACATCTTTGGTGCGCCAGGTAGGGGGAAGCGCTTGCATGAACCCAAGAGTGTAAGTAGCGCGTCATCTTCATCATCCATGGCGCCCAAGAAAAAGCCCGGTGATGCAGCTCACGCATCCACCTCAAAGGCCCCTTCGCATGCGGCTGCTGATGTCGTGGAGGCTGCGGGGTCGCACGGGGACGTGGACGTTGCAGGGGACGTGGCCGGTGTAAGCGGCCCCGTCACTCCTCCCCCTGCGGCCGAAACGGGAGCAGGAAGTACCGGAGAAGGGCAGTGCCAACAGCATCCCAGCGGCCACTCTCCACAAGGTGCGGCTGGAGAGATTATTCTGTCTCCGCCTCTCCACCCCACCGAAGGACGCAACCACAACTATGGTGCTCGCTCTGGGGCGAACCGCAACCCTCTGGTTGCCCCTGCTGCAGGTGCGGCTACAGTATATGCGTCACCCCCAGGACGAGCTTGCCGAGCCGATGCACCGAGCAGGGCCGCTGATCCCCAAGCTCATCCACCTCGTCACCATGCCACCCTGGCGACTAGCTCACGGCAACGAGAGCACGGTGCTGCCACTACTGGCACCATGAGGAGCCAGGCGACATCACGATCTTCGTCGTCGTCCATGCCAAGCACTGCTTCAGAGGCCATGGCGCGAGCCCAACTCCTATTCATATTTCCGCCGGTAGCCGATCAGATGGATGACTGGAGGGCCACCAGTCAGAGCTTGATCGGTTTCGCTGAGGCGGGAGGATGACAGCGAGCAGGCCCGCCACAACCTCCACAGACGGCGACAATGGCCCGAGTCAGGCGTACAAAAGGGGCCACAGCCTAAGCCACGCGACTAATAACCCGACAACATGCGAGCACGTCGAGACCAACTACGAGTCCTGGAAGACAGGCGAAGGGAAGATGTGCGCGTCACTATCGAACGATGCCACAAAACGCGCCGCTAGTCTGATAGGTGCAACGACCCCGACTTCGACGAGCCCATGCCCGGTGAAGGCAGGTACCTGCCTTTCAAGGTGGGTGCCCCGCCTTCACTCGCGAGTGCGACAGTCTATTGGCCATCTGCTTGCATGTTCAAGCCAGAGATACCAGAAAAGTACGATGGAAGATTGAACCCGACAGAGTTCTTGAGTATCTACACCATCATTGTTCAAGCTGCCGGGGGAAGAGATGAGAAGGTGTTCGCCAACTACTTCCCTTTTACACTTAAGCCAAACGTGAGGTCATGGCTGATGCATATGCCGGAGAGCTCCATCTCGACCTGGGCTGACTTGTGCTATGAGTTTGTTGGTGCCTTCACGTGCGGCCATCAAGAACCAGGGCAGCCTAGCAACTTGCAGCTTCTACCTTAGAAGGAAGGAGAAAGTTTGCGGAAGTACATGCAAAGGTTTATCCGGCTGCATAGGAACATTCCAAATGTCCACCCTGTAGCTGTGATAACTGTGTTCCAGTCCAACGTGCGTAACAGCATGATACATTCTAAATTAACGTCCAGTTGCCCAAGACTGGGAATGATCTATACACTCTGTGGATAAGTGTGCCCAAGTAGAGGAGGGGAGGCGACTCCCCGATGAAGGAGATGGTGTCAACGTTGACTCAGAGGAGGACGACGACACCACTATTCAGAAGAAGAAGCGCAAAAATAAGCGCAAGGACAAAGCAGTGATGGCCGTTGAAGGATCGAGCACACCTAGTACTCGCAAGAAGGCCAAGACCAAGGCTCCCGGCATGGAATTTGCCACGTGCACTGATTGCCGGGAAGTCGCGGCGGCCGAGAAGGCTGGGAAGACTGACGGGCCATACTGCAAGATCCATTGGACTAAGGGCCATGATCTTCAAGAGTGCCACCAAGTTGAACAGCTCATCAAGAAGCAGAAAGTTGAGTACGACAAGCATGACAAAGAGCGAGACCAAAATGGCCTTGGCAGGAAGGACCGAGGCGGCAGAGCAGGTCGCCCCGGCAAAGCTCCTTAGTATCAAGGGAAACCCGTCAGAGGCAGCGAGAAGAACGAATGCGATGACGAGAGTGATGAAGGAGATCAAGAGGAAACCAGCAAGCAGGAGTTCCAGAAAGCCATTGACGCCCTATGCATTGATGGGGGTGCATTCTTGCACTCCTCTCACCGCCAACTTAAACAGTCAGCGCGTGAGGTCAGTGTCGTGGAGCAAGCGGCATATTCTTGGAAGCCACTCAAGTGGTCCCGCGCGCCCATCATCTTTGATGAACAGGATGACCCTGACCGCACTACCGCGGTAGGATGTTTGCCGTTGGTGGTCTCACCAATGATCTGCAACCTTAAGGTCACAAAGATTTTGGTTGACGGTGGGGTCGGGTTGAATCTGATTTCTCCCGAGGTCATTAGCAAACTCCAGATAGCAGGTGAAGAGCTCAAGGTTACTGGTACTTTCCAAGGGATTAACCCCGGCAGTAGTCATCCTAAGGGGAAGATCATGCTGCCGGTGATGTTTGGGGGGGGGAGTTAAACTACTAGACTGAGAATATCGTGTTTGATGTGGTCGACCTCCCCCTGCTGTATAATGGAATCCTTGGGCACCTAGCCTTGGCCAAGTTCATGGCAGCATCCCACTATGCCTACAACACTCTGAAGATGCCAGGGCCAATGGGTGTCATTTCCATTCCACCAGACAAGAAAGACACAATCATATGCGTGGATAAGATGTATCAGGAAGCAATCATTGCACACTATGCGGAAACCATTGCTCCCGCCAAGGGAAGCAAGAAAAAGTACAGAGCTAGCAAGGATGCCAGCAAAGAATCCGAGAAGCACACCTCTTTGGAGTGCGTTGCGCCTGTTGATGACTTGCCGAAGAGTTCCAATAGCAAGAGATCCAAAGCTGCTCCACCCGCTGTGAAGAAGGTCCCAGCAGAGCTGGCTGGCGCTGATGGTATGTTTACTATCAGTACCACCCTCGATGACAAATATGAAAGCACGCTCGTTGCCTTCCTGCGGGCGAATGTCGATGTGTTTGCTTGGAAACCATCTGACATCCCCAGTGTTCCCAGGGAGGTAATCGAGCACCACCTAGCTGTCTGCCCGCACGCCCGGCCCGTCAAGCAGAAGGTCTCAAAGCAAGCTTTGGAGCGACATTAGTTTATTGCCGAAGAGTTCAAGAAACTTGAGGTGGCTGGTTTGGTGAGAGGAGTATTGCATCCAACGTGGTTAGCAAATCTATTGGTGGTGCGCAAGGCGAATGGGAAATAGAGGCTTTGCATAGATTTCACAGATCTGAATAAAGCATGCCCGAAGGACCCATTCCCCTTGTCACGCATCGACCAGATTGTGGATTCCACCTCCGAGTGTGACCTACTTTTCCTTCCTCGATGCCTACTCCAGATACCACCAGATTTTCATGTCCAAGGAGGATGAAGAGAAGACTGCATTCATAACCCCATGCGGTACATACTGTTTTGTACGGATGCCCTTTGAGTTAAAGAGCGCTAGGTCCACTTTTCCAAGACCAGTACAGATTGGCTTTTGAGTCCCAGCTGCACAGAAATAGTGAAGCCTACATGGATGATATAGTGGTCAAAACCAAGGACAGATCGACTCTCATTCAAGACTTGGAAGAGACCTTTGCAAATCTACGCAAGATCAACTTAAAGCTGAACCCAGAGAAGTGTGTGTTTGGCGTTCCTTCCGGCAAGCTACTTGGCTTCTTTGTGTCCCATCGGGGGATAGAGGCCAACCCCAACAAGATCAAGGCTATTGAGCATATTCAAGCACCCAAGACAGTTAAAGATGTGAGGCGTTTGACTGGATGTGTTGCCGCACTGAGAAGGTTCATTTCCTAGTCTGCCGAGTGCGCCCTGCCGTTCTTCAAAATCTTGAAGAAGGCAGGGTTGTGCAGTGGACCCAGAGGCAGACCCTTCACTACAAGATTTGATGACCTATCTTTCCTCTGTTCCCACCTTGGTCGCTCCTAAACCACAAGAGTTGTTGCTGCTATATCTAGCAGCAACCAATCAAGTGGTTAGCATGGCGTTGGTGGCACATCAGGAAGTGGATGAAGTAGCAGTCGCAACCACTGTCCCCTCTGGAGATGAAAGTGAACTTATCCCGACAAGGTCAGATGCAGATCAGAGTAAGGAGGAGCGTGGCAATGGGGACAATTCCAAGGTCGCGACAAGGAAGAAGGTGGTGCAGTGGCCAGTGTACTTTGTCAGGCCCCTGCTACAGGGGGCTAGGTCGAGGTATTATGGCGCCCAAAAGTTGATTTTTGGCCTCATCATGGCCTCAAGAAAACTACACCACTACTTCCAAGCCCATGAGATCACGGTAGTCACCCGCTTCCCCTTGCAACACATACTTAGAAACCCCGAGGCCACTGGCTGAATAGTGGAATGGGATTTGGAGTTATCCAGCTTTGGTTTGAAGTTTGAGAGCACGGAGCAGAGCACTAGCAGAGTTCATTACGGAGTGGACACCTACCCCTGACGAAGAAGTGCTGGAGACAGTTATCCCCGGCAAGGAGGTGCCCCAAGAGTGGGTCATGTACTTTGATGGTGCCTTCTCCCTATAGGGTGCAGGAGCTGGTGTGCTTCTCGTTACTCCCACTTGGGAGCACCTCAAGTACGTCGTTCAAATGCATTTCCCTTGGGATAAGGCTACCAACAACACTGAAGAGTATGAAGGGCTCCTTGCCGTGCTCAGGATCACAACATAATTGGGAATCAAGAAGTTGATCATCCGCGGAGATTCGCAACTTGTGGTGAGGCAAGTAAACAAGGATTATCAAAGCCCATTGATGGAGTCATACGCCGAGGAAGTGAGAAAGTTGGAGGAGTGCTTTGATGGATTGCCACGTGAAGAAAACAACATTGCGGATCATCTATCAACGTGTGCTAAGCAAAAACTCTCTGTGGAACCAGGGACTTTTGTTCTCCGTCTGACCCAACCCTCCGTATCACCGGGAACAATGTCCCGAAAGAGCAGGAAACTAGACTCCGGCAAGCCTCTCTAGGCAGAGCTTCCCGAAGCCCCCAGCAGAGAGCTTGGCGGGAACAACTCCTCTCCGATTGGTGAGATGCACCCTCCCGCCAAACTGTCAATCCTTGCGTTTGAGGCGTGCGCTCTCATGAACGAGGAGGTGCCGCTAGTCCTTGTTGTCGAGTGTCGTGTTACAAAAACAGGGGCGTATGTTTCCCCCTGACTTGTGCACGGATAGCAAAGCCACCAACCCGACAGGATTACAACGATCAAGCCAAGGCCAAACGCAAGTGATCGACACTTTGAGAAATCAGAGTGCATATCAAGAGGACCAAGTCAAGCCAAAGGAAGCAAGATAACATTAAGGGAAAACATCCCTTGCTGGAAAGGCGAGCCTGGTGAGATCAAGGTGGACCCAAGTGTAAGAATCAAGACCGTCCCAGCACGCCTGCCGGGCACAACAAAGGCAAACCACCCTGCCAGGGCTCCACCGCTCCACCTCACAATGACGCAATTCCTCGATCGGTGCGGTCTCAAGCCCCCAAGTCACTGAGTGGCTGTTTTCTGCCACATGGCAGCCACTTCCTATGGAAAACACCTCCAAATGACACCCGTCCAGCGACGTGTGAGGTAGACAGGCAAGAAGGTGGCAGAACAGCCCGAAAAGGCTTGCCGGGCATTCCATGATGCGACGCTAAGCGGCACATTTAATGCGCTCTGTCCTGCGTGCAGAGTTAGGTATGATAGCACTGTTCGCTATCTAATCAGTGCATAATGTTTGATTTTCCACTGTGGTGACCCCTTGATCTATAAAAGGAGGCCCATGGCAACCGTACAAGGGATTCAGACCCCTGTATACTCATACGCGCATAGCTGCTCCCGCCCCGTGGCAACCATGCTGGGCAAGAGCACTGCGTTCTCCACCACAGTCCACCATCAATCCACCAAAGCAGGAGTAGGGTTTTACACCTCTCGGTGGCCCTAACCTGGGTAGAAATTGCCCACGTGATCTCTGTCGTGCTGCGTGACGTTCTCTGCTCTTTGTGCAACATGCCCATTCCCCCTGCCGAACCAAAAGGGGCTCATGGCCCCATAGGTGGCCGTGGTTTCCCATGACATCTTTGGCGCGCCAGGTAGGGGTAGGTGCACTTGCGCGAACCCGAGAAGTGTACGTAACGCGTCATGTTCATCATCATTTTCTTCATCGATGGCTTCATCATCCGTGACGCTGAGAAAAGGCGGGGGTGATGGGAACGGAGAGGGGAAGAAATATCGCTTCCCCCGCACCCCATTCGGCCTCCATCACCTCCCTCCACCGCAGCTGCTGTAGTGACAAGGATCAATAGCAATAGCGGCAAATCGACCCCTGCAGTTCAGGCGGCGTGATCACCATGCCAACTCCGTCCAGGGCAAAGGGACAAAGTGTGTTGGTACAGGGTTTCCCTTTCCACCATTCTCATTTATCGACAATTGAGACACTCTAGGTTTAGCATCATCGACGTTGATGAGCACCACGCCGAACTTGGTTCAGTATTTACCCTACTCAAGGAAATCTTGAATGGAGCGCTGGTGCGAATCCATTGATCGACTCCCCGGCAAGTGTGCTCTGGCAAGGCTGTCCGCATTAGCGTAACTTTTATGCTAGCCACCACCAGATTATTTGAAAAGCATAGAGTGGGGGAGGGAAAAACCGTTCGTACCTTGCATTGCATCCTGCCACTATAAGATTTATGATTTTCTCTTATCTGCCGCTACCGGGATCCTGAGAACTACGCACATGGCATCCATCCATCCCGAAGCATGCGAACACGGTGAGCGATCGCAGCAGAAAGGGATGGGAGGAAGCGAAGACAAAAGCTAAGTTGATGCAATTATCGCTCCCTTATGAGTTTAAGATTTTGCATTTGTTTATCCCTTGGGTACTGAAGTGTTTGCATGAGGAAATCCTCCGTGTGATGGCACCTTGCTAGTCTTTTTGTCTGCACCCTCATTCTGTTTTGAGCCTGCTCGAAGAATGAGTGGCTGCGTCGAAAGCTACCATGGAAAAACCTGCCGAGGTGCATTCACGCCAAGATGACTGCTAAGGCCTGACCCTTAGGACAATCGGGACAAATATGATACCGTCAAGCAACCAAAACATACATAAGGACTAATCATACGAACATCGATGAGTGAATTCTAAAGGGATAAACACGCAATCAAAGACTAAGAAAAAACATCAGTTCCTCATATGCATGAATAAAACGGTGTCTAAATACGGAACATGCATCATGTTTTGTTTTAGGACAACACGATGGCAAAGATAGTTTAACGAAGGGCCTGGCAACCGCGCAGAGCCGTTGGGATGGAAAGGGCCTTCAAGTGGAGTAGCTTTCTCCTTGGCAGCGAGAACATCCGCACCCACTGGCGGCTTCCTGAAGCCATCAACATTGTCGAGGTCCAGATGGCGGCAGGCGATGTTGCTCAGAACAATGAAGAGGGTGTTGCGAGCAAGCTTCCAGGATTCAATCACAAAGCGACCAGCCCTTCCCTCTTCATGTGCTTTCAGCTTGTTGATTAACTCATTGTAGAAGACCCCTTGCTTGACGCTGGGGTCCTCCTGCCTGCTAGCCGAGAAAACTGGCCCTTCCATGCCGATCGCCATGATCTGAGCAGTGAGACGCCTGGCAATGTCGATCAAGCTCTTGATCTAGATGTCGACCTGCTCGGAATGATTCTCCAGCTTGTCCTCTACATCCTTCCCAAGATGCCTGGAGGTATCCATGTCTTTTGTCAGCAGCTGTTCGCGGGCTCCGCTGGATACTGCTGAGATCTCCATGGTGTCGATCCTGGCCTTCAGGTCTTTAATGGTGTTGTTGGCATCCTCGAGGCCTTGACTCTTGGAGGAGAGCTGTGATTGTATATCCTTCAGAAGGGTCTCTGCTTTTTGTACCTCCTCCCTAAGGGTCATCACCACTTTGGCACTCCCGGCAAGCTCTTCAGTCAGTTTGGCTACCTGTTGGTCGAGGTCAGTCCTGGCAGTGGATGCGCGGCAAGGTGGTCAGTGAGTTTCTTTATCTGAGTGGCCGAATCAGCAGCAAGGGCATCTAGAGGGGCTTTATGATTGTCGTCCATCTCTTTGGTGCGATGCTGCATGAGGGATTCCAGGTCATCGTCCTTGGCACGGAGGGTGGCCTCAAGTCTCTCCTCCCGGGAAGAGATTTCCTGCTCCCTGGCATCTAGAAGCGCTTTGCGCTCCGCCATGCGGGCCTCCCGGGAAATGACATCCTCCCTCGCCATCGAGATGGTCTTCTGCTATTTCATCAGGACCTAGAACTGCTTGCCATGACAGTCGTGTAGCTTGTTACCCTTTTCCCTTAGTTGCTGGTCCACCATGTTGGCAGACTTGTGTTGCTCTTTGAGCACCTGCCACTTCTGATTGTGCTGCCCCTGCATGTCCTTAATGTCGGCTGCCATGGATTCCAGAAAGGACATGTCCATCACAACTATGACGGAGTCGTCCGCTTCATCGACCCATTGATACAGCGAGGCCAGAATGCGCCAAAGCTCTCCATCAAGCTCTGTGCCCATCGCCGTTGATGAGCCGGGGGCTTTGAGCCTAGGCTGCGCCAGCACCAATGCCAACTGGCCCGAAGCTGGCGGCGAGGCCTCCGCCACGGTTCCAAATGAGGGGATGGGCCCATGGTTTGAAGGGGGACTTTCTCCTCGATCATTGCCCCTCCCCTGGCGCGTTGTCAAGAGTCTACTTCATTTCTTTTGAGGGCTCATGGACGCTCCCGGCAGCATGCCCCTGCTCCTCCGCAATAGCAATCTTGGCGGCTTCATTCGCGGCATCTCTCCTTATGTTGGCCACTTCCTCCGGCAATTCAGGCTCTTCGGTCTGAGGGACTTCAAGCAAAGACAACGAGCAATAATGAAAAGAAGTGTAAGTTTTGGAGAACCAGAAGCATGGGATAGGATGTTAAAAGAAAGAAGCAAAGGGAAGGAGCGAATCAGTTACCTAGAGTGGTCTGCCGAGTAGAAGCTTCAGTCTCCTCGGCAACTTCAACTGCCGGGTCGTGATCTCCGTCCCCTACCATGACGACCGCGGCATCGTCTTGGGCAAGGCCTCTCGTAGGAGTCGTCGCCGGGGGCTCGTCATCTTGACTAACAGGCGGGGTGAGCCCCTCTTGGAGGGACTCGCCCTGGGTCATCTCTCCCCCTCCTCCAACCGAGGTGGCCCGGGGGCTCTCCTACGTCACTTTCCACGGGAGGGACCAAGCCTGTGCTTTCATGCCGGGGGCTGGGCTAGGGGCTTGGTCGCGGGTCGCTCGTGCTGCTCCCCACCAACCCTGCGCCCTCCATGGTCTTTGGCAAATCCGCACACTTGAGCTGTTTTGACCGATGGATGAGGGTCTCCATCTCCTCCCCCTCTTCCCTATCAGTAGTAGCAAGCAAAAGATCAGTCAAGAAGAAATAAGCATGTGTACGGAAGCTACTACAATAGGAAGGGATTATTTCTCTCTTACTCCTCGTCAATGAGCATGGAGCTCAGCTCAAACTCAATGAGCGGTGAAGGCGCCCGACCTCTCTTCTGGGGCAGAAGAACGGGGTTCCCCGGCAACTTTGGGCTCTGCTGAGGCGCAGGGGACTCCGAAGAAGACGAGTCCTGTGAGGAGCTCGAGCCTGATTGGGAGATGGAGTCAACTCCCGTGGCCGCAAAGTGCTTGGGGGGAGGGGTTTTAACCCTAGCAAGACGGGAGGATTGCCGGCGCACCACATCCTACTTGGTGCTCTTGGTTGCTATCTTATTCACCTTTTTGGCGGGAGGAGCAGGATCGGGAACCATCACTCCTGGATCAGCTCGCCTACAGGGGCGTTGATCTAAGATTGTCTATGTTTGCTGGAGGGCCCGCCGTTAGCCACTCCTCTTCGAGCTCCCCTGCCTCCACAACCTCCTCCTCTTGCAGGACCTCTACTACCATGGTGTACAAAGCCTCGATCTCGGAAGGTTCGTCCCCGGCAGGATCCTCCCTGGCAACCTCTTCCGTGGCTTGCATAACGCTTCCGCCGTGGGAGGAACCTTCGTCCTCAGCTTTCCCTTTTCCCTTCACCGCCTTTCTAGCCTTCGCCATCGCGACAGCCCGGAATGCTATGTCTTCCTCCAGCCTCTTCCTGATGTACACCTCCTCCACCGTGGAGGTGCACATGTACATTCTGGTTTCCACCTTGGTAGCTCTCTCCACTAGAGTAGAGGACCAGGCGAGCTCTTCGTCGAGTGTGGGTAATTTCCAGTCACCCGCAACTCCATGGGCACTGCAATCTAGCATCCACTTCAATATATGGTCCCTAGCGAAATTGATTTTCATTGGGATGACATTTGTCGGCAGCTTGAATAGCCGAAGCGGACAAATAGTTGGTCGCACAACTAGGCATGGCCGTAGACTGACAGATTATTGGACAGACCAGGGAGCAATTCCTTTTCTGCAGCGGCGAGATGCGACGAAGGAGCCTTCTCATCTTGGATCATCGCCGCGGTCGACGCACTCCGTCCGCACTTGGCAGAAATCTGGAGCCTTCTCATCTTGGATCGAGGTTCAATCTGCTCTCCATTCCTCTCGTTAGCAGCGCTGTTGGCCTAAGGGATAGCCCCAGGTTTCTCTTAACACCCATGGCATCCAGCTGATATTCCCAGATCGGTGAGCTCTGTTCTCCACCCACAGGACGAAATAGTGCATGAACAAATCAACGTTGGGAGCAATACTAACAATGTTCTCACACAAATAGACGAAAATCGCCATGCATGCCATTGCATTTGGCGTGAAATCCAGAAGATGGAATCCATAGATCACCATCATCGCTTTGAAGAAATCCGATAAATGTGGACAGAGGACATAGATGAAGTACGCACAGAAGAATTGGTATGAATCCGGTGGGTCTTCTTTACCTTCCGCTAGAACTTTGGGAGCACCATGCCCTTTCGGGACTTCCCTCCCCCACAGGTATCCATACCTTGCTTCAAGCACCCGCCATCTAGATTCGACAAGAAGAAGACAACGTCTCCTCTCCGTCTCATGTCCAGCTCCGTTGCTCTCTTGCTTCCCTCAGCGGCCGCCTCTTTCATGGTGGTCGTCCGCTTCCCTTTGGCAGTGGCTTTCTTCCCCATTCCCTCAAGCTCTAGCGAAGATGGGGAGAAAGTTGGGTGGAGGACCGACGGCAGATACGGGCAAGGAGGGGAGACGGTTGTTTTGCTTGCGGAAGAAGATGATGGGGGTGCAGAACGAGCAGTGGATGAGCGGTACCCTCCCATGTCCCCCTTTCTTAAGGAAAGGACGTGGGGGAGGGCGCGATGCTTCAGAAAGTTACCGTTTCGCATTAACTTCTCTAATCCCACTACTCCACGACCCGCGGTAAATACGCGTAGTGGACGTTGGATTGACTAGTTATCGTGACAAATCGCTACACGCGCAACGCTTTCTCGCTAGGTGTCCTTGCACTGTTTTGGGGCCTAACCCAACGTGCCCAGCGGCACGTACGGCTCAGGCCCGGGGTCTTATATCGAGGTACAATAACAGGGGCGTATGTTTCCCCCTGATTTGTGCACGGATAACAAAGCCACCAACCCGGCAGGATTACAACGACCAAGCCAAGGCCAAGCACAAGAGATCAGCTCCTTGAGAAATCAGAGTGCAGATCAAGAGGACCAAGTCAAGCCAAAGGAAGAAAGATGCCATTAAGGGAAAATCTCCCTTGCCTGGAAGGCGAGCCTGGCAAGGTCGAGGTGGCCCCAAGAGTAAGCATCAAGACAGTCCCGACAGGCCTACCGGGCACAACAAAGGCAAACCACCCTGCCAGGGCTCGACTGCTCCACCTCACAGCGACACCAGTCCTCAATCGGTGCGGTGTCAAGCCCCCAAGTGAGGAAGTGGCTGTTTTTAACCACGTGACAACCACTTCCTATAGAAAACACCTCCAAATGACACCCGTCCAGCGACGTGTCAAGCATATATGCGAGAAGGTGGCAGAACAGCCTGGCAAGGCTTGCCGGGCATTCCATGATGTGACGCTAAGCGGAGCATTTAATGCGCTCCGTCCTGCCTGCAGAGTTAGGTATGATAGCATTGTTCGCTATCTAATCAATGCATAATGACTAATTTGCCACTGTGGTGCCCCCTTGATCTATAAAAGGAGGCCCATGGCAACCGTAGAAAGGATTCGGACCCCTGTATACTCATACGCGCGTAGCTGCTCCCGCTCTGAGGCAAGCCTGCTGGGCAAGAGCACTGCGTTCTCCATCATAGTCCACCATCAATCCACCAAAGCAGGAGTAGGATTTTACGCCTCGCGGTGGCCCGGACCTGGGTAAAAACTGCCCGTGTGATCTCTGCCGTGCTGCGCGACGTTCTCCACTCTTTGTGCAACATGCCCATTCCCCCTGCAAAACCAAAAGGGGCACATGGCCCCATAGGTGGTCGTGGTTTCCCATGACATCGAGGCTCGGGCTCCAACTTGGGCGCGACACATAGTCCATTTCCTCCAAACATGAGAACTTCCTAAAGAGCAAGAAGAAGCTGAAAGAGTAGCCCGGAAGAAGGCCCAACTGTGTGAAATTGAAGTGCATTTGCCGGGGAGAAGGAAAGGAACTGTTGGCAGAGATACACATGGGTATGTGTGGCTCCCACATTGGATCAAGGGCCTTGGTTGGAAGAGCTTTCCAGCAAGGTTTCTACTGGCCAACAGCCCTCTAAGATGTAATCGAGCTAGTCACCAAGTGTGAAGCCTGCTAGTTCCACTCCAAGAATATCCATCAGCTTGCTTAAGCTCTCCAAACGATCCCTTTGTCATGGCCATTTTCGGTCTGGGGTATCGACATCTTGGGCCCCTTCCCTCGTGCTACCTAGAGCTTTGAATTCTTGTACATTGCAATCGACAAGTTTACAAAGTGGCCGGAAGTGGAGCATGTGAGGAAGGTGACCGCACAGTCAACTATCAAGTTCTTGAAATGATTGGTGTGCTGTTTCGGAGTACCCGCCAAGATCATCACTGACTATGGCACCCAGTTCACAAGCCACGCCTTCATGCAATACATTCATGCCTTCGGAAGTAAGATCTCATTTTCCTTTGTTGCCCATCCCAAAAGCAACAGAAAAGCTGAGAGGGCGAACATTGAAGTGCTGCGAGGTCTCAAAACAAGAACATTTGATAGGCTGCAGAAGTGTGGCAGGCGATGGATTGACGAGCTATCGGTGGTTCTTTGGTCCCTCCGTACAACACGAAATCGAGCTACCGGCCAGACTCCCTTCTCCCTAGTCTATGGGGCAGAAGCAGTGATCCCCATGGAACGCATATATGGATCACCTCGAGTACTTACCTATGATGAAGCAACACAAGAACAGCACCGGCGTGATGATGTTGTGCTACTTGAGGAGAACTGTCTCTGGGCTGCTATGCGTGCTGCATGCTACCAGCAAGCCCTGCAGCACTATCACAACCGCAGGGTTCATGCCTGGAGCTTTGAGGACGGCGACCTTGTCCTTAGGCGTGTTCAGTCTGCCAAGGGTACAAACAAGTTGACGCCAAATTGGGAAGGTGCTTACCGGGTAGTATGAGTCACCAGACCCGGCGCAGTCCATTGGAGATCGGAGATGGCATTCAGTTGCAAAACCCATGGAACATTGAGCATCTCCGTAAGTTCTACCCATAAGGCACAGCTGTCGGGCCCTGCCCGACAGCCATCCTTTTGTACAAGCCTTGCCGATGTTGCATGTAACTCTTTGTACAAAGCCAGGCGTAGACCCTGAGAAACAGATAAATAAACTTAGCACTGGGGGCCCCAAAGAAGATTGCATCCATGCATAAGCATATCATGAGCATAGCATGATCATGTAGATAAGATCACATGTACCTCTATTTTCATCTGCACTAAACTGGAGAGTTCTTGCTGCAGACTCGGTCCTGAAGAGAAGAAATGAAGATGAGCCTATGTAATGATCCCCGACAAGCTAAACAGATAAGTTCCTTCTTATCAATACCTGTTCTATAAAGTGAAAACTTGTGCATATGAAAACCTTGCTACCTTCAAAACATAGGTGCTCCTACCCTTTGACCCGAACGCTGCTTCGGTCAGGATGGTCGCAGTGGCCTTTGATGGAAAAGGTTCAACGACGGGCTGGTCCCTTTTTGTAGTCTTGTGCTCGGCAGGCCTAGCCCCGTGGCAACAAACTAAGGGCTCCGGTAGGATAGCCTGCCGGGGAAAACTTATTTACTTAAATGTATAGAGTCATTCCACCTCTACATGTACATGATACATGCACAAGTACCCGACAAGGCTTGTCTTTTTCATTAATATGCTGATAAGCAAGTACAAATCTTACAAAACACAAACATGGATAAAGAAGAGTACATAATTTAGAGTAAAGTTTGGCCGATACCTGGCGAAGGTGATGGTGAAGAGAGCGGCGGAGATAACCCCCTGGTCACCGCCACTAGGGCCAGTAGGACGCGGCAGGGCGAATGAAGCCAGAACCCACGAGGAAGCCTATCGGGGTCTAGCCGGAAGGCTGCTGGAGGAGCCGGAGGCACCATCCACACCTCCACATCCAACTCCCCGGAAAATTGCTTTGCCTGAGAGGAGACGCAGGTGCGGATGGTGGTGCCGCCGCCTGACAGTGATGGTGCGGCTAGCGTTCATCCGGAGTCGGAGCTGTCGCCCTCCCCATCGACACCGTCATCCTCGCCGTCACTGTACTCCTCGTTGCTAGCGCTTGAGGAGGAGATTTCGTCGTCGGTCAAGCACTCCGCGCAGCATCCCCTCATGTGCAGCTTCAATGCATGCGGCTGTTCAAGCTCCATCACCCTCGCAAATGGAGTGGGGAGACGGAGGCGGCCGCATGGAGACCTATGCAGTCTAATGATGAACTCCAATGGCTGATGTCCGACATGGCCCTCCATTGGAGGTTGAGCGGCTGGCGAAGGGAAGACCAGGGCACCCCCCGTCCTCCTCGACCCCAAGCACCACGACGGCTGTGACCTCATCCTCTCCCACCTCCTCTCATGACGGGCTCCGGCCCCACGTCTTTAGTAGGAAGACGGAGGCGCTGCCGAGTAGAAGCTCTCGTCGCTGCTACCGGAACACCGCCACACCCCCGGCCCCTTACCATGGTGGACGGGGACTGCTAAGGAAAAGGAAGGACAAATATGTGAAGAAGCGCCCTGTCCCGCGTTCCTTTTTATATGCGAACGGGGCAGGGGGCTGGCTCTTTACCCTGGAGGTAGTCGCCCCGCTCCTCCAGTATGGCTCCCCCATGCCATCAACGGCTCGAGGAATCTAAGCCCACCCCATTCGCCAATCCGCGACGCCTGGTTTTCTGCCATGGCGCTCATTCCCGTGCCATCTGCATCCGCACCAACCTTGCACGATGCATGCAAAACACATGGTGGAAGTACTAGGGACGGGAAAACTAGTGGACTGGCAGTTCTGCCCCATGAATGTGGGACGTGGGTAGCCCATGGATCGTGGCCCACTAACTCCCTCGCAACGTCTTGCACGATGCATGGGAAAACCAGAAACTGACTCAAGCATAGGTTAATGAAGAAGCAAAGAAGATCTAAAGGGTCAAGCTGCCACCACCCTCTCACGTGTGTACTGCACAGGGCCTACCCCGACGACGCTCGGCAGGTGTTTGGACTAGGCCTAGGGGCTCCTGTCAATACAACAAACCCCATTTGTGTTGCCCGGACTGTACACAGGCTTAAGAGCAAGGTTGCAACGTCCAAGACACAAGTCGAAGAGATAGCTCTTTGAGGAATTAAAGGGCAGATCGAGAAGACCAAGGCCAACCAAAGGAGGAAGATATCACTAAGGAAAAACCTCCCTTGCTAGGAAGGTGAGCCTGGCGAGGTCGAGGTTGCCCCGAAGACAAGTCTCAAGACTGCCCCGGCAAGCTTGTCGAGGACGACGAGGGCGGATTACCCCGCCAAGGCTCCACCGCTCCACCTCACAGCAACACAAGTCACCTATCAAACCGGGGTCGAGCCCCCAAGTGACTAAGTGTCTGTTATTTGGCACGTGGCAGCCATTTCCAAAGGAAATCACCTCCAAATGACACCCGTCCAGGAACGTGTCACGTAGGCAGGCGAGAAGGTGGCCGAACGTCACAGCAAGGCTTGCTGGGCTACACTACGATGTGACACTAAGCGGCACATTTAGTGTGCTTTGTCCTATCTACAGAGTTAGCTATTATAGCACTGTTTGCTATCTAATCAGTATGCAATGACTAATTTCCCATTGAGGTTACACATTGACCTATGAAAGGAGGGCCGTGATAATCTTAGAAAGGATTCGGACCCCGGTGTACTCATACGCGCGTAGCTGCTCTCGTCCCAAGGCAACCTTGCCGGGCAAGAGAGTTGCTTATCCACACGCCCCCTCATCAATCCACCAAAGCAGGAGTAGGGTTTTATGCCTCGCAGCAGCCTGAACCTGGGTATAAACTACCCTTGTGATCGCTGTTGTGCTGCTCTACGCCCTCCGCTCTTTGTGCAATGTGCTCTTCCCCCTAGTCAAACCACAAGGGGCCGATGGCTCCATTTGTGGTCGTGTTTTCCCACGACACAATGGGTTAAGCTTGTGGGAGTTGATACATCTCCATCGTATCTACTTTTCCAAACTATTTTCCCCTTGTTTTGGATTCTAATTTGTATGATCTGAATGGAACTAACCCGGACTGACGTTTTTTTAGCAGAATTTCCTTGGTGTTATTTTTGTGCCGAAATAAATGTTCTCGGAATGACCTGAAAATTGACGGATAATATTATCGGAATATATAAAAAATGCTGGCGAAATAAACAACCAAAGGGGGTCCACCCATTAGCCACAAGCCAGGGGGCGCCCCCCTGTGGCGTAACCTGGCGGCTTGTGGGCCCCGTGGACCTCCTTCGATCCTAACTCTAACTCTATATATTCACATCCAAAGAGAAAAAAAATTAGAGAGAAGGATTGATCGCCTTTTACGATATGGAGTCACCGCCACCCGATGTTCTTCATCGGGAGGGCTGATTTGGAATCCGTTCGGGCTTCCAGAGAGGGGGATCCGTTGCCATCATCATCACCAACCTTCCTCCATCACCAATTTCATGATGCTCACCGCCGTGCGTGAGTAATTCCGTCGTAGGCTTGCTGGACAGTGATGGGTTGGATGAGATTTATCATGTAATCGAGTTAGTTTTGTTAGGGTTTGATCCCTAGTATCCACTATGTTCTGAGATTGATGTTGCTATGACTTTGCTATGCTTAATGTTTGTCACTAGGGCCCGAGTGCCATGATTTCAGATCTGAAACTATTATGTTTTTATGAATATATTTGTGTTCTTGATCCGATCTTGCAAGTTTTAGACACCTATTACGAGTTATGATCTGCATACCCCAAGCTGACAATAATTGGAATTCTTTCCGGTGATTACCGTAGTTTGAGGAGTTCATGTATTCACTAAGTGCTAATGCTTTGCTCCGGTTCTCTATTGAAACGAGGCCTTAATATCCCTTAGTTTCCATTAGGACCCCGCTGCCACAGGAGGGTAGGACAAAACATGTCATGCAAGTTCTTCTCCATAAGCACATATGACTATATTCGGAATGCATGCCTACATTATATTGATGAATTGGAGCTAGTTTTGTGTCACCCTAGGTTATAACTGTTGCATGATGAATGCCATCCGACATAATAATCAATCACTGATCTATTGCCTATGAGCTTTTCACATATTGATCTTTGCTAAGTTACTTTGCCGTTTCCACTGTCATGATTGCTACAAAATTGTTACTGTCACTTTTCTCTCCATTACTGTTACTTCCATATTACTTTGCTACTAATTATTTTTTTGCAGATAGTAAGTCTTTCAGGCGTGGTTGAATTGACAACTCAACTGCTAATACTTGGGAATATTCTTTGTCTCCCCTTGTGTCGAATCAATACATTTGGGTTGAATGCTATACCCTTGAAAACTATTGCGACCCCCTATACTTGTGGGTTATCAGGACCCAAGCCTGAAACTGAGTACTTCTATTGCAAGAGAATGCTACCTCTTGAGCTTGCGTCGGTTTTCCCTTGAAGAGGAAAGGGTGATGCAGCAAAGTAGTGTAAGTATTTCCCTCAGTTTTGAGAACCAAGGTATCAATCCAGTAGGAGACGATGCACAAGTCACCAAATACATGCACAAACAATCAAGAACTTGCAACCAACGAGATAAAGGGGTTGTCAATCCCTTCACAGTCACTCACGAAAGTGAGATCTGATAGAGATAATAAAGTAAATATTTTTGGTATTTTTGATGTAGATATTGGAAAGTAAAGATTGAAAAATAGTAGATAGGAAACCAGCAAGATGTAAATGAGATTTAATAATATGGAAAAGAGACCCGAGGGCCACAGGTTTCACTAGTGGCTTCTCTCAAGATAGCATATATTACGGTGGGTGAACAAATTACTGCCGAGCAATTGACAGAAAAGCTCATAATTATGATGACATCTAAGGCAATGATCATGAAGATAGGCATCACGTCCGTGTCAAGTAGACCGACTCCTGCCTGCATCTACTAATCCACACATTGACTGCTATCCAGCATGCATCTAGAGTATTAAGTTCATAAAGAACAGAGTAACGCATTAAGCAAGACATGATGTAGAGTAATTAACTCAAGCAATATGATGAAAATCCCATCTTGTTATCCTCGATGGCAACAATATGATGTGTGCCTTGCTGCCCCTACTATCACTGGGAAAGGACGCCGCAAGATTGAACCCAAAGCTAAGCACGTCTCCAATGGCAAGAAAGATCAATCTAGTAGGCCAAACTAAACCAATAATTCGAAGATACTTGAAAACATATCAAATCATGCATATAAGAATTCAGAGAAGAACCAAATAATATTCATAGATAATCTTGATCATAAATCCACAATTCATCGGATCTCAGAAAATACACCACAAAAGAGTATTACATCAAATAGATCTCCAAGAACATCGAGGAGAACTTTGTATTGAGAATCAAAGAGAGAGAAGAATCCATCTAGCTAATAACTATGGACACGAAGGTTTGTGGTAAACCACTCACGCTTCATCGGAGAGGTAATGGTGTTGATGTAGAAGCTCTCCGTGATCGAATGCCCCTCCGGCAGATTGCGGGAAAAGGCCCCAAGATGCGATCTCATGGGTACAAAAGGTTGTGGCGGTGGAAAAGTGGTTTCGTGGCTCCCCCTGATGTTTTTGGGTATAAGAGTATATATAGGTGAAAAAAGAACTAGGTCGGTGGAGCTACGAGGGGTCCGCAAGGGTGGGGGCGTGCCCTCTTGCCTTGTGGCCTCCTTGTTACGTCTCCAACTTCATCTCCAAGTCTCCTGGTTTGCTTTCGGTCCAAGAAAGATCATAGTGAAGGTTTCATTCCGTTTGGACTCCGTTTGGTATTCCTTTTCTGGAAAACTCTAAAATAGGCAAAAAAATCAGAGACTGGCACTGGGCCCTTGGTTAATAGGTTAGTCCCAAAAATAATATAAAAGACCATATTAAATCCCATTAAACATCTAAAATAGATAATATAATAGCATGGAACAAACAAAAATTATAGATACATTGGAGACGTATCAAGCATCCCCAAGCTTAATTCCTGCTCGTCCTCGAGTAGGTAAATGATAAAAACGGAATTTTTGATGTCGAATGCTACCCAAGATATGTATTAATGTAATTTTCTTTATTGTGGCATGAATGTTCTGATCCGAAAGATTCAATACAAAAGTTTAATATTGATATAAAAATAATAATACTTCAAGCATACTAACAAAGCAATCATGTCTTCTCAAAATAACATGGCCAAAGAAAGTTCATCCCTACAAAATCATATAGTTTGGCTATGCCCCATCTTCGTCACAATATTCCAATCATGCACAACCCCGGTTTCAGCCAAGCAATTATTTCAGACTTTAGAATTCTCAAACCTTTTCAACTTTCACGCAATACAGGAGCGTGGGCCATGGACATAGCACTATAGGTGGAATAGAATGGTGGTTCTGGAGAAGACAAAAAGAGGAAGATGGTCTCACATCAACTAGGCGTATTAATGGGCTATGGAGACACCCATCAATAGATATCAATGTGACTGAGTAGGGATTGCCATACAATGGATGCACTAGAGCTATAAATGTATGAAAGCTATAAAAGAAACTAGGTGGGTGTGCATCCAACTTGCTTGCTCACGAAGACCTAGGGCATTTTGAGAAAGCCCATCATTAGAATATACAAGCCAAGTTCTATAATGAAAATTCCCACTAGTATATGAAAGTGACAAAATAAGAGACTATCTATCATGAAGATCATGGTGCTACTTTGAAGCACAAGTGTGGGAAAAGGATAGTAACATTGCCCCTTCTCTCTTTTTCTCTCTTTTTTTGTTTGGCTTCTTTGGCCTCTCTTTTTTCATTGGCTTCTTTGGCCTTTTTTTCATTTCCTCACACGGGACAATGCTCTAATAATGATGATCATCACACTTCTATTTATTTACAACTCAAGAATTACAACTCGATACTTAGAACAAAATATGACTCTATATGAATGCCTCCGGCGGTGTACCGGGATGTGCAATGAATCAAGAGTGACATGTGTGAAAGAATTATGAATGGTGGCTTTGCCACAAATACGATCATGCAAAGAAATATAACAATGATGAAGTGTGTCATAGTAAATGGAATGGTGGAAAGTTGCATGGCAATATATCTCGGAATGACTATGGAAATTCCATAATAGGCAGGTATGGTGGCTATTTTGAGGAAAGTAAATGGTGGGTTTATGGTACCGGCGAAACTTGTGCGGTACTAGAGAGGCTAGCAATGGTGGAAGGGTGAGAGTGCGTATAATCCATGGACTCAACATTAGTCATAAAGAACTCACATACTTATTGCAAAAATCTCAAGTCAACAAAACCAAGCACTACGCGCATGCTCCTAGGGGAAATGTTGGTAGGAGTTAACCATCACGCGATCCCGACCTCCACACATAAGGAAGACAATCAAAGAGATACCTCATGCTTCAAATTAGTTACACAACAGTTACCATACGTGCATGCTACGGGACTCACAAACCTCAACACAAGTATTTCTAAAATTCACAATTACTCTACTAGCATGACTCTAATATCACCATCTTCATATCTCAAAATAATCATCAAGAATCAAATTTCTCATAGTGTTCAACGCACTTTTTATGAATGTTTTTATTATATCCATCTTGGATGCCTATCATATTAGGACTAGTTTTATAACCAAAGCAAATTACCATGTTGTTATAAAAGACTCACAAAATAATATAAGTGAATCATGAGAGTTCAACAATTTCTATAAAATAAAGCCACCGCTGTGCTCTAAAAAGATATAAGTGAAGCACTCGAGCAATATTGTCTAGCTCAAAAGATATAAGTGACACACATAGAGTATTCTAATAAATCACGATTCATGCGTGTCTCTCCCAAAATGTGTGTACAGCAAGGATGATTGTGGTAAACTAAAAAGCAAAGACTCAAATCATACAAGATGCTCCAAGTAGAACACATATCATGTGGTGAATAAAAACATAGCCTCAAGTAAAGTTACCGATAGACGAAGACGAAAGAGGGGATGCCTTCCGGGGCATCCCCAAGATTAGGATTTTGGTTGTCCTTGAATTTTACCTTGGGGTGCCTTGGGAATCCTCAAGATTAGGATCTTTCCACTCCTTATTCCAAAGTCCATCAAATCCTTACCCAAAACTTGGAAACTTCACAACACAAAACTTTAACAGGAAATCTCATGAGCTCCGTTAGTATAAGAAAATAAATCACCACTTTAAGTTACTGTAATGAACTCATTATTTATTTATATTCGTGTTAAACCTACTGTATTCCAACTTCTCTATGGTTCATACCCCCCGATACTACTCATAGATTCATCAAAATAAGCAAACAACACGTGAAAAACAGAATCTGTCAAAAACAGAACAGTCTGTAGTAATATATAACTTTCGAATACTTCTGTAACTCCAAAAATTCTGAAATAAATTGGTGGACGTGAGGAATTTGTCTTTTAATCTTCTGCAAAAAGAATCAACCTAAAATCACTCTTTTGTAAAAAAAATACATCTATTCTCGTGAGCGAAAAGTTTCTGCTTTTTACAGCAAGATCGCAATGACTTCACCCAAACACTAATTAAAAATTAAAACACATCTAACCAGAGGCTATATGAATTATTTATTACTAAACAGGAGCAAAAATCAAAAAACAAAATTAAAATTGGGTTGCGTCCCAACAAGCGCTATCGTTTAACGCCCCTAGCTAGGCGTAAAAACACGAATAGATCTAGGTATTGTCATCTTTGGTATGCAATCCATAAGTGGATCTCATAATAGATTCATAAGGCAATTTAATTTTCTTTCTAAGGAAGTGTTCCATGCCCTTCCTTAATGAAAATTGGAATCTAATGTTTCCTTATTACATATCAATAATTTCATCAATCATTCTAAGGAAAGGTCTACCACGAATAATAGGACATGTAGGATTGCAATCTATATCAAGAACAATGAAATCTATGGGCCCATAATTCTTATTTGCAACAATAACAACATCATTAATCCTTCCCATTGGTTTCTTAATGGTGGAATCCGCAAGAGGCAAATTTAAAGAACAATAATGAAATTCACAGAAACCTAGCACATCACACAAAGTTTTTGGAATCGTGGAAACACGAGCACCCAAATCATACAAAGCATAACATTCATAATCTTTAATCATAATCTTAATAGTAGATTCCCACTCATCATAAAGTTTTCTAGGAAGAGAAACTTCTAGTTCAAGCTTTTCTTCAAAAGATTGCATCATAGCATCAACGATATGTTTAGTAAAAGCTTTGTTTGGATTGTAAGCATGAGGAGAATTTAACACGGATTGCAACAAGGAAATACAATCTATTAAAGAACAATTATCATAATTAAATTCCTTGAAATCCAAAACAGTGGGTTCATTACTACTTAAAGTCTTGACCTCTTCAATCCCACTTTTATCAATTTTTGCATCTACATCTAAAAACTCAAAATCATTGGGATGCCTTTTAACTAAAGTTGACTCACCACCAGTCCCATCTTTATAAAGATTCATATTGGAAAACAAAGATTTAATAGGAGTCACATCAATCACTTTTAGATCTTCATCATTATTATCATGAAAACTAGAAGAACACGCTTTTACAAACCAATCTCTTTTAGCGCGCATCTTAGCGGTTCTTTCTTTGCACTCATCAATGGAAATTCTCATGGCCTTGAGAGACTCATTGATATCATGCTTAGGTGGAATAGATCTAAGTTTCAAAGAATATACATCAAGAGAAATTCTATCCATGTTCCTAGCCAACTTATCAATCTTAAGCAATTTTTCTTCAATCAAAGCATTAAAATTCTTTTGCAAACTCAGAAATTCCTTAACACTATTCACAAAATCAGAGGGCATCTTATTAAAATTTCCATAAGAGTTGTTGTAGGAATTACCATAATTATTAGAGGAATTCCTAGGAAACGACCTAGAATTAAAATTGCATCTATACGCGTTGTTACCAAAATTGTTCCTACCAACAAAATTCACATCCATAGATTCATTATTATTCTCAATCAAAGTGGAAAAAGGAATATCATTTGGATCAAAAGAAACACTTCTATTAGAAAATAATTTCATAAGTTCATACATCTTTCCACTCAAAACATTAATCTCTTCAATCGCATGAACTTTTTTACTAGTGGATTTTTCGGTGTGCCATGAAGAATAATTAACCATAGTATTATCTAGGAGTTTAGTAACTTATCCTAAGGTGATTTCCATCAAAGTGCCTCCCGCGGCTGAATCTAAAAGATTTCTAGAAGCAAAATTCAATCCGGCATCATTTTTTTGTATAATCATCTACAAATTCAAACCATGTGTAGGGCAATTACGTATCATTAATTTCATCCTCTCCCAAGCTTGTGCAACATGCTCATGATCAAGTTTCTTAAAATTTACAATATCGTTCCGAAGGGAGATGATCTTAGCGGGAGGAAAATACATAGAGATAAAAGCATCTTTGCACTTATTCCATGAATCAATACTATTTTTAGGCAAAGATGAGAACCAAGTTTTAGCATGATCTCTAAGCAAAAATGGAAATAGCTTTAATTTAACAATATGATCAGCCACATCTTTCTTCTTTTGCATATCACACGAATCAACGAAGTTGTTTAGATGGGATGCGGCATCTTCACTAGGAAGGCCAGAAAATTGATCTTTCATAACAAGATTCAACAAAGCGGCATTAATTTCACAACATTTATCCTTGGTAGTAGGAGCAATCGGAGTGCTAATAAAATCATTGTTGTTGGTGCTGGAAAAGTCACACAATTTAGTATTATCTTGAGACATCGTGACAAGAAATCAATCCAACACACAAGCACACAAGAAGCAAGCGAAAAGAGACGAATGGAAGAGGGGCGAAGCAAAGGCAAAGGTTTTCAGGAATTGTTTTAGAAGTGGGGAAGAGGAGAACGAGAGGCGAATGGCGAATAATGTAATGCAAGGGAGAAGAGTTTATGATGGGTACTTGGTATGGCTTGACTTGACGAAGATCTCCCCAGAAACGGCGCCAAATCCTTCTTTCTACCTCTTGAGCTTGCGTTGGTTTTCCCTTGAAAAGGAAAGGGTGATGCAACAAAGTAGCGTAAGTATTTCCCTCAGTTTTGAAAACCAAGATATCAATCCAGTAGGAGACGACGCACAAGTCACAAAATACCTGCACAAACAATCAAGAACCTGCGACCAATGCGATAAAGGGGTTGTCAATCTCTTCACGGTCACTCGAGAAAGTGAGATCTGATAGAGATAATAAAGTAAATATTTTTGGTATTTTTGATGTATAGATTGGAAAGTAAAGATTGCAAAATAGTAGATCGGAAACTAGCAAGGTATAAACAAGATTTAATAATATGGAAAACAGACCTGAGTGCCGTAGGTTTCACTAGTGGCTTCTCTCGAGATAGCATATATTACGGTGGGTGAATAAATTACTGCCGAGCAATTGATAGAAAAGCGCATAATTATGATGACATCCAAGGCAATGATCATGAACATAGGCATCACATCCGTGTCAAGTAGACCGACTCCTGCCTGCATGTACTACTATTACTCCACACATCGACCACTATCCAGCATGCATCTAGAGTATTAAGTTCATAAAGAACAGAGTAACGCATTAAGCAAGATGACATTATGTAGAGGAATTTGATAACCCACAAGTGTAGGGGATCGCAACAACTTTCGAGGGTAAAGTATTCAACCCAAATTTATTGATTCGACACAAGGGGAGCCAAAGAATATTCTTGAGTATTAGCAGTTGAGTTGTCAATTCAACCACACCTGGATAACTTAGTATCTGCAGCAAAGTATTTAGTAGCAAAAGTGGTATGATAATAAAGGTAACGGTAGCAAAAGTAAAGATAATTGTTTTTGGGTTTTTGTAGTAGTTGTAACAGTAGCAACGGAAAAGTAAATAAGCGAAGAACAATATGTGAAAAGCTCGTAGGCAATGGATCAGTGATGGATAATTATGCCGGATGCGATTCCTCATGTAATAGCTATAACATAGGGTGACATAGAACTAGCTCCAATTCATCAAAGTAATGTAGGCATGTATTCTGTAAATAGTCATACGTGCTTATGGAAAAGAACTTGCATGACATCTTTTATCCTACCCTCCCGTGGAAGCGGGGTCCTAGTGGAAACTAAGGGATATTAAGGCCTCCTTTTAATAGAGAATCGGAACAAAGCATTAGCGCATAGTGAATACATGAACTCCTCAAACTATGGTCATCACCGAGAAGTATCCTGATTATTGTCACTTCGGGGTTGTCGGATCATAACACATAATAGGTGACTATAGACTTGCAAGATAGGATCGAGAACACACATATATTCATGAAAACATAATAGGTTCAGATCTGAACTCATGGCACTCGGGCCCTAGTGATAAGCATTAAGCATAGCAAAGTCATAGCAACATCAATCTCAGAACATAGTGGATACTAGGGATCAAACCCTAACAAAACTAACTTGATTACATGGTAAATCTCATCCAACCCATCACCCTCCAGCAAGCCTACGATGGAATTACTCACGCACGGCGGTGAGCATCATGAAATTTGTGATGGAGGATGGTTGATGATGACGACGGCGACGAATCCCCCTCTCCGGAGCCCTGAACGGACTCCAGATCAGCCCTCCCGAGAGAGATTAGGGCTTGGCGGCGGCTCCGTGTCGTAAAACGCGATGAAACTTTCTCTCTGATTTTTTTCTCCCCGAACGTGAATATATGGAGTTGGAGTTGAGGTTGGTGGAGGTCCAGGGGGCCCACGAGATAGGAGGGCGCGCCCTAGGGGGGGGCATGTCTCGTGGACAGCCTGTGGGCCCCCTGGTGTTGATTCTTTCGCCAAAAATTCTTATTAATTCCAAAAAGTGCCTCCATGGATTTCCAGGACATTCCGAGAACTTTTCTTTTCTACACATAAAACAACATCATGGCAGTTCTGCTGAAAACAGCATCAGTCCGGGTTAGTTTCATTCAAATCATGCAAGTTAGAGTCCAAAACAAGGGCAAAAGTGTTTGGAAAAGTAGATACGTTGGAGACGTATCAACTCCCCCAAGCTTAAACCTTTGCTTGTCCTCAAGCAATTCGGTTGATAAACTGAAAGTGATAAAGAAAAACTTTTACGAACTCTATTTGCTCTTGTTGTTGTAACATGAAAAGCCAGCATTCAAGTTTCAACAAATATTATGAACTAACCATAGTCATAATAACACATAGGTCTCACAATTACTCATATCAATATCAATAGCATAATCAGCTAGCGAGCCATAATAATAAAACTCGGATGACAACACTTTCTCAAAACAATCATAACATGATATAACAAAATGGTATCTCGCTAGCCCTTTCTGAGACCACAAAACATAAATGCAGAGGACCCTAAAGATCAAGGACTGACTAAACATTATAATTCATGGTAAAAGAGATCCAGTCAAGTCATACCCAGTATAAACTAATAATAATTAATGCAAATGACAGTGTGCTCTCCAGCGGGTGCTTTTAATAAGAAGGGTGATGACTCAACATAAAAGTAAATACATAGGCCCTTCGCAGAGGGAAGCAGGGATTTGTAGAGGTGCTAGAGCTCGATTTAAAAATAGAGACTGAATAACATTTTGAGCGGCATACTTTCGCTGTCAACGCAACAACCATGAGATGGTTGTATCTTCCATACTACATGCATTATAGGCAGTTCCCAAACAGAATGGTAAAGTTTTATACTCCCCCAACCACCAACAAGCATCAATCCATGGCTTGCTCGAAACAACGAGTGCCTCCAACATACAACAGCCCTGGGGGAGTTTTGTTTAATTATTTTGATTTGCTTTGATCTTTTTGGATCATGGGACTGGGCATCCCGGTTACTGGCCCTTTGTCGTGAATGAGGAGCGGAGTCCACTCCTCGTGAGAATAACCCACCTAGCATGGAAGATATAGGCAGCCCTAGTTGTAACATGAGATGCTCGAGGATACAAAACAGAATTTCATTTGAAGGTTTGGAGTTTGGCACATACACATTTACTTGGAACGGCAGGTAAATACCGCATATAGGAAGGTATAGTGGACTCATATGGAACAACTTGGGGTTTAAGGAGTTTGGATGCACAAGCAGTATTCTCGCTTAGTACAGGTGAAGGCTAGCAAAAGACTAGGAAGCGACCAACTGAGAGAGCGACAACAGTCATAAACATGCATTAAAATTAATTCACACCGAATACAAGCATGAGTAGGATATAATCCACCATCAACATAAATATCATGAAGGCTATGTTGATTTGATTAAACTACATGCGTGAACATGTGCCAAGTCGAGTCACTCAATTCATTCAAAGGAGGATACCATCCCATCATATCACATCATAATCATTCTAATAGCATGTTGGCACGCAAGGTAAACCATTATAACTCATAGCTAATTAAGCATGGCACAAGAAACTATAATCTCTAAATGTCATTGCAAATATGTTTACTACATAATAGCTGACTCAGAAACGATGAACTCATCATATTTACAAAAACAAGAGAGGTCGAGTTCATACCAGCTTTTCTCATCTCAATAAATTCATCATATATCTTCATTATTGCCTTTCAGTTGCACGACTGAACGATGTGTATAATAATAAGAGTGCACGTGCATTGGACTAAGCTAGAATCTGCAAGCATTCAACTCAAGAGAGAAGACAGGGTAATATGGGCTCTAAGTTAAATAAACAATCATGCATATAAGAGCCACTAAGCATTTTCAATATAGTATTCTCGACCCCCAAAAGAAAGCAAATAAAATAAAACTATTTACACGGGAAAGCTCCCAACAAGTAAAAAGAAGAACTAGAAATCCTTTTGGGTTTTCATTTTAATTCTACTACAAACATGGAAATTAAACTAACTATTTTTTTTGTTTTTTCTTAAGGTTTATCGAACACATAAGAAGAAAACTAGAAAAATAAATTTGAACTAACATGGATAATACAATGAAAGAGTATGAGCATCGGCGACTAATGTGTGAACATGAATGTAAAGTTGGTGAGAAATACATACTCCCCCAAGCTTAGGCTTTTGGCCTAAGTTGGTCTAATACCAAGGACCGCCGCTACTCTCCCCGGTGTACCGGGAGGTATAATCAGGATACCACTGGCTGGTCATCTCCGGATCCCACTGAACAGATGATGCACGATAAGGGTCCAGCTCAGGTTCCGGCTCAGGTTCAGGTTCTGGAGTAAAAGCTTGAGCTCGATGGTTGTTCACCGCTTCCGGCGTGACAAGGCGATTTTCTGCAAGCAAATCAAACAACAGAGGCGCAGGCAAAATAATAATCTCAAAGTGTTTCTTATTAAATCTAAGTTTATACAAGAGCATCTTTTCTTCGTTGTCAACAATAAACTTGTGTGCTACCATGCTATTGTAATCTAAAATGTGAGGAGGCAATTTTATCTCCTCCTTCTCATGATGCCTAATGGGTATCTGAAAATATTTAGCAAGACGTGCAACATAGATACCTCCAAATATGGGGCCTTTCATACGATTCAGGGCTAGCCGTTTAGCAACGACGGCACCCATACTGAAAGTATTGTCTCCAAGCAAAGCATGTTGAAGAATGATAATATCAGGAACGCTCAAGTTTCCGCTATTTCGACGACCAATCAAGCATCTACTAGCAAATATGGCAAAGTAGCGTAAAATAGGGAAGTGTATGCTAGATACTTTTGCCTCAGAGCCCTTCTTTGGCTCCTCTATGGCTATAGTATTAACAAAGCCACCCACATCTTCACGATGGGGTTCCTCTAATTCTCCCTCATAAGGTATCCTACATACCGTGCAAAAATGACGTAAAGACATTTCTTTGAATTCATCGTATAAATGAAACGATACTGCAGGCGGTGACTTCTTAGGATAATAATAAAAGTTTTGCACGAAAGTATTGGTGAGTAAGAGATACTGATCGATTTGGTCGTTGATGAAACCGGTGAGGCCTGTAGTCTCGATTAAAGCATAAAAGTCTTCATGAATTCCAGCTTCTTTCAAGAAATCCTCGCATGGCCATTCACACGACTGTACTTCCGCTAAGCGAGGAAGATTATACTTGGCTTTTTACTTCTCTTTGGCTTGTTTTCCTAAGAGCTTTGGCTAGAAGAGCCCCTCAAAAGTTTCCTCAACATTTTCTGAAATTTTAGTAACTTCAAAATAAAAGTGAATAAAACTAAACAAGATTGATAGCAACTACTCCTACAAGTGCCTAGAGCCTATATCATGCATTGGAATTGCTTGGGACCTCATAAATTTAACATGCAAGCTCAAGAACATGGTCACTTATGCAGCAAAAATTTGCAATGAATAAAGCACTAGAACAAAAACTAATTCGACCAATGGAGGAGTCACATACCAAGCAACAATCTCCGAAAGCAGTTTTGTGAATGGAGCTTTGAGCTAAGAGATCGAAAATCGCAGGAAAACAAGCTAGAACTCGTGCTTGAGCTGGATGGGGATTTTTTGGGTAGAAGATGAAGTGTGTGGGTGCTGACATAAGTGGAGGGGGCCCACCAGGGGCCCACGAGACAAGGGGGCGCGCCCTATAGGGGGGGGCACCCTCCACTCTCGTGGCCTGGTGCTTGCCCCTCCTGCAGTGTTTTCAGTGCCTAAAATCCACAAATATTCCAGAAAAAATCATACTAAATTTGCAGGACATTTGGAGTAGTTCTATTTTCGGGATATTTTTTAATGCACGGATAATTCAGAAAACAGATAGATAATACTATTTTTGCAATATTTATTCTAAATAACAGAAAGTAAAAAGTGGGTACATAAGGTTGTGCCTTCTAGTTTCATCCTTCTCGTGATCATCAAAATGAATCCACTAACAAGGTTGATCAAGTCTTGTTAACAAACTCATTCCGAATAACACGGAACCGGAGAAATTTCGAATAACACTAAGTTACCACAACGGGGATATGAAAATCCCCAACAATAAGAATATCATACTTTTTCTTGACAGTAGGGAGAGGAAATTCAAAACCTCCAAAAATGATAGTTGGAACTTTTTCAATAGAATTGATGCTATGAACTTGAGATTGTTTCCTCGGAAAGTGTACCGTATGCTCATTACCATTAACATGAAAAGTGACATTGCCTTTGTTGCAATCAATAACAGCCCATGCAGTATTAAGAAAAGGTCTACCAAGGATAATAGACATACTATCGTCCTCAGGAATATCAAGAATAACAAAGTCCGTTAAGATAGTGACATTTGCAACCACAACAGGCACATCCTCACAAATTCTGACAGGTATAGTAGTTGATTTATCAGCCATTTGCAACGATATTTCAGTAGGTGTCAACTTATTCAATTCAAGTCTATGATATAAAGAGAGAGGCATAACACTAACACCGGCTCCAAGATCACATAAAGCAGTTCTAACGTAATTTCTTTTAATGGAGCATGGTATAGTTGGTACACCGGGATCTCCAAGTTTCTTTGGTATTCCACCCTTAAAAGTGTAATTAGCAATCATGGTGAAAATTTCAGCTTCCGATATCTTTCTTTTGTTTTTAATGATATCCTTCATATACTTAGCATAAGGATTTACTTTCAACATATCAGTTAAGCGCATACGTAAGAAAATAGGTCTAATCATTTCAGCAAAGCGCTCAAAATCCTCATCATCCTTTGACTTGGATGGTATAGGAGGAAAGGGCATGGGTTTCTGAACCCATGGTTCTCTTTTTTACCGTGCTTCCTAGCAACAAAATCTCTCTTATCATAACGTTGATTCTTTGATTGTGGGTTATCAAGATCAACAACAGGTTCAATCTCTACATCATTGTTTTTGCTAGTTTGAGCATCAACATGAATATTATCATTAACATTATCGCTAGGTTCATGTTCATCACCTGATTGAGTTTCAGCATCAGAAATAGAAATATCATTGGGATTCTCAGGTGTGTTTACAGTAGGTTCATTAGAAGCATGCAAAGTCCTATCATTTTTCTTCTTCTTCTTTTTAGAAGAACTAGGTGCCTCTAAATTATTTCTCTGAGAATCTTGCTCGACTCTCTTAGGGTGGCCTTCAGGATACAAAGGTTCCTGAGTCATTCTACCAGTTCTAGGAGCCACTCTAACAAGAAAGTCATTTTTATTATTTAATTCATCAAGCAAATCATTCTGTGCTTTAAGTACTTGCTTAGCTTGAGTAGCAACCATAGAAGCATATTTGCTAACGAGGTGAAGTTCATCTTTAACTCTAGCTATATTATCCACTACGCGTCCTATCTCGAAAGCATTATTCTTTAACTCTCTACCAACATAAGCATTAAAACTTTCTTGCCTAGCCATAAAGTCATCAAATTCATCTAAGCATGGGCTATGAAATTTAGTACAGGGGACTTCAACTTTATCATATCTATATAGAGAATTTACCTTTACTACCTGTGTCGGGTTATCAAGACAATGTGGTTCTTCAGGTGGTATATTAAGACCATGTATTTCTTCAATAGGAGGTAAATTCTTAACCTCTTCAGCTTTAATACCTTTTTATTTCATTGATTTCTTTGCCTCTTGCATATCTTCAGGACTGAGAAATAAAACACCTCTCTTCTTTGGAGTGGGTTTAGGAATAGGCTCAGGAGTTGGCTCAATTGGTTCAGGAATTACTTCAGGAATTGGCTCAGGGAGAGTCCAATTATTTTCATTAGTCAACATATTATTCAATAATATTTCAGCTTCGTCGACTTTTCTTTCCCTGGAAACACAACCAGCACAACTATCCAAGTAGTCCTTGGAAGCATCGGTTAGTCCATTATAAAAGATATCAAGTATTTCATTTTTCTTAAGAGGATGATCAGGCAAAGCATTAAGTAACCGGAGAAGCCTCCCCCAAGCTTGTGGGAGACTCTCTTCTTTGATTTGCACAAAATTATATATTTCCCACAAGGCAGCTTGTTTCTTATGAGCAGGGAAATATTTAGAAGAGAAGTAGTAAATCATATCCTGGGGACTACGCACACAACCAGGAGCAAGAGAATCATACCAAGTCTTAGCATCACCCTTTAATGAGAATAGAAATATCTTAAGGATATAATAATAGCGAGACTCCTCATCATTAGTAAATAGGGTAGCTATATCATTCAACTTGGTAAGATGTGCTACAACAGTTTCAGATTCAAGGCCATAAAAAGGATCAGATTCAACTAAAGTAATAATCTCAGGATCAACAGAGAATTCATAATCCTTATCAGTAACACAGATATGTGAAGTAGCAAAAGCAGGGTCGGTGAGGGAGTTCCGGACTAGGGGGTGTCCGGATAGCCGAACTATCACCATCGGCCGGACTCCAAGACTATGAAGATACAAGATTGAAGACTTCGTCCCGTGTCCGGATGGGACTTTCCTTGGCGTGGAAGGCAAGCTTGGCGATACGGATAGGTAGATTTCCTACCATTGTAACCGACTCTGTGTAACCCTAGCCCTCTCCAGTGTCTATATAAACCGGATGGCTTTAGTCCATAGGACGAACAACAATCATACCATAGGCTAGCTTCTAGGGTTTAGCCTCGTTGATCTCGTGGTAGATCCACTCTTGTAACACACATCATCAATATTAATCAAGCAGGACGTAGGGTTTTACCTCCATCAAGAGGGCCCGAACCTGGGTAAAACATCGTGTCCCTTGTCTCCTGTTACCATCCGCCTAGACGCATAGTTCGGGACCCCCTACCTGAGATCCGCCGGTTTTGACACCGACATTGGTGCTTTCATTGAGAGCTCCTCTGTGTCGTCACCGATAGGCTCGATGGCTTCTTTGACCATCATCAACGACGCAGTCCAGGGTGAGACCTTTCTCCCCGGACAGATCTTTGTATTCGGCGGCTTTGCACTGCGGGCCAATTCGCTTGGCCATCTGGAGCAGATCGAAAGCTACGCCCCTGGCCGTCAGGTCAGATTTAGAAGTTTGAACTTCATGGCCGACATCCGCGGGGACTTGATCCTCGATGGATTCGAGCCACAGCCGAGCGTGCCGCACTGTCACTGTGAGCATGGTTTAGCTCTGCAGCCGGACAGTACCCTGGAGGCCGCACTCGAACCCGCTCCGATCTTCAATTCGGAGCCGGCTGCGCAGATCGAGGACGGATGGCTAGACACCGCCTCGGGGGCTGCAACCTCTACGGCGATAGAGCCAAACAATGACCTTGTCCCTCATGAAGCCCGTGACTCCGAGGCGCCGGACTCCTTGCCGGACTCCGAACCTCCCGCGCCCCCTCCGATCGAATCCGATTGGGCGCCGATCATGGAGTTCACCGCAGCGGATATCTTTCAACGCTCACCTTTCGGCGACATCTTAAGTTCGCTAAAGTATCTCTCGTTATCAGGAGAGCCCTGGCCGGACTACGGCCAGGACAGTTGGGATGCGGACGACGAAGAAATTCAAAGCCCACCCACCACCCAATTAATAGCCACTGTCGATGATCTAACCGACATGCTAAACCATGACTCCGAAGACATCGACGGTATGGACGACGATGCCGGGACGATCAAGAACCAGCGCCTACCGGCCACAGGAAAGCCACCCCAACTCACGACGTATACATGGTGGATACACCAAAAGGAAGCGATAATGAGGAAAAACGGGACGTGGCGAAGGACAACTACCCCAACAAACAACCAAAACGGCGACGCAAGCGCCGCCCAAAGACCGGCCTCGATAAAAACGGCAACCATACGGACCCGGCCCTAGAGCAGGGCAAAGCGGTGGACGATGCACATGTCAACAAGCAGCCAGCCGGACGTGAACTGGACAAACAACCCATCCCCGGCGAAGATGATCTCACGTCACCAGAGCATACGAATCTTCATAAAAGGCTCGTCGCCACTGCAAGAAGTCTGAACAAGCAAAAGTGGAAGCTCAAAACAGCGGAGGACACACTCAGAATGAGATGGAGCAAAGTACTCAACAACGCAGATAAACATGGCGCTAGTCACCAAACAAAGAGCTACCCGAAGCGCAAGCTGTTGCCCGAATTTGACGAGGAGGCCTTAGAGCCCCCGCAGTCAAAAAAGAAAGAAGCCGCCTGGCCGAATAGACGACCAGATGACAGGCCAAGAGCAACAAGGGGCGCCGCACACAAGCCGGCACACGATCAGCATAAACACCCTTGGAAAAAGGATGACCCAGTCAGGTCTATTTATGGGCCAAAAAAGAAGACTCCAGGAAGCAACATAACCCGCCGAGCATTTGAAGACAACGGCACACCCAAATACAGGGGCGCCGCACACCCACTATGTTTCACCGACGAGGTACTGGATCATGGATTTCCAGCGGGATTCAAACCCGTAAACATAGAAGCATATGACGGAACAACAGACCCCGGAGTCTGGATTGAGGATTACATCCTACACATACATATGGCCAGAGGAGACGATCTCCATGCCATAAAATACCTACCCCTCAAGCTCAAAGGACCAGCTCGGCATTGGCTTAAAAGCCTCCCAGAAAATACCATTGGAAGTTGGGAAGAGCTTGAGGATGCATTTCGAGCAAATTTTCAGGGGACCTATGTCCGTCCTCCAGATGCAGACGATTTAAGTCACATAACTCAACAGCCTGGAGAGTCAGCACGCAAATTCTGGAACAGGTTCCTCACTAAAAAGAACCAAATAGTCGACTGTCCGGACGCTGAAGCCTTAGCAGCCTTTAAACACAACATCTGAGACGAATGGCTTGCCAGACAGCTCGGCCAGGAAAAACCAAGAACAATGGCTGCACTAACAAGCCTCATGACCCGCTTTTGCGCGGGGGAAGACAGCTGGCTGGCTAGGTGCAGCACCAGCGACCCGAGTACATCCGAAGTTAGGGATGGAAATGGGAAATCGCGACGCAGAAAAGATCAGCGCCGGAATAAGGAAAATGGCCCGAATAGTACGGCGGTCAATGCCGGATTCAAAAGCTCTCGGCCGAACAACAAAACACTGCCCCTCAAGGACAACAGTGACGAGCTATCCAACCTAAATAAGATTCTGGACAGACTATGTCAAATACATGGTACCTCCGGGAAGCCTGCAAACCATACCCACAGAGATTGTTGGGTCTTCAAACAGTCTGGCCGGCTTAATGTCGAACACAAGGGGCTCGACACACCAAGCGAAAGTGACGAAACCCAAAAGCAGCACTCCAGAAAACAGAAGACTTTCCCACTAGAAGTCAAAACAGTGAACTCACTTCATGTGATAACACGAAAAGACAGCGCGACACCTGCAATACCAGGACAGCGCCCGCAGAATAGGGATAGACCATACCAAAATTCGCCATAGCAGCACTTCCTTCAAAGGAGTGACGCCAGGCCTTTAAGCCAATCATACAGGCTCTGTACCACTAGAGGCTGTGTTGGGTTCATCCGACAACCTCCGTCGCGAAAAGCTCACTATCCATCGCCCCATTCAAACAGTAGCCCTTAAGCACTACTGGGGCGCGCAGCTTTCGCCAGCCCTAACGCAATACCACATTACGCGTTTTTTACGCTTAAAAATGCCTAGTCAACGTGGCACAATTTCATTAAAAAGTAACTCCGAGTGCTCCTCGACCATGGAGAACGTGAGACTGCCTCGACAGCCACACACTAATCAGACCTTGCGGGTCAAAGCCCCTAAAAACAGGTCATTCAGACCTCGGACATGGTTAGGCGAGTCCGGCAAGGGGCTTCCCAGCCGGATATCCCGTTTATAAGGGGCTGCATGTATAAATGATGAGAGCCAATAAAGCTCAATTTTCTTCCTTTTATTCTATTTTTATACAACCTCTGCATGATATTTCTTGGAAACTAAGTTCTTCTCTTTTACAAATGAAGCACGTGCTACACCCATCCAGGATACAGCACAACAGAGACACAGTTGCAGACGTGCAGCAGGGACCCGTTGCAAGGATTCTTTTCAGATTAAGACCCTGCGTCAACCTTTCTTACTGTCTCTTGTTGATACACATCCCCCGGTTTCCTACCATAACCGAGGAGGAGGCTGGCATTTTGGCATCGGCCGCGTTAGAAGTTCCCGCCTGAACCTGGACACTAGGGGCTTAGGGCATTGTTCTGCCCGGTATCATAAAGACCGAACACCTCAGGGAGTGTTCGGTGTCTCGAGTTAGGCCTTATATGCATCAGCTCCGAATCATGTCTTTGGTCAAATGTTGGGTTTGCCCGGCTCCTGTGTTTTGCTGCCTTACGTTCCGTATCATCGGCTAACGCGGCACCAGGAGAACTACTGCGATTGTGCCCCGGTTTGGCCGGGCGAGCACCTCAGTAGAGAAAGCTGAAAACTGACTGTCATGATATAGCGAGAGACTGGTCAACCACTCGATCGACCATTGGAATGTTTAGAATTTCTCCGCTTTGACGAAGGACCGCTTCCCGGTCAGGCACATACGCGCCCCGAAGTTCAGAGAGGAGCGGTGCCGCTAGGGGCTATGTAGTAGCCCCACATTCGAGCTCCTATGGCTAAGTGAAAGTGATAAAGCATTATAGTCCGGTTGCCTAGTTTGCTACGCTATCACGTCCCTAAAAGGACCAAGACATTGGATTAAGTGTGAAAAAGCGCTTTTCTTTTTGCAAACACCCCCGCACCATGTGCGTGGGGGCTGAAGCCAAAGACTGCAACTTTCAGGTTATTCATACATATATGGCCGCACAGGAGATAGTTCAATACTTGAACACACAAGTATAAAAAGTTATTGCATTATAAACATGATCTCAGAAATCATACATGTCATTCAAACATAACATCTTTCGAGCACTGTGACTCTATTATACGAGCGCCCTGCAGGACTTCCTCAAAATAGTGCTCGGTGGGGAATCGGCTTTTGTCCGAACCCCGGGATGCAACAGCGGTGGCATCCATCTCTGCCCAGTATGTCTTACCACGGGCAAGAGCCATCCGTGCACCTTCTATGCATGCCGACCGCTCATCGCCCCAATACGCGGCACCGCCCCAAGGAATTGCTGCAACAAGCCAAAATAACTCTTCGGCTTGGGCCTTTTCGGCCACAGATGAGCGACCACATCCGTCATGGCAAGTCCGGACAATCTATTCAGCTCAGCCCACTCAACCAGCCGATCACTCAACGGAAGTGGATGCTCCGGACTATGGAATTGAGACCAGAAAAGCTCTTCCATTTCATGATCCTCCTGGCTTCGAAAGTGCACGACTGCGTCCGCCGCACTCGCCGCCAAGTCCAGATAAGGATCCTCCGCACCGTACAATCGGCCCAGCTGAGCATACTTCGGATCCGTGAACTTCCTATGCAGCATAAAGGGCTTTCCAGCCACAATGTCTTCGACCTGACGCAGTTCCTCCTTCATAGCCTGCATCGCACTACGGGCATCCTTGGTTTCGGCGTCGGCCTTCTTCAGGTCCTCTTGCTCCGCTCGGCATTCTCCTTCAAGAACCTCCAGGTGGTCGGTAGCAACTTTTAATTTCGTGGCCATTCCGGCCATCTCCTCCCTGCTTCGGCAGTGAGAAGCCTTCTCGGCTTCTAGCTCTTTCGCTGCCTTCAAGGCAGCCGCCTCGCTTTTTCTGGCTTGCTCCTTGACCCGAGCAAGTTCTGCTCGAAGGCCTTCCACAGCAGCAGCACTATCTGAATCAGGCATACAAATTGTAAGGAATAGGCGTCAGCTCCCTTACTAGGCGACCGCAGAGCAACCACATACCTTGTGACTCATCGAGTCGTTTATTCACCAGCGAGATGTCCGCATCCGCAACGTCGAGTTGCCTCTTCAGCTCGGCAAATCCATCGGTCTGGCTGGCCACGGAATGTTCCGCCACCTGCATAGGAAAGGCGACAATCTATAACTGAGATTATGATCCTCGGCACGCTGCCACTTTCGACAGCATACCAAGTCTTAGGGGCTACTATCTACACAGGGCGCACTTCATGTGCAAAACTATCAAAAGGTATGTCATTTTTTGCGTACCTCAAATCCCGTCAGCAAACTTCCGACGGCCTCACACAACCCGCTTTCGGCGGACGAGATCCTCTCAGTCACCATACCCATTAATGTGCAGTGATCTTCTGAGATGGACGCCCTCTTAAGCAAATCCTGCAGCTCCACCGGCCGTACTCCAATGGGTGCCGAACTCTCTGGCCCAGCCGGACACGGGGAGACCCTCCGCGACGACACCTCAGGGTTGTCTGCCTCGCATGATGGGGCGGCAGATGGAGGCGTTTCGCTCTCCATCATCTCCGGACAAAGGTCTCCCGAAGATGAGCTGTGCTGAGATGGGCTGAGATCCGAACTACAAGGTGAAAACTTCGGTTACCCTTAGAAATTAAACAGGGATGTCCACTATTACAAAATTCCCCCTTTTTACTTACGGCTCGCTAGAGGGCTGATTCCTCCGAGGAGACAGTTCGGCTGGGGCTCTTCCCGGCACGGGACATTCCGGTACAGATTTCTTTCCCTGCTTTGAGGCCTTGGCCTTCGGGTCTTCGGAAGCGGTCCTCTTCTCTCCCTGGAAGGAGGGACTCTCGATTCCTCCCTTACCGAAAGCCTCCGTGGCTGAGGTGGTAGATCCCTTGTGTCCTCCTTCGCCCTCCTCCGAAGGTGCAACCTCTAACATCTTGATTAACACGGGATCCTGCGTGGTCTCAGGGAGGGGGGCCGGACACCGTATCAGTTTTGCTTGCGCTATCCACTCCTGTCCAAGGGATAGCTGGTTAAAAGGCAAACCCATAGTAAATAAATGGACGATGTGTCCGGACACAGGGCTACTTACTTGAGTATCTGAGCGATTGCAGCTTAGGCCAGCAACCTCGGTCAATTCCGGACGCATCTTTTGCGATCCGAAGAACAGTTTGTACATCTCCGCGGGTGTCAAACCCATGAAGTGTTGAAGAGCTCGTGGCCCCTCCGGATTAAATTCCCATAGGCGGAGGGGGAGACGTTTGCAGGGCAGTAGCCGCCGGATCAACATAACCTGTACCACTACGGCCAGATTGATCTCCCTTTCTTGGAGGCCTCGAATCCGGTCCTGCAACAGAGGAACGTCCTTGGACGGCCCCCAGTCGCGCCCCTTGTTGACCCATGATGTCAGCCGCTGTGGAGGGCCCGAGCGGAAGACGGGCGGCAGCCTCTGCCTGCTGCCCCTGGGAGCGGTGATATAGAACCACTCCTGTTGCCACAAGCCGAGCTCCTCCTGAAAGGAGCCCTCGGGCCATGGAGCATCGGCCCTCTTACTTATAACCGCCCCGCCGCACTCTGCCTGACGCCCCTCAATCATCTTCGGCTCCACGTTGAAGGTTTTGAGCCACAAGCCGAAGTGAGGGGTAGTGCGGAGGAAGGCTTCGCAGACGACAATGAATGATGAGATGTGGAGAATAGACTCCGGAGCCAAGTCATGAAATTCCAGCCCATAGTAAAACATGAGCCCCCTCACAAAGGGATCCGTCGGGAAGCCTAAACCCTGATGGAGGTGAGACATGAACACGACGCTCTCGCCAAGCTCAGGAGTAGGAATAACTTGCCCTCGGGCAGGCAGCCTATGCGAAATCTCGTAGGTTAAGTACCTGGTGTCTCTTAGCTTTAGCACGTCCTCTTCCGTGACGGAGGAGGGCATCCACCGGCCTCGTAGGTCGGGGCCGGACATTGTCGAAGATCGAAGGTACCCAAATATGGAGCCCTGGGTGTTGGAACTCGGGGCAAGAGGCGGATTCGATAGAGGATTGAAGGAAAGGAACGGGCCTTGGTCTCATTATAAAGAGGGAGAATACCAAGAGCCGTCCCCGTGACCGTTTGGAACCCGCCATCGATGGAGGGGGCGTGGCAACGGGGACGGTTGGGTTACCCTCGTCCGTATTGATGCGAACCCCGGAATAAGGGGAATACGATCTCTGCTTCGACAAGACGTGCCAAGGAAACCGCCTCGCTAAACGCGTGGAGGTGGAACAATAAAAACAATTCGAGTAAAGGCTTGGTAATGGTGTGACGTCATGCCACAAAATACGTCAGCAGATTGAACTTGTGTAATATTATTCTCTCTACGGTGGTACGTGGAATTTATTTTTGAAGAGCCGGACACTATCCTGGTGTTCACAATCTTCTATAAATTATTCGGAGGAAGAACCCGCCTTGCAATGCCGAAGACAACATGCGCGCCAGACTCGTCGTCATTGAAGCCTGGTTTAGGGGCTACTGAGGGAGTTCCGGACTAGGGGGTGTCCGGATAGCCGAACTATCATC
Source organism: Triticum dicoccoides (assembly GCF_002162155.2). NCBI lineage: Eukaryota > Viridiplantae > Streptophyta > Magnoliopsida > Poales > Poaceae > Triticum > Triticum dicoccoides. Next base: position 317,535,593 of record NC_041385.1, on the reverse strand, counting down.
ATCGGCCAGACTCCAAGACTATGAAGATACAAGATTGAAGACTTCGTCCCGTGTCAGGATGGGACTTTCCTTGGCATGGAGGGCAAGCTTGGCGATACGGATAGGTAGATTTCCTACCATTGTAACCGACTCAGTGTAACCCTAGCCCTCTCCGGTGTCTATATAAACCGGATGGCTTTAGTCCATAGGACGAACAACAATCATACCATAGGCTAGCTTCTAGGGTTTAGCCTCCATGATCTCGTGGTAGATCCACTCTTGTAACACACATCATCAATATTAATCAAGCAGGACGTAGGGTTTTACCTCCATCAAGAGGGCCCGAACCTGGGTAAAACATCGTGTCCCTTGTCTCCTGTTACCACCCGCCTAGACGCACAGTTCGGGACCCCCTACCCGAGATCCGCCGGTTTTGACACCGACAGTCGGGTTTCATTCTAGCATTAAGAGACTGCTGCTTCCATTTACCTAATAATTTCTTAAGATCATATCTATCATTGCAAGCAAAGATTTCCCTAGCAGCTTCTTCATTCATAACATAACCCTTAGGAACAACAGGCAATACATAATCATTGGAAGAACCTTCATCATCACTATCATCAGTAATGGGATCTTCAGTAATTTCATTCCCCCTAACTCTAGCAAGTTGTTCATCAAGAAATTCACCTAATGGCAAAGTAGTATCACCCACAGAAGTAGTTTCATCATTCATAGCAGAAGTGGCATCATCAATAACATGGGACATATTAGAATTCGTAGCAGTAGCAGATTTAGGTGTCGCAAGTTTACTAATAACGGAAGAAGAATCTAGTGCAGAGCTAGATGGCAGTTCCTTACCTCCCCTCGTAGTTGAGGGGAAAATAGTAGTTCGGTCGTCTTTCAAGTTCTTCATAGTGATCAACAGATATAAATCCCAAGTGACTCAGAGAAAAGAGCTATGCTCCCCGGCAACGGCGCCAGAAATTAGTCTTGATAACCCACAAGTGTAGGGGATCGCAACAACTTTCGAGGGTAAAGTATTCAACCCAAATTTATTGATTCGACACAAGGGGAGCCAAAGAATATTCTTGAGTATTAGCAGTTGAGTTGTCAATTCAACCACACCTGGATAACTAAGTATCTGCAGCAAAGTATTTAGTAGCAAAAGTGGTATAATAATAAAGGTAACGGTAGCAAAAGTAAAGATAATTGTTTTTGGGTTTTTGTAGTAGTTGTAACAGTAGCAACGGAAAACTAAATAAGCGAAGAACAATGTGTGAAAAGCTCATATGCAATAGATCAGTGATGGATAATTATGCCAGATGTGATTCCTCATGTAATGGCTATAACATAGGGTGACATAGAACTAGCTCCAATTCATCAATGTAATGTAGGCATGTATTCCGTAAATAGTCATACGTGCTTATGGAAAAGAACTTGCATGACATCTTTTGTCCTACCCTCCCGTGGAAGCGGGGACCTAGTGGAAACTAAGGGATATTAAGGCCTCCTTTTAATAGAGAACCAGAACAAAGCATTACCACATAGTGAATACATGAGCTCCTCAAACTACGGTCATCACCGAGAAGTATCCCGATTATTGTCACTTCGGGGTTGTCGGATCATAACACATAATAGGTGACTATACACTTGCAAGATAGGATCAAGAACACACATATATTCATGAAAACATAATAGGTTCAGATCTGAAATCATGGCACTCGGGCCCTAGTGATAAGTATCAATCATAGCAAAGTCATAGCAACATCAATCTCAGAACATAGTGGATACTAGGGATCAAACCCTAACAAAACTAACTTGATTACATGGTAAATCTCATCCAACCCATCACCGTCCAGCAAGCCTACGATGGAATTACTCACACATGGCGGTGATCATCATGAAATTTGTGATGGAGGATGGTTGATGATGACAACAACGACGGACCCCCCTCTGCGGAGCCTTGAACGGACTCCAGATCAGCCCTCCCGAGAGAGATTAGGGCTTGGCGGCGGCTCCGTGTCATAAAACGCGATGAAACTTTATCTCTGATTTTTTTCTCCCCGAACGTGAATATATGGAGTTGGAGTTGAGGTCGGTGGAGGTCCAGGGGGCCCATGATATAAGAGGGCATGCCCTAGGGGGGGCGCCCTAGGGGGGCGCCCCCCTGTCTTGTGGACAACCTATGGGCCCCCTAGTGTTGATTCTTTCGCCAAAAATTCTTATTAATTCCAAAAAGTGCCTCTGTGGATTTCCAGGACATTCTGAGAACTTTTCTTTTCTACACATAAAACAACATCATGGCAGTTCTGTTGAAAACAACATCAGCCCGGGTTAGTTTCATTCAAATCATGCAAGTTAGAGTCCAAAACAAGGGCAAAAGTGTTTGGAAAAGTAGATACATTGGAGATGTATCAGAATTAACTCAAGCAATATGATGAAAACTCCATCTTGCTATCCTTGATGGCAACAATACAATACGTGCCTTGCTGCCCCTACTGTCACTTGGAAAGGACACCGCAAGATTGAACCCAAAGCTAAGCACTTCTACCATGGCAAGAAAGATCAATCTAGTAGGCCAAACTAAACCGATAATTCAAAGAGACTTGCAAAGATATCAAATCATGCATATAAGAATTCAGAGAAGAACCAAATAATATTCATAGATAATCTTGATCATAAATCCACCATTCATCAGATCTTGGCAAACACACCAAAAAAGAGTATTACATCAAATAGATCTCCAAGAACATCAAGGAGAACTTTGTATTGAGAATCAAAGAGAGATAAGAAGCCATCTAGCTAATAACTATGGACCCGAAGGTCTGTGGTAAACTACTGAAAGTGCAACTATCCCTATGTGGTTTTGGTAATTCATAACAACATATAGCTCATTGAGCTAATGCTATTCCAAGACTATTATTTCAGGAAAGCTCAATGAATGCCATGGCATGGATGATGAAAGTGGATCCCTCAAAATACTAAGGACAAAGGATTGGCTCAAGCTCAAAATCTCAAGACTCTTCATTTTACATTTTAGTGATCCAAGATCACATTGAGTCTATAGGAAAAGCCAATACTATCAAGAAGGGATAAGTGTTTCTTAATGAGCCTCTTGCTTCATGTGCTTAGTGATATGCTCCAAAAACCCTCAACTACTTTCCCACATCCACAAATGACCTAAACCTAAAGCCAAAATCGGTCACACCGATTCTTTCTATCCGGCGCCACCGATTCCAAAAGTCATAGCCACTGCCACAAACCCTAAGCAAATCGGTCTTACCAATAGGGATCTCGGTCTCACCGAGATGGGGTTGCAATCTCTCCGTTTCCCTTTGTAATGTTTTTGTCTAACCGAAGTGAGAGATCGGTCCCACAGAGATTGCAATGTAAACTCTTTGTTTCCTTTTTGTAACATTTTAGTCTCACCGAAAAGAGCAAATCGGTCCAACCGAGTTTACCTGACCAACTCTCTAGAAAGCTTATTACCAAATCGGTCTCACCGAGTTTGTGTAATCGGTCTCACCGAGATTACGTTATGCCCTAACCCTAACCGAATCGGCCTCACCGAGATGCATGTCAGTCCCACCGAAAATCACTAATGGTCACTAGGTTTACTAAATCGGTCCGACCGAGTTTAACGATTCGGTCCCACCGAGTTTGGTAAATTGTGTGTAACGGTTAGATTTTGTGTGGAGGCTATATATACCCCTCCACCTCCTCTTCATTCGTGGAGAGAGCCATCAAACTAAACCTACACTTCCAACTTACCATTTCCGAGACAGAACCACATACTCATGTGTTGAGGCCAAGATATTCCATTCCTACCATCTGAATCTTGATCTCTAGCCTTCCCCAAGTTGCTTTCCACTTAAACCCTCTTTCCACCAGATCCAAATCCTATGAGAGAGAGTTGAGTGTTGGGGAGAATATCATTTGAAGCACAAGAGCAAGGAGTTCATCATCAACACACCATTTGTTACTTCTTGGAGAGTGGTGTCTCCTAGATTGGCTAGGTGTCACTTGGGAGCCTCCGACAAGATTGTGGAGTTGAACCAAGGAGTTTGTAAGGGCAAGGAGATCGCCTACTTCGTGAAGATCTACCGCTAGTGAGGCAAGTCCTTCGTGGGCGACGGCCATGGTGGGATAGACAAGGTTGCTTCTTCGTGGACCCTTCGTGGGTGGAGCCCTCCGTGGATTCGCGCAGCCGTTACCCTTTGTGGGTTGAAGTCTCCATCAACGTGGATGTATGATAGCACCACCTATCGGAACCACGCCAAAAACATCTGTGTCTCCAATTGCGTTTGAATCCTCCAAACCCTTCCCTTTACTTTCTTGCAAGTTGCATGCTTTAATTTCTGCTGCCTATACACTCTTTGCATGCTTGCTTGAATTGTGTGATGATTGCTTGACTTGTCCTAAAATAGCTAAAATCTGTCAAACTCTAAAATTGGGAAAAGGTTAAGTTTTTATTGGTTAAGTAGTGTAATCACCCCCCCCCCTCTAGACATACTTCAAGGTCCTGCAAGTGGTATCAGAGCTTTGGTCTCCATTTGCTTTGATTTACATAGCTTTTGGTGGTCATAGCCTTGGTTTCACAACCTAGGAGAGTATGGCGTCTAGCGAGGGAAATTATCACCGTAGAGGTCCTTACTTTGATGGTACTAATTTTGCTAGTTGGAAGCATAAGATGAAAATGCATATTCTCGGACATAACCCCGCCGTTTGGGCAATTATTTGTATTGGCTTGCAAGGTGAATTCTTTGATGGGAAAGAACCGAACCGTGAAGCGAATGCGGAAGAATTGAAGATGCTGCAATACAACGCTCAAGTCTGTGATATCATCTTCAATGGATTGTGCCCCGAAGAATTCAATAAAATCAGCCGTCTTGAGAATGCAAAGGAAATTTGGGATACTTTGATTGATATGCACGAAGGTACCGAATCCGTCAAGGAATCCAAGTTGGATGTGCTCCAAAGTCAGCTTGACAAGTTCAAAATGAAGGATGGTGAAGGTGTCGCTGAAATGTACTCTAGGCTTGCTCTTATCACAAATGAGATTGCCGGCTTAGGGAGTGAAGAGATGACCGACAAATTCATCATCAAGAAAATCCTAAGAGCATTGGATGGAAAGTATGATACCGTGTGCACATTGATCCAAATGATGCCAAACTACAAAGATCTCAAGCCAACAGAAGTCATTGGAAGAATTGTTGCTCATGAGATGTCACTCAAGGATAAGGAGGAACTTCACAACAAGTCAAGTGGTGCTTACAAAGCCTCAAGTGAAGCCCCCACATCTTCAAGTGAGAAACCAACCTTCAATGAAGAATTGAGCTTAATGTGAAGAACTTCAACAAATTCTACAAAAGTAGAAGCAAAGAAAGAAGCTCCAAGTCAAGGTCTTACAATGACAAGAGATCTTCTAGTCGAGAGCGCAATTGCTAAAATTGTGGGAGACCCGGACACTACTCCAATGAGTGTACGACACCCTACAAAAGAAGAGAAGATTCTCCAAGAAGAAGGAGCAAAAGAGAAGAATCACCACCAAGAGAGAGGAGGAGTAGAGATGATCGTTATGAACGAAGACCCTCATGGAGAAGCAAGGATTCGGAAAGGAAGGACAAGTCATCAAGGAGCTACACAAAACGAAGACATCAAGCTCATGTTGGTGAATGGGTATCCGGCTCCGACTCCGACAATCACTCCGAGAGAAGCTATCACTCCGACTCCGAACATACTCAAGATGAAGGTGTTGCCGGTCTAGCACTTGTGTCAACCAACTCCTACGACATATTTGATTCACCAAATGAAGGAATTGGAAGATGCTTCATGGCCAAAGGTCCAAAGGTAACACATCCCGAGTATGTTGATTTTAATAGTGATGAAGATGACTTGCTTATGGATGATGATTTACTTGTTGACAACTCTAGTGATGAATACTATGATGAAACGTTAATTAATCATGCTAATCAAAGGAATGAAAATGATAAGGAGAAAATTGATCTTCTAACTAAAGAACTAAAAACTCTTAAGTTGGATCATGAAACTATCTTCGAAGATCATCGAGAACTTTTAAGGGCTCATGAGAAGTTACGCTTTGGAAAGCTCAATCTTGAGCAAGAGCATGAGTTCTTAAAGGCAATCAATGATGATCTCCGCAAGAAAAGTTCTTCTTACATTGCCAAGCGTTTACTCTTATCTACTTACATGCCTCAAGTCAAGTCTAGTAACAAGTACAAGAAAGATACTTCCTCTAGTAGTAACAATAATAATGTTAAATCCAATGTTGTTGCTTCTAGTAGTTCTCTTGATTCCACTAATGATTCTCTTAGCCAAGTTACACTTGAGCAATAAAATAGTTTATTGAAGGGAATTATAGAGAAAGGTGTTTACAAGAGCCTTGCTGGGAGTAAGCAATTTGAGGAAATTGTACGCAAGCAAGGAAGGCACCGGAAGAATCAAGGTGTTGGTTTTGAATGAAAGTTCAACCCCAATGGAATTGAGTGGGAAGAAGATCAATACCACAAGACAAAGTTTGTTCCTCAACAAGAGAAGTATGATCCTACTTCCTTCAAGGGGACACAAACTCAAGATGATCTTCCACCACAAGACCATAAGAACAAAGGCAAGGACAATCTTCAAGAAGAGATTGATGCATTTGAAGAAGCACCTAAAGCCTTGTTCAGTTGGATCCCCAAGACTACGTCAAGTTCTACTTCATCAAGTACAACTACAACTCCAAGGATTCCCATCAAGATGATGTGGATCCCGAAGAACAAGAACTAGAGAGTTCTTGAGCGTGACTCCGCCAACATTCTTCACTCATATCATTTTGGCAAGAACAAGTGCAATCAACTTTCACATCTTGCACTAGTTCAAGGAGTCACAAACCCTCTTGTTGGTAAGGCAAGGGACAAGGTAACCTAATGATTTCATGGACATCATTTTGTGTGTGCATCACTCTATGTCTATGGATATTCTTGTTTGTTCCTTGTGGGACCAACCCATGTAGGCAAGTTGAAAGTGCAACTCATTCCAAAGGATTGCTCCAAATGATCTACTTCAACATTGAGCATCCACATCTTAAACACCTACATGAAGTCATCATCGACAAAACCCAAGGTTAGTTCATCCCTCTAAAGGGGGGATCTCACATCTAGGGGGAGCTTAACTCTAAGAATTGAGTCAAAGCAACTCTAATGGTTTGAACACATTAATGCATTATGTAAAAGTGGTAACCCCACTTGAGCTTAAACGATGAGTATGACCTATGATCAAATGTTCTCATTTGACTCCTAAGTCAATATACTCATATATAGATGACCTAGTCATCGCCAATTGTTTGTTAGATGCTAGAATTGGTTGTGCATGCTTTGCCACATATTTCAATTGCCATCTTATTGTGTGAGCATGTTGGTGCATATTTTACTCATTCAAGGACATCCACTTGTTGTTTTGTTTGTTTGGATTCTTTTCTTTGTGCCAAGTGGATGGACAAGAATGCCTAAGAACCTTCTTTAGCTATCTATGCTTTTCTCATCTCAAACTCTATTCATGCTACATCACAAAATTTGATCAAGTCAGATTCGAACCACTCTGTGTGAGGAGCACTCGGAGTCCCTGATTCGTCATAGACTTAAACTTCCAAAACCTCTTAGTGATTCTCGGTCTGACCGATCCTTCCATTTCGTTCCTACCGAGATCATCAAGTTGATCTAAGTTTTCAATCTCGGTGAAACTGATTTGAACTTTTCGGTCTCACCGATTTGCTGTAACTGAACACAGTTATGCATCTTGGTGCCACCGAGTTGTTCCACTCGGTCACACCGACAGGGTCGAGCTATATAAATAGCCACGGGCAAAATTTTGGAAATTTCTCCGAAACCCTTCGCCCGCGCAACAGCTCGCTCTGCCATCGTGGTCTCCGGATCGTCTCCTCGTCGCCAGCAGCCTCCTGTCGCTGGTATCCGCCGCCTTTAATGGATTTCGTCCCCGCCGTTTCCGCCGTAGCAAGTCCACCACCAAGTTAGGGTATGGACTTAATCTTTGTGCTATCCACGTCTGATTCCTGGCACATTGTTTTCATATTGATTCTTCCCACAATTGAAACTCTTCTATCCAGCCAAAGTAGTTCATAGATTAGGTGTGATTCAAATTTTTAGGGTTTGGTTTCCGCGAAACCATCTCGGACTCACTGAGTTGAAAAACTCGATCTCACCGATTTGGCTTATGCCATTGCACTAGTGACTCTCGGTCTGACCGAGAATTACTTATCGGTGCAACCGATTTGAGGATTGTGTGAAACCCTAGCAGTCTCAGTACCACCGAACTAAAACTCGGTCCAACCGAGATCATCAGTTTAGGTTCCAAAACTGCTTCGGTATCACCGAGTTTGAAAATCGGTGGATCCGAAATGCTTTTTGTGGAAAACTAAGACTGAACTTTTGAGTCATTCTTTTGCAAAAACCTCTGCATTTTGTGATGCTCATCTTTTCTGTCTCATCTATAACTCTTCACAGGGTCAGCAGTCAGCTTTTGCAGTATGTCTGGTCAAAGTGACAGCCAGAACAGGTCAGAACAGCAGATGGACTTGAGTGAGGGCACTAGTCCATCAACTTCAGAAGAAGGGAGCAGAAGTACTCCTAGCAATTTGCCTAAGGCTGCAACTAGGAAAATGAGGAAAAGAACTTCAGACTCAGAGGATGAAGATTACAAAGATGAGGAAGATGAGGCTACTTCTAAGAAAGTGGTGCTCAAGAAGGAATATGGCTCAGCAAAGGATATAAAGCCAGGCATGAAGATTAAAAGGCATGCAAGAAGGCAACCTATTCCTAAGGCCAAAGCATCAACTCAACTGCCAAAAAATCCTGATCCCAAAGAGCCAGCTGATGAAAGCAAGAAGAGGAAGGAAAGGGTCAAGAAGACCATGGCCAGAGTTGTTGGGCAACCTTCCATGATGCAAGAGGAAGAGATTTCTGCACCAGCACCAAAGGCACCAAAGCTTATGGGTGATGCTATTAAATCTAGGGCTACAGCATCTAAGCCCAAGGAAGCACCCAAAGCTGCCCCCAAGGCCAAGTCTGCACCAAAGAGGAATACCAGGAGTATTCCAGCTGCTGAGAAGAACAAGGCCCCAGTGCCCAATGTTGCTGAAGATTCAGATGAAGAAGGACAGGTTCTAAGGAAGCTCAAGCCGAAGATACCAGACCACAATGATGCCCATCCTGTGGCTGAGGACATGAGAATCAGGAAGGATTCAGGGCTGAGACTGTGGAGAATGGAAGATCCATATGCCACAAGGAGAAGAACTGCTGTTGATTACATGTTCCATACAAAGGAACAGCAGGACTTCTATGAAACAATTCTGTTGGACAAGAAGCCCATAGTCTGTGACATGAGGTGGGTTGACTGGAAATTCATCAAGGAAAATGAACAACACTATCCTAGAGTGCAAGACAGCTTTGTTGCTTGTGGAGTTGTAGATTTTGTTGGACAGAAGTTCACCAACTAGAATGATGAGCTTATCATGCAGTTCTACTCCACAGCACACTTTTGCCCAGATGGAAGAATAGTTTGGATGTCTGAAGGTACAAGGTACCAGTCCACTATTGAAGAATGGGCAAGTCTGATCAATGCCCCCAAGGAGAATGAGGATGACCTAGACATTTATGCAAAGAAGAAGTTGGGTCACAATTCAATGGCTCAGATGTACAAGGAAATTCCAGACAAGGCATTAGAGACTCACAAGTTTGGATCAGTTCACTTTCTGCTGTCAGGGTTGCCAACCATAAATTGGATTCTGAGGCACACTTTGTTGCCCAAGTCTGGTGACCATAACATGATCAGAGGGCATGCCATCAACATGTTGCATGTGTTTGATGTGCCACAGAAGTTCAAAGTCATGAGCCTGATCATTGAAACAATCAAGAGGACTGCAGCAGATCAGAAGAGGAGCTGTGGATATGCACCTCAGATTCAAGAATTGATAAACTCAAAGATGGGCACAAGAAAATATCAGTTGAATAAGGAACACTTTCCACTTTATCCAGACTTTGAGGACAATGAGGTTGTCATGAATGAAGATGATCCACAATTAGTTCAAGCTTAGGAGAAGAAGGAGAAGGCAAAGAGGGAGAAGGCTGCCAAGATGCCAACTCAAGAGGAGGCATCTGAATATTTCTTGAAAACCAAACAGGAGCAGCTTGGTTACTTGATAGCATCATCTCTGAGGATTGAGAAGGGGTTGGCCACCCTAACTCAAAACCAGGAGAGCCTGGAAAGAATCATGGAACAAAAATTCTATGATCTAGATGTCAAGGTAACTGAGATTCAGTTAGTTGTGGAGCAGCTGCAGGATGACATGCAGGAGAGGAAGGGAAAGACTACCACCAATGTGTTTGCCAGAGTGCCCAGAGCCCAGAGGTCAGTTGCAGTGCCTGTGACAGACACTAGAGCAACAACTTCAGCACTAGCCACTGCCCCTACAGTTCCAGTGCAACCAGCTCCAGCACCAGTTCCTCCAGCTCCATCCACTTCAACTGAAGCCTTCATTCAAGGAGCCATCTCTACACCACCACCAGAAGATCAAGCCTGAGAGTCGATCTAGCACTATGCATTTTCTATGAACTTTTTGGTAACTTGTTGCCAAAGGGGGAGAAAAATGTATAGATCATAGGCTTCGAGAGAGAGAGTGTGTTGCTTTTTTTCTCTCTTGCTTTATTTGGTGGTTTTTCAATCTTTGTTTGCTTTTGGTTGAGATACTATGCTTGTGAGACATTGATGATCATGTGTTTGATCATAAGCTACACTTATGCATGCTTGATATTATCTTATCTATCTTATGTGATCACTCACTATGCTTGGTGATGAGTGCATGTATTCATTGTTTATTATTTTGAGCGCTCCACCAAGATGTATGTGACATGGAAGAGTAACCCATGAGCCTAATTCATTGTGCATTTGCAGTCCAAAGCAAATCTAAAACTATGCACAAATTTAGGGGTAGCTCTTGCTTATCACATACTTCTCAAAGCGACGATGTTATTTAAATTTTCTTATCATTTGTCGAAGCTTTGATCTATATGTTGTCATCAATTACCAAAAAGGGGGAGATTGAAAGTGCAACTGTCCCTAGGTGGTTTTGGTAATTCATAACAACATATAGCTCATTGAGCTAATGCTATTCCAAGACTATTATTTTAGGAAAGCTCAATGAATGGCATGGCATGGATGATGAAAGTGGATCCCTCAAAATACTAAGGACAAAGGATTGGCTCAAGCTCAAAAGCTCAAGACTCTTCATTTTACATTTTAGTGATCCAAGATCACATTGAGTCTATAGGAAAAGCCAATACTATCAAGAAGGGATAATGTGTTGCTTAATGAGCCTCTTGCTTCCTGTGCTTAGTGATATGCTCCAAAACCCTCAACTACTTTCCCACATCCACAAATGACCTAAACCTAAAGCCAAAATCGGTCACACCGATTCTTTCTATCCGGCGCCACCGATTCCAAAAGTCATAGCCACTACCACAAACCCTAAGCCAATCGGTCTTACCGATAGGGATCTCGGTCTCACCGAGATGGGGTTGCAATCTCTATGTTTCCCTTTGTAACGTTTCGGTGTAACCAAAGTGAGAGATCGGTCCCACCAAGATTGCAATGTAAACTCTCTGTTTCCTTTTTGTAACATTTCGGTCTCACCGAAAAGAGCAAATCGGTCCCACCGAGTTTACCTGACCAACTCTCTCGAAAGCTTATTACCAAATCGGTCTTACCGAGTTTGTGTAATCGGTCTCACCGAGATTACTTTATGCCCTAAACCTAACCGAATCGGCCTCACCGAGATGCATCTCAGTCCCACCGAAAATCACTAACGGTCACTAGGTTTACAAAATCGGTCCGACCGAGTTTAACGATTCGGTCCCACCGAGTTTGGTAAATTGTGTGTAACGGTTAGATTTTGTGTGGAGGCTATATATACCCCTCCACCTCCTCTTCATTCGTGGAGAGAGCCATCCGACTAAACCTACACTTCCAACTTACCATTTCTGAGAGAGAACCACCTACTCATGTGTTGAGGCCAAGATATTCCATTCCTACCATATGAATCTTGATCTCTAGCCTTCCCCAAGTTGCTTTCCACTCAAACCCTCTTTCCACCAGATCCAAATCCTATGAGAGAGAGTTGAGTGTTGGGGAGACTATCATTTGAAGCACAAGAGCAAGGAGTTCATCATCAACGCACCATTTGTTACTTCTTGGAGAGTGGTGTCTCCTAGATTGGCTAGGTGTCACTTGGGAGCCTCCGACAAGATTGTGGAGTTGAACCAAGGAGTTTGTAAGGGCAAGGAGATCGCCTACTTCGTGAAGATCTATCGCTAGTGAGGCAAGTCCTTCGTGGGCGACGGCCATGGTGGGATAGACAAGGTTGCTTCTTCGTGGACCCTTCGTGGGTGGAGCCCTCCATGGACTCGCGCAGCCGTTACCCTTCGTGGGTTGAAGTCTCCATCAACGTGGATGTACGATAGCACCACCTATCGGAACCACGCCAAACATCCGTGTCTCCAATTGCGTTTGAATCCTCCAAACCCTTCCCTTTACTTTCTTGCAAGTTGCATGCTTTAATTTCCGCTGCCTATACACTCTTTGCATGCTTGCTTGAATTATGTGATGATTGCTTGACTTGTCCTAAAATAGCTAAAATCTGCCAAACTCTAAAATTGGGAAAAGGTTAAGTTTTTATTGGTCAAGTAGTCTAATCACCCCCCCCCCTCTAGACATACTTCAAGGTCCTACAACTACTCATGCTTAATCGGAGAGGTAATGGTCTTGATGTAGAAGCCCTCCATGATCGAATCCCCCTTCGGCAGATCCCGGAAAAGGCCCCAAGATGGGATCTCACGGGTACAAAATGTTGCGGCGGTGGAAAAGTGGTTTCGTGGCTCCCCCTGATGTTCTTTGGGTATAAGAGTATAAATAGGAGAAAGAACTAGGTCGGTGGAGCTACGAGGGGCCCACGAGGGTGGGGGCGTGCCGTCCTGCCTCGTGGCCTCCTTGTTACGTCTCTAACTTCATCTCCAAGTCTTCTGGTTTGCTTTCGGTCTAAGAAAGATCATCACGAAGGTTTCATTCCGTTTGGACTCTGTTTGGAATTCCTTTTCTGCAAAACTCTAAAATAGGCAAAAAACAGAAACTGGCACTAGGCCCTCGGTTAATAGGTTAGTCCCAAAACTAATATAGAAGAGCATATTAAAGCCCATTAAACATCCAAAACAGATAATATAATAGCATGGAACAATCAAAAATTATAGATACGTTGGAGACATATCAGGGAACTGGCCACTCGAAGCGAAATTGCCCCAAGTATCTGGCCGACAGGAAGGGTGCCAACCTCAACAAAGGTATATATGATATAAATGTTATTGATGTGTACCTTACCATCTCTCGTTGTAGTGCCTGCGTATTTGATACCGGTGCCATTTCTCACATTTGCAACTCTAATAGGAACTATGGAATAGACAAAGGCTGGCATAGGACAAAGTGACGATGCGCATGGGAAATGGTTCCAAGGTTGATGTGATCACCGTCGGCACGCTCGCTCTTCGATTACCATCGGGATTAGTGATAAACCTAAATAATTATTATTTAGGGCCTACGTTGAGCATGAACTTTATATCTGGATCTTGTTTAATGCGAGATGGTTAATCATTTAAATTAGAGAATAATGGTTGTTCCATTTATATGGGTAATATAATTTATGGTCATGCACCCATTATGCGGGGTTTATTCTTATTGAATCTCAATAGTGATGATACACATGTTCATAACATTGATGCCAAAAGATGTAGAGTTGATAATGATAATACCACTTTCTTGTGGCACTGCCGCTTAGGCCATATTGGTGTAAAGCACAAGAAGAAACTCCATGCTGATGGACTTTTGGAGACACTTGATTTTTAATCACTTGACACATGCGAACCATGCCTCATGGTCAAGATGACTAAAACCCCGTTTTCCGGAACAATGGAACAAGCAAGTGACTTATTGGAAATCATACATACTGATGTGTGCGGTTCGATGAGTGTTCACACACAGTGGATACTGTTACTTTCTCACCTTCACCGATGATTTGAGTAGATATGGGTATATTTAGTTAATGAAGCATAAGTCTGAAACGTTTGAAAAGTTCAAGCAATTTCAGAGTGAAGTTGAGAATCATCGTAACAAGAAGATTAAATTCCTTTAATCTGATCGAGGGCGAGAATATCTGAGTATGAGTTTGGCAATCACTTAAGACCATGGGATTGTTTCACAACTAACGCCACCTAGAACACCACAGCGTAATGGTGTGTCTGAACATTGTAATTTTACCTTATTGGATATGGTGTGTTCTATGATGTCTCTTGCCGATCTGCCACTATCGTTTTGGGGTTATGCATGAGAAACAGCTGCATTCACTTTAAATAGGGCACCAGCTAAGTCAGTAGACATGACACCGTATGAACTATGGTTTGGCAAGAAACCTAAACTGTCATTTCTTAAGGTTTGGGACTATGATGCTTATTTCTGTCAAAAGGCTTCAGCCAAAAAAGCTCGAACCCAAAGTGGACAAATGCGTCTTCCTAGATAAACAAAAGAGATGGTTGGGCATACCTTCTATCTCAGATTCAAAGACAAAGTGTTTTTCGCTAAGAACGGGTCCTTTCTCGAGAAAGTGTTTTTCTCGAAAGAATTGAGTGGGAGGAAGATAGAACTTGAACCTTCACTTCAACCAGAGAGTAGCACCGCGCAGCGCAGAAAGATGTTGTTGTGGCACCTACATTAGTTGAATAGGAAGCTAATGATAGTGATTATGAAGTTTCAGACCAAGTTACTATCGAACCTCGTAGGTCGACAAGGATATGTACTGCTCCTGAGTGGTACGGTAACCCTATCTTAGAGGTCATGTTGTTGGACAACGATGAACCTATGAGCTATGGAGGAGCGATGGTGGGCCCGGATTCCAACAAATGGTTAGAGGCCATGAAATCCGAGATGGGATCCATGTATGAATAAAAAGTATGGACTTTGGAAGTATTACCTGAAGGGCGAAAGGCCTTGCAGAATAAATGCATCTTCGAGAAGAAGACAGACACAGATGGTAATGCCACCGTCTATAAAGCTCGACTTGTGTCACATGGTTATTCATAAGTTCAAGGAGTTGACTACGATGAGACTTTCTCACCTGTAGCGATGCTTAAGTCCGCCAGAATCATGTTGGCAATAAGTACATTTCTTGGTTATGAAATATGGCAGACGGATGTCAGAACAACATTCCTTAATGGTTTCTTAAGGAAGAGTTGTATATGATGCAATCGGAAGGTTTTGTCGATCCAGAGAATGCTGACAAGATGTGCAAGCTCCAGTGATCCATTTATGGACTGGTGCAAGCATTTGGGAGTTGGAATCTTCGCTTTGATGAGGTGATCAAAGCGTTTGGGTTTATACAAGTTTACGGAGAAGCTTGTATTTACAAGAAAGTGAGTGGGAGCTCTATAGTGTTTCTAATATTATATGTGGATGACATATTGCTGAT
Organism: Triticum dicoccoides; assembly: GCF_002162155.2. Taxonomy (NCBI): domain Eukaryota; kingdom Viridiplantae; phylum Streptophyta; class Magnoliopsida; order Poales; family Poaceae; genus Triticum; species Triticum dicoccoides. Next base: position 317,520,034 of record NC_041385.1, on the reverse strand, counting down.
TGGACACAATACATAACTTTTGGAAAACGTGAAGGAATATTTGAACAAGAGTTTTTCAATATAGAACCTAGGAGAAGCTGCTTTCATATTAGGCATCAAGAACTATAGAGAGAGATCGAGACGCTTAATATGACTTTCACAAAGCAAATACCTTGATAAGATTTTGAACAAGTTCAAAATGAATCAGTCCAAGAAGGGTTCATGCCTGTTTTGCAAGGTGTGAAGTTGAGTAGGACTCAATGCTCAGCGACTACATCTGATAGAGAAAATATGAGTGTCATTCCATATGCTTCTGCTATAGGCTATGCCATGTATGTGATGTTGTGCACAAGACTAGATGTCAGCCTTGCCATAAGTATGGCCGAAAGGTTTCAAAGTGATCCAGGAGAGGAACACTGGACAACGTCAACAATATCCTTAAGTACCTGCAAAGGACTAAGGAAACATTTCTTGTTTATGGAGGTGATCAAGAGCTCGTCGTAAAGGATCACGTTGATGCAAGGTTTGACACTTATCTGGATGACTCAAAGTCTCAAACCGGATATGTGTATATTATAAATGGGGGAGCGGTAAGCTGGTGCAGTTCCAAGCAATGCATGATAGCTGATTCTACATGCGAAGCAGAGTACATAGTTGCCTCGGAGGCAGTGAAGGAAGGTGTCTGGATGAAGCAGTTCATGACAGATCTTGGAGATGTGCCCAGTGCACTGGACCCAATGACTTTGTTATGTGACAACACTGGTGCCATTGCTCGGGCCAAGGAACCAAGGTTTCACAAGTGGACCAGACACATAAAGCGACGCTTCAATTCCATCAGCGATGTGATCGAGGAGGAGGACATAAACATTTGCAAAGTACATATGGATCTGAATGTTGCAGATCCGTTGACTAAACTTCTTCCACGGGCAAAACATGATCAACACCAGAACTCTATGGGTGTTAGATTCATTACCATGTAATGCTAGATTATTGACTCTAGTGCAAGTGGGGGACTATTGGAAATATGCCCTAGAGGCAATAATAAAGTGGTTACTATTACATTTCCTTGTTCATGATAATTGTTTATTATCCATGCTATAATTGTATTTATTGGAAACTCAAATACATGTCTGGCTGGATAGACAATAACATGTCCCTAGTAAGCCTCTACTGGACTAGCTCGTTGATCAAAGATGGCTATGGTTTCCTAGCCATAGACATGAGTTGTCATTTGATAACAGGATCACGTCATTTGGAGAATGATGGGATGGACAAGACCCACACTATAAACATAGCATATGATCATATCAAGTTCATTGCTATCGTTTTCTGCATGTCAAGTATCTGTTCCTATGACCATGAGATCATGCAACTCACTGAGACCAGAAGAGTACCTTGTGTGTATGAAACGTCGCAACATAACTGGGTGACCATAAAGATGCTCCATAGGTATCTCTGAGGGTGTCTGTTGGGTTGACATGGATCAAGACTGGGATTTGTCACTCTGTATGACGTAGAGGTATCTCGGGGCACACTTTGTAATACATCATCACAATGAGGTTGCAAGCAATGTGACTACAGAGTTAGACATAGGATCTTGTATTATGGAACGAGTAAAGAGACTTGCCAGTAACGAGGTTGAACTAGGTATGGAGATACCGACGATCGAATCTTGGGCAAGTAACATACCAATAGACAAAGGGAACTGCATACGGGATTAGCTGAATCCTTGACATCATGGTTCAACCGATAAATATCTTCATGGAATATGTAGGAACCATTATGGGCATCCAGGTACCACTATTTGTTATTGACCGGGGAGGAGTCTCGGTCATGTCTACATGATTCTCGAACCCGTAGTGTCGCAAGCTTAACGTTCGGTATTGAGATATTAATAGTGGAAAGTCTGAATGTTGCTACGAGTCCCCGATGGGATCTGAGACATCACAAGGAGCTCTGAAATAGTGCAAAGGTAAAGATTCATATATGGAAAGTTGTTATCGGGGTTCCTGAAAAAGTACGCGTTTTTTCGGTATTGTACCGGGAAGGTTCTAGAAGGTTTTGGAGTGGGGCCCACCTGCATGGGGGACCCGCATGAACGTGGGTAGTGGGGAAATTCCCCACAACCCTAGTCTAGGCGTACCAAGATCCTGCAACGACCCTAGGGCTTTGGAGAGCAAGCTACCAGCGCCCTCCACGCATGTGTAAAGGTGGGGAGGCATTGGGGACAGCCACCCTTCGACCCTTGTCCGTTAGCTCTCCCAACTCCTCCAACGTTTCACCGTATGCTCTTGGTGAAGCCCTGCCAGAATTCCGCTACCACCACCACCACCATACTGTCGTGTTGGTCCCGATCTCATCTACCCCCTCTCTCTCGCTTGCTGGATCAAGAAGGAGAGGACATTGCCGAGCCGCACGTGTGCTAAACTCGGAGGTGTCGTCCGTTCGGCACTTGATCAGAAGTTCGTGGACGGATCATGAATGGATCACAAAGACGTTCGACTACATCAATCACGTTTCTTGACACTTCCGCTTAGCGATCTACAAGAATATGTAGATCCAATCTCTTCTCTCGTACATGTGCATCTCCTAGATTGATCTTGGTGAGGGTAGGAAGTTTTTTTGTTTCCCATGCAATGTTCCCCAACGCTCGTGGGGCATTTCAATGGTGGAAGGCCACGTGGGATATGTGTGCCACTGGTGCACACGTTGAATAGGTCCTACTGTGCCAAGAAACTTATGGTACGAGCTATTTTCTGTTATATATGTTGTCCGTAAACTCTTGCTAATACACAATTTTACAGTTGTGATCTTCTTGAAACAGTAACTGCCAAGATTTATTGTTCCTATATAGATGCCTGACCATGGTTGGGTCAGACTTGTGCTTGGTCACAACATGATGTTTATGTTGACCTACTCCATTTCCCTTAGAGGTGAAAAGATACATATTCATGGGTGGTCTCAAATAATTAAGGCCCGTCCATCTTGGGGAATAGAACATAAGGTTATGTTCATGCTTTTCCATGGCTCTAAAGCAAATATCATGTTTATTGAGCACATTGCAAGATGAAGCCGCTTTCAGAAGGTTGTGGATGTGCAGGGTGGCGCCTGGGCCTTGTCCTGGGGCTTGGTGGCCTCACCCTTTGTTAACTGTAGGCAAAGTAGCACTATTCGAGACATGCTTTGTACAATGGAACCTGTATAAGTACTCATATTGCTTTCAGATATGGTTGTTAAGTGCTCCTGCTGGTTTTAGTTAAGGTTGTTAAGTACTCCTGCTGCTTTTACAGCCTGTCGTGTTTCTTCAGTCTCGTCTTCCTCCAGCCACCAAACCAAACCAGCGTCGGCAGGGCCGCCTCTTCCCGCCTCCCATGGCTGGCTACGCCTCAGCGCACACATCGCCGCCCCACCGTCTCCTAAATCGTTAACACCGACGTCAGCCCCACCATGCACCCGAACCAGTCAACCCTTGTACTCACTTTCCACCGTGACATCATCACCGCATCTTCCCCGGCTCCTATTTGTTATCGTTCGAGGCCTCGTTGTCGTCCTCCGTGTGCTTTGGTGCGCTCGCCGCGGCGTCGTCCTCTCATGTTGTCAACATGGTCAACAAACGAGAGCAATCGGGAGATGACTATATGTGGAGAGGATGACAGTAGGGACCCACCATGCCCATGGCCGTACGCAAGAAAGTTCCTCATTTTTTGTTTTACACTGCATTGTCAGCGTATAGAAAAATAAAATGCTTCCTCCTAGTGGTTTGTTGACATCTAGGACCCATGACATTGTCAGTGTATAGTCAATAGACAAGAGAACTGCACAAGAGCGGCTGACACCTGGGATGTAGCTGCTCAAGCAGTATTTTTTTGTTATTATCGGCACGGAGCAGGCTTTCAACTGGGTTGTGGACTGTCTAGCCTAGGCTTCTACTTTATGTTCACCACATGACAATCCTAGCTATGTTTTCTTTGTGAAAATGGCTAGCCCGGTTTATTTTTTCTGAAGAATAGCCAATCCAGGCATACCCAACCCAGGCCTACTTATTTTTCTCCGTCCTGCTGGGCTGCAACTTTTTCAAAACGGCTGCAAATCTTAAAAGAAATATGGAATGGGTTGTAAATATAAAACACACAATTTAAATTTTTAACCATGGCCCTAGACAACAAAAAGAAAATGGACTGCAATAAATTGCATAGGGAGTTGCAAATGAGCTGTAAATTATTAAAAAATAGGAAATGGGCTGACTTGTGGGCCGATTAAGTTGATGCGTATGCAAGTTTTTTTACTTATTATATATTAGTCAACAAATGATTCTAGCAGAAGTGACCGTTGGATGTCAATCCAACGGCCGTCATGTTTCTTCAATCTCTGATCTTCTTGCTTCAACCGCCAAATCCAGCGGCGGTGGGACCACCTACTCCCGCCTCCCGTGGCTAGTTTTCCTGCGCTCAGGCCTCACTGCCCCCTACTACTCCCACCGCTGGCCAGGCCATCCCTCTACTCACCGACATCCCTCCACTGATGTGGCTTCGCTGCCTAAAGGTCATTCCCTTTCTAGGTCTCGTCGTCGTCCAGCACGTTGGTGTTCTCGACATCGGGTGGTCAAAGTTGTCAACAAACGACAACATCGGAAGAGGGATGTACGTGGAGAGGCTGACAATAGGGACCCACATGGTCCATGGCCGCACGCAAGTAAGTACCTCCTTATTACATTAAAAAAACGAATCCTCCCCATGACATCTAGGACCCACCAGCTATATCTTCGCACGTAAGGAAGTGCCTCCTTATTAAGCGAAAAATAAGGATTGCTCCCCATGACAACTGGGGCCCACCAGATTCGGAGGCGGGCTTGTGTCCCTACTAAGTTGATGCGTACACAGTGTTTTGTCAACCTAGTCAACAAATGATTCTATCAGCAGTGACCATTGGATTATTAACATCCAACGGTCGTCTTGCTTCTTCAACCTTTGATTTTCTTGCTCCAGCCATCCGAACCACCGCGTGCTTCTGCCTCCCGTGGACGGTTGTGCTGCCGTGCAGGCCTCACCGCCCCTCCTACTTCCACCGTTGGCTGGGCCATCCCTCCAATCACCCAACCCCCTTTTATTCTGCGGTGAAGGCAGCATCACACCATAGATGAACAAGTCAACCCTTGTACTACCCTCCACGTGTTCCTAGGACCCACGTCATTCCCTACATCACCGTCTTCCACCGCCTGGGTGTTGTCTGTGTTGCATGGTCAACATGGTCAATGAACGACAGCCATCAGAAGAGGACTGTACACGGTGAGGCTAACAGCTGGACCCACCAGCTACATCTTTGCATGCAAGAAAGTGCCTCCTTATTATGTGAAAAAAATGAATCCTCCCCCTGATAGCTCGGACCCACGATCTATATCTTCGCATGCAAGGAAGTGCCTCCTTATCCTCCCTGATAGCTGGGACAGACCCGGGCGAAGCGTACATAGCGTTGTCATTCTGGTCGCAAATGTGTACGTACATACTAGTCCATCGGTCTTTCTGCCATGATGAACCGTGGCCAAGTAAGGAGTGGTAGCTCTTCAGGCAGTCCCGTCTAAATCCTATATACATATGACATCCATGCTACGAAAAAGACGGCCATATACATACATACGGCGCCCTGTCATGGTCTTGAATGCATATAACAACGGTGTCCTATTCATCGAGCAGCCAACCTGCTGGGTCGGAACAGAAAAACAACATCGTGTTCATCGGGAGGCAACAGAATGGGTCGGAATGCGCCATGTTCAAAGGGAGCCAGCCGGCTTGGACTGAACAGCCAAAACAGGTCTGGCATACTACAGTACACAGGAAACGGCCTTCTATTCGACCGCCTACGGTCGAAACGCGATTCTATTCATCGGAGGGGTCTGACGTATCGCAAAACGGAGGAAACAGACTTCTATTTGAGATCCTACGGTCGAAACAGAGTCCTGTTGATAGGGAGGGGTCTGGCATACCGCAAAATAGGGAAAAGAAACTTATGTTGGAGTGCATACGGTCAAAACAGGGTCCTATTCATCGGGAGGGGTGTGGCGTACCGCAAAACGGGACTCCACAAGCTACTGTTTCATCCACCGCCCAGTTCCTCCAGCGTCCATCTGCTACTGTTCATCCATTGTCTCCAGCCTCCACCAGACACTGTTCATCACTGTTTCCAGCCTCCACCAGACGATGTTCATTCATGTGCTACTGTTCATCCATCCTACACCAGCTACTGTTCAACTAGCCTCCACGGGGTCCTATTCATTCATTCCCAACCGGCTGTGGTGTGTGGCGGCATCCTCGGGGTCTTGTTCATCCAGCAGTAACCGCCTAGTACCACGGGGTCCTGTTCATCTAGCGGCAACCGCCTACACACGGACGGGGTCTTGGTCATCCAACCCCCATCAGGAACTGTTCATCCACAGCCAACCCAACCAGCTCGACTCACCACGTCCCGAATCATTCTGTGATCATGCACACGGCAACAATGGGCACTATTCATCCAGGGGCAACCCAACGGGCTAGCTACATCTCGCACGGGGGTTTGATCGGCTTCAGTAAGCAGCAACAACGATTGATCGGGTTTAGTTAGCAGTGAAGGAGTCGGTCGGGTTCAATTACTAACGAAGCGATCGATCCATCAGATTTAGTACGTGGCAGTAGGCAATCGCTCGGGTTCACTAAGTAAACGACTCTCGCTCGGTTTCAGTTATAGCGACACAACTCGCACAACCTGGGTGTATGAGATAAACGCGCAAACCACACTGCATCGCCCGGCCCCGACCACCCACCGTAATCGAGAAATCCGTAAAAATTTCCTCTCCCTCACTTCTACCACAATTTTTTATGTCATGGATGACCCAAAGAATGTCATGCAGGTACGTCCCCGGCGCGCCCATGACGAAAAGCACATGTTCTATCATGATTTTTTTGTCATAGAAGTAGGAGCCCACCACATCGATGATGATACGTGGTTTTGTCACAATTATCATCATAGAAGTGTCATAACCATGACAGAAAAAAATTTCTTTCGGGCCAAAATGCCATGGATGTGTCTTTCTTTGTAGTGACGCCTTAGGCAAGATGACATGATGTAGAGGGATAGATCCAATCAATATGAATAAACCCCATATTTTTATCCTTAATGGAAACATTACAAATTCATGTCATGCCCCTTTCTGGAATTAAGCATCACAAGATTGAACCCATTAGAAAGCACCTCTCCTATTGCAAGAAAAATCAATCTAGTTGGCCAAACCAAATCAATAGGTCAGAGAGAAATAAGATCAAAGAGAGAGAAGAAGTTGTCTAGCTACTAGCTATGGACCTGTAGGTCTGTGGTAGACTACTCACACATCATCAGAAGGGCATCAAGGTTGATGTAGAAGCCCTCTATGATTGAATCCCCCTCCGACAGAGTACTAGAAAAGGTCGCCAGATGGGATCTCACAAAGATAGAAACTTGCGATGGCGGAAAAGTATTTTTGGTGTGCCCCTTGGTCTTCAGGACCCCCCTCAAATTAAGTAGTAATTAAGGACTTAATTCAGCTATCGGTGGAATTGGTATTGATGGGTGGTTTCAAGAACATCATGGTTTATACCCTATGAATGTAAGTGCATGGCTTCCTAGGCTCAAAATGATCAGACAGACTTAGTGAGTAGTAGCTTCCATGCGCAACCACTAGCTAAATGGGCTCTGGCTTAGTTGAGTAGGTTGTGGGATCCTCGCCCAAGTAAGCTAGCAGATGTAGATATGAGTAGGTGTACTGGCTGCCGGCGGGTGGAGGTGACTACTTCTGACAGACTTGGTCTCAATCTTTGGGTTGAGTCTAGTGGGTAAAGTGTGCAATACAGAGTATTAAAAACTAATCATGATTAGCCATGTCCCCGGCTATGCACAAATTTGAGTAACTATGCCATTACAGTTGTTGGATGATCTTGATAGATGTGACACTTAATAATATTTGCTGGAAAACTTAATAAAGGGTAGGTTGGAGTTAATTTTGCTAACTCAACCTTGTGTATATAATTGTAGTAATAAAAGAACTAAATAAAAATTTGACTATTAGGTAGTTATGAGGATAAAATCAACTTTTTGCAAAATAAACCCCAAGCCTTGCTTTTTTTGTAGTATGCATATACATGTAGGTCTGCTTTATTATTACTCATGTGTAACTTGTCAATACATTCAAAGTACTGACCTACATGCCTGCAACATCTCATGTTGCAGGATATTCTGACGAAGAGTAAGGTACCGTTAGGGTCGCGAGTGTGCACTCCGCATCGCCAGTGGGCTATGATGGGACTCGTCGTTATTTTCGGCTACATTTCCGCTATTCGGTTGAATAAAGCTAGCGAAGTGCTATGAAGATTGTTTTCTTTATACATTCTAGATCATACGCTGTAATAAATAATGCACTTGTTATTCTGGTATTCGTCTATACTGTGTGTGCTAGCGAGTTCGATCCAGGGACTAGCACGGTAAGCACAGTGACTCAAATCCTTCAAGGCTTGGTCGTTATACATTAGAAGTACGATCCAATTGGCTCGTTTGACACTGGGGTGCTCATGTTTTATATTTGTGCAGTGAATGCGGAGTCATGCCATGCTGACATGATAAAATGAGTGGGGATAACATTCCTTAAGGATTGTATATTTTGAAAAGGTCATAATTATGTGTCTTATATTCATGGATATTATTGTGTTGATATTGTTACTTCAGCGTCTTTGAATGATATACCGGAAAGAGATTACATGATACACATGATAAGTAGCATTTCACATCAAGAATTCCGTCTCAATGATTATAATGTAAAGAGATTACATGATACACATGTTAAGTAGTATTTCACATCAAAAAATCTATTTTTATCATTTACCTACTCGTGGACGAGCATGAATTAAGCATGGGGATGCTGATATGTCTCCAACATTTGTATGTTTTTTTAATTTTTTCATGCTATTATATTAAAAATCTTGGATGCCTTATATGCATTTTATGTTGTTTTATATCATTTTAGGGACTAACCTATTAATCCAGTGCCTAGTGCTAGTTCTAGTTTTTATTTTGCTTATTTTTGGCTTTTCAGAAAATCAATACCAAATGATGTCCAAACACGATCAAACTTTACGGTGATTTGTTCTAGACCAAAAGGGACCCTAGAAGGTTTGGGAGGAGACTAGAAGAACTACGAGAGAGCCACGAGCTTACAAGGCTAGCCCCGGGGGTAGGCATGCCCCCGGAGCTCGTGGGCCCCTTGAAACTCCGTTTGACCTAATTCCACCTCTATAAATTCACATATATTCCCAAACCAACAGAGAGCTACCCAAAACACTTTTTCCGCCGCTGCAAGCTTCTGTTCTTCTGTGATCCCATATGGAGGCGTTTTCTGGTACTCTACCAGAGGGGCAATCGATCATGGAGAACTTCTACATCATCCTTGTTGCCTTCCGATGATGTGTGAATAGTTTACCACAGACCTATAGGTCCATAGCTAGTAGCTAGATGGCTTCTTCTCTCTCTTTGGTCTTCAATACAATGTTCTCCTCGATCTTCTTGGAGTTCTATCCGTGGTAATCTACTTTTGAAGTGTGTTTGTTGGGATACGATGAATTATGGATTTATGATCAGATTGTTCATTGAAAGTAATTGGGTCTTTTCTGAACTTTATTATGCATGATTGTATTGTTATAGCTTTGTATTTCTATTTGATCTATTCGTTTGGTTTGGCCAACTAGATTGAGTTATCTTCATTGGGAGAGGTGCTTTGTAATGGCTTCAATCTTATGTTGTCCTCACCCAGTGACAGAAAGGGTAGAGACACACGTATAGTGTTGTTACCATTAAGGGTAAAACGACGAGATTTATTCATATTGGTTGGGTTTTATTTATCTACATCATGTCATCTTGCATAAAGCATTAATCTGTTTGTCATGAACTTAATACCATAGATGCATGCTGGATAGCGGTCGATTGATGGAGTAATAGTAGTTGATGCAGGCAGAAGTCGGTCTACTTGTCATGGACATGATGCATATATACATAATCATTGCCATGAATACTTCATAACTATGCGCTTTTCTATCAATTGCCCAACAGTAATTTGTTCACCCACTCTATGTTATGTGTTCGAGAGAGAAGCATCTAGTGAAAATTATGGCCCCGGGGTCAACTTTTATCATATTGCTAAAAAACCAAAAATACTTTGCTGCAACTTTACTCTTTTTATCTTACTTTGAAATTTATCTATCTATAACTATCAGAATTAATCCTTGCAAGTGTTGGGGAAACCAATCACCTATGGGGTCACAAGGATCCCGTCTACATTCGGTGGGGGGTTAGTTGCGCGAAGAGTAGGTCGAGCAGTTAGCACAAAGAGGATTTTTATCCATGTTTAGGTCGCGAGAGTGCGTAATACCCTAGTCCTGTTTTATCTGGTTTATGGGTGTTCTTGAGCTTTTGAACTAGCTATGATGCGTGCTTTGCCCAAAAGTCTGAATCCTCTCTCTGTGCACCTCGGGCCTCCTTTTATACACAAAGGGGTTGCCATAGTGGCACACAGGAGGTGGCAAGCTACAGCGATACAAGCTTATCGCCCGATCGTGCAGGACAAGCGCATTTAATGTGATGCCTACATGTCCTCTCGCTTTATTGGGGACGGCAATAGAAGCCATCCCGTCCTTCGCCGCTTCCCCTCTCCTTGACAGGCGCCTGGGCCGACTAGGCATGCAGCGCCATGCTGGCCAACCAGCTGCTGTGTTGGCAAAGTGGTAGGCTGCCACGAAGATCTGCATGCCGCCATGCAGGCGTCTGCTTCGTTGGCATGCTTATCGTCGCGTTGGAGTGGTGGTGAGGTGGTGGAACCCTGCCGAATGTGGGCCAGGCCGTGGCCCAATGATTGTCCCCGGCAAGGCTTGCCCGGGGCCTTGGAGTCGTCCCCGGCAAGGGTCTTACCGGGGGTCTTCATCATTTGGCCCCACGTGGACTCATTGGTTGTTGATCTTTGTGAGGAGCCGCATGCTACTAGGCATGTGCTCCTCAAGTCTTGATCGTAAACATTGTCGATGGTGTCAGAGCTCTCAACCCCACTACTAGGAAAAGGCCTACTAATGGCGCACCGGTTTTTCCTACTAATGGCGCACTACTGGTGTGCCATTAGTATCATGCCACTAGTATTTTTTACTAAGGGCGCACCATTGGTGCGCCATTAGTATCTGGTATACTAATGGCGCACCATGCAGTGCGCCATTAGTTTTGCCCACAGTGTGCCACTAGTGTCTGCTATACTAATGGCGCACCACATGGTAGTGCGCCATTAGTAACAAATTTTTTATTTATTTTTTTTTCTTAATCTCAGGTCACTATTTCACATATGAGATATCCAACACATATATATACAACAAGCATCCATATAACAATCATAGCCAACACACAAGTTCCATCATATATACATACATAGCCAACACATAGTTCCATCGTTACATATTACAAAAGTTTCACATTGTTCATCCAACACCGTTATCCATCAATTCACAAAAGTTTCACATTGGTACAAAATAAAAACACAAATGGAAAAGAGGCACTCCATCCATGCAAGCTTCCGTGAATTAAATCAAATCTACAAAATGATAAACAAGAAGTTAGAAGAAGAAGACTAGAAGAATACTAGAAAAAGAAGAACACTAGAAGAAGAATAAGAAGAATTTTGGAGCCAACTTAGGTAAAATGAAGCTAACCTATGCCATTTTGGAAAAGAAGAAGAATAAGAAGAAGACTATAAGCTTATTATGTAAACTTGATCATTTTGTGCTAACATAAGTTATTTTGGAGCTAACCTATAGGAAACTAAGCATATAAGCTCTAAGTTAGCATATTAGAGCCAACTTAGGTAAAATGAAGCTAACCTATGTCATTTTGGAAAGACTATAAGCTTATTATGTAAACTTGATCATTTTGTGCTAACATAAGTTATTTTGGAGCTAACCTATAGGAAACTAAGCATATAAGCTCTAAGTTAGCATATTAGAGCCAACTTAGGTAAAATGAAGCTAACCTATAGGAAACTAAGCATATTAGAGATAACATAGGTAACTAAGTATATATATATCATTTTGGAGATCTGACATACCTGAAAAAGTTCAGTTCTCATGCATTGTTCTTCTCCTTCTCCTTCCTCAGCCTGATGCGCCAAGAGCGGCGAGGCGGTGGAGGCAGTGGGATGTAGTCTTCTACCACAATTGGCGTGGTCATGTCGCCCAGCTGTGGGATCGCCGGCGCCACCACCGGTGCGTGGTCATTGTCAGGCACCCCACCATCGCGAGGCCACCTTCAGGCAGGACGGGCACGACCATCGCTAGGTCATCCTCAGCAACCTCCATCTCTTGCCCATGGTCAGCCACCACCATCTCTTTCCCATGGTCATCCACCACCATCTCTTGCCCTTGGTCAGCCACCACCGGCGCTAGGTCATCCTCAGCCTGATGCCCATCGTCATCCTACAGCTCCTCATCCCCACTCTACTCCTCTTCTCCCGCACTCTAGTCCGGATCATCCTTCTTGTTGTCTATGCTACTGCCAGAATCGTTGCTGCTTTTGCTAAAGCCAGAATCGGTGCTGCTTTTACTACAACCATAGTCGCTGCTGCTTTGGCTGTAGCCAGTGTCGTTGCTGCTGCTCCCATTACCTGTCCAAATGCAACAATGACCGTTAACAATCGATGTGAGACAAAGCCAAATGTAGAGGAATAAGAAGAGGAAAAACGTACCGGCATCATCATCGTCAGCGTAGCGCATACGACACATAGTCGCGTTGAACACCTTCACGATGAGCATGGTGGTGTTGTCGTCGTACCTGAAGAGAAGGAAGTACCCCAGCCGCAGGTCGTAGGAGCGGTAGAACTTCTCCCACCCACGAGACAAGTACATGTGGCCCTCCTTGATCGACAACTCCACATCCCACTGCCTGCGAAACCCGCTGCCGGCCTTTCGCAGCTTCACATTATTTGGCGGATCTTCACCCAGCATGTTCATAAAACTGTCAGGCAGCCTCTGCAGTTTGGGACAATGAGTGATGTAGCAAACAACAGATATCATAATGAGATGGGTGAAGGGGAGATCTCTCGTTTTATATACCTGCGTCATGGATGATACTGAAGAACTCGGAAGCATCCAACTCGTACTGCGGTGTCGCAGAGCGGCGGTGGCTGCTTCCCCCCATCTCTGATAAGCAGCAGAAGAGACCAATTAGTACCCTTACAACAGATCATAAAACATGCATTAGTCGCAAGTACCCCATATGTCCTATTTTTAGCAAAATCATGCTAAAATTCACGGAAAATTTCAGCATGACCTTTTGCTGAAAATAGGACATATGGAGTGCCCGAATTTGCCGGAACGGAAGTTAATCGACATTCCGGCAAACTCAAGGGCCTCTCCGGGTACAGCAGCAGCATCACAAGTTGACAAAATTCCCAAGTAGTACAGCAGCAACATCACAAAATTCCCAAGTAGTACAGCAGCAACATCACAAGTTGATTTACCGGTCTTGAAGAAAGAGATACTTGTATGCCAAAACATATGCTTAAGAATTTACATTTGCAAATGGGCCTCTTTTGCTGCTAAGATTCAGCAGTGCTAGCTGCTCAACGCCAAGTACTGCAAATTATATTATACTGGTCATAACTAAATGATGGGTTCGATATGTAGAAGTGACAAGTCATACTTCCATAGATGAAAGTAGCATGATATACTAATTACCAGATGGGGTAGCAACGATAGAAAAAAAAAGAATGGTGTATGCACTAAACAAGATCTCATGGCTCTCATGATCATAATTCATGCATGAAAAATTAGATATAAAGGCCGCAAAGCTTAGTCCGGATGCCTTAAATCTTAACCACATTTTGCTATTGCTAATTTCTAGAAGTGAGCTCTGACAGCTTTCTATAATAAATTAGTCAAGATAAGTTCCTAAGCTCCTGATATGACAAAACTAGCGTACATATACGAATAAATGCAATTAGTAACAAATTGTTGTACAACAATATATCTTCTAGCCATGAAACCCTACCCTGATTATGGTAATATCTACTATTACATTGATTATAAACAGAAGACAGACAAACTTGCTTATTCTTAGTGAACAAAGTTAGCGCCACATGGCCTTAAAATGATAATTAGTATCATTCAACCAAGATTCAAGGATGCATATGGAATTCTTAAAGCAACTCATCCATTGTTTCAGGTGGAAACAATCTGAACTCAATGTGAACGCACACATGTGATTTTGTTTTCGGCCCTGTGAGCGGACATTCGATGAGCCAAGATGATGCTTATATCTTCCCGCAAAAAAAAGATGATGGTTATATCGGCAATCATGGTGAATTTCCTACAATGGCTGCACAAGGGGATGTGTTCATCGCCTCCAGTACTTGCAGGAAACAGTTTTAAATCCTATTTCTCCAGATAATGAGAAGCAATCTTGAAATATGACAGATATTTCTGTCGTGCACATTCTAGTAGACACTACCCTGTTTGTCATCCCGTTATACTACTATATGAGTTCCAATATTTCACCCCAAGCAAATCACACCACCCTAAACCCTCATTTCGGATCAATTCGAGCAAGAACGTCCTAGACAGACTAGGAGAGAACAAGGGCAAGTTGTCGACTTGGGCATATGGCTCCGCAGCTCGCCATTGATCTGAACAATCGAACGAATCTGACACTCGTCAGCAATTCTGAGCAATCCAGAGCCCCCCTTCCCCGCACCCGAAGGGAAGGAGCAGCAGCTTCCCGTGACCAGCCGAACGCTCACGCCTCTATGCAATTTGTGGCAAAATTTCCTGGGAGGGAGGGGAACAGTGGAGATGGATCAGGGGAGGGAGGAGGGAGGAGTGGGGAACAAATCGCAGAACCAGTGGGAGCAGTTGGCCTGGCAGGTGATCCGGAAGCGGTCGTGGCAGACGGAGCAGACATCGTCCTCCGGCGGCACCGGCGACGCAGACGAGGAGGCGGCGGTGGCGGAGCTGGGCGCGTGTGGCTGCCTGGCTCGTCGACGGAGGCAGCCGTTGGAAGCAACGGAAGGATCCCATCCTCCTCCTCGTACTGCACCCCGTGCGGTCGTCGGCGGTGGGATGGGAGGGAGGCGAGGGAGGCGGCGCTCGCGGGGGAGGCGGGGCTCGGGGGGAGGCGGCGCTCGAGGGGGAGGAAGGGGAGAGGGAGGCGGCGGGTGCGTGTGGGCGGCTGCGGCGGACGGAGGCGGCGGACGGCGGGGGCGCTTGGGCGGAGTGGGCGGCGGCGGCGCATGGGCGACGGACGGCGGGGGCTCGATCGAGTGGGGAAACCTGGGACTAAGAAAAAAATAGTAACCCTGGTACTAATGGCGCACAATACGCAAATGCGCCATTTGTGACCCTGGTTACTAATGGCGCACCTGCTTCTGGTGCGCCATTAGAAGTTTTGCACAAAAATAAAAAAAAATTCTAATGGCGCACCGTGGCACAGTGCGCCATTACTAGTTTAACCTAGTAATGGCGCACTGTGTCATGGTGCGCCATTAGTAGTTTTGCAAAAAAATAAGAAAAAATAAACAACAGTAGTGGCGCACCATGTCCCTGGTGCACCATTAGTGTCTTCCACACTAATGGCGCACCTGAACATGGTGCATCATTAGTATATACTAATGGCGCACCACATGGCAGGTGCGCCATTAGTGTCCATCCCATCTATAGCCCTTTTCCTAGTAGTGCCCCCAGGGTAGTGGCCTTGCTGGCCTCTTCGCAAGCTGCCCCAGCAAGGGGCTTGCCGGGAGGGGGCGTGCAGGTCGCCTCGGCAAGGCTTGTTACTGGGTGTGACCCTGCTTGTCCCTTGCTGCTTGCTTCTCTGGGCGGCTGTCTTGATATTCTCTGTGCATGTGTTGCTTTCTGCTGTCTTCCTCTGCCTCGCCATCCCCTGCTGTGGAGGTGGCTGCGACCGTCCGTGCACAAGTAAGGGGAACAGAAGTACCCACACTTTTGTACACCGACAGGAGCCCCCGGGCCTGGGCCACACATAAGCGCAAGGCGTAGTTGGGCCAGGCCCAAAGCGGTGCGCAGGCGGGCGTGCCAGAGGCGAACCTTCACGATTTTTCTGGGAGTTGCACTTCCCCACGACTCGCGTCGAGCGCATGACATGGGGGTCGTGCGCGGGATGGCCTCAGCATGCTCGTGTCATCTCACGATCAGTGGTAAAGAGGCGACCCGTGCTTCCTTTATCAAAAAAGGAAGGAGTCTGCAGGGACGCTACTCATTTGCTAAGTGGACTCGGGGTGCAGCATGCATGTCGCTGCTCCCAACGATCATGAGGTGGCAGTTGCTTGTCCCACCCGTCCTCATGCCCCCTTCTTCTTCGCCACGTACCCTCCATCCGTTGGGAAGGGAAAGCGGAAAGCGCGGAGAACCTGGGCATTAATGTCGAGGCGGAAAATCAGGCGCTTGTAGATTGGGGGAGCGGGTTGGTTCCGATTCCCCAAGCTTCAAGAGGCCGTATTGGTCGTGCGGGGCGGCCGCCCCTTGGGCTGGGTGGCCAGGCCCCAGCCTCACTCCTCTATAAATGGGGGAGAGGGATGGTGCTTCTCCTCACTCGCCCTTCTCTCCTCTCCTTTGCTTGCCATCTTCTTCCAAGTCTCCATGGTGAAAGGGCGCGCTAGCGCCTCGACGGCGGCGATGAGGGCTTCTACTCGACAACGCGTCCCTCCTTCCTCGGAGCCTCCATCGGCGGAGCCTGCTGCGAGGGGGGAGGAAGGGGATGGGGTCGAAGTCGTTGCAGTGCTCAGGGAGGAGGCAGACGGGGCGGCGTACCCGTTGTGCTCCTGCCGGCGGCTCCTCCTCCGATGGGCGGCCACATCGGGGATCAACCCTATGAGTTCTTCATCAGGCTGCAGAAGCCCGTGTGGAGTCACCTCTGGCTTCTGACTCCGTTCGCTCAGGTGATGGAGGAGGAGGCCTCGCGGGCCCTGAGGCTTCATATGAGGGACTACGGGAACGGCAGCATGTGGGCTGACGTCACCTTTCCCCGCCCTCATGTCATGTATCTTCGCCAAGGGTGGAAGACCTTCGCACGTGCCCACATCTTGACGGAGGGGCACGTTCTCTATTTTAAGTTAATGGAGAGCGGCCTGCTTTCTGTCAAGGTCTTCGGGAACTCCGGAATTTGCCTAGGGTGCTGCATGGAGAGCTCCACTGACAACGAAAGCTCCTCCTCGATCGACAGTGACGAGGAGGACATCGCCAGTGACAACAACGGCAGCGGGCGGGAGGACGACGACTCCGACTCCGGCTGACCGCCAGTGGCCGCGCCATCATCTGGCCCGCTCCCTCCCCCGGCAACACGCCTTGCTGGGGGTCTCGTTCTGCTATCCCTGGCGACGGTGGTTGGCGGGCTTCCTCGTCAAGCTCTCCATTGCCCAGTTTCCCATGCCAGTCACCTTGCGTGGCCTGCCGTGCCTGGAGAGGAATGGGGCAAGAACAGGGATTACAGCACACTTATCCTTTTCTCAATTTCTAGGTACTTGCCAAATGTCAATTTTCTAGGAAATGTACTCTACCAAACCCATGTTTATGTTCTGTAATTTCTGTACTTGCATCAGCATATCAATGAAAAAGATGAGCTTTCGCCGGGAACTCATGCACGTATATGCTCGTGATGAGGCAAAATGCCCCTTTAGTGAAAAATAAATGAGTCTTCCCAGCAAACTATCTTGCCGACGCTCCTGTGCCTGCCAGAGAATCACATTTGCCAGGATACAGGCGTAGGGTCCAGCCCCCTGCGAGACTCTTCTTTTGCCCCTAGTTACTGCAATTACCCCGACCAAAGAAATGTTCGAGTCGGGGATGGGAGTACCCAAGTCTAGATAGAGTGGCAAGGTTTTCTAATGCGCAAGTCACAAATTACAAACACGAATGGGCAGGGGAGGAACTTTATCTGATTAAGTTGTTGATGGAGATGCCACGCCAAGCAATCTTCCCAATCTCTTGTTGGGGTGTTATTACTGCAGCCGGAGGGAAAGGAGGACAGGGGCATGGAATCTTGGCGGTTCCCTAACACCTCTTTGGATCTAAGATAGCATACATATATATAAACATGGAAACTAGCAGGAAACTGTACAAGCTAAGAACTATCTCACTACATGCAGGGTCTGCGCCTGGCTGTGCACATAGGGTTACATGCCTTGCCGGCAAAGGTAGTACAAAAGGGGGTTACCGGAGCTCCCAGAAACCGCGCTCTATGGGTAACACTTGCGAAAATGTTTGATGTTCCAGGAGTTTCTCACTGGAACGCCATCTTCAGTCTCCAGGCGGACTGTGCCGGGCCTGGTGACTCGCATTACCCGATAGGGGCCTTCCCACTTTGGCGTCAAGTTGTTGGAATTCTTGGCAGACTGAACACGCTAAAGAACAAGGTCGCCTTCCTCAAGGCTTCGGGCGTGAACCTTGCGGCTATGGTAGCGGCGGAAGGCTTGCTGGTAGCGAGCAGCTCGCACAGCAGCTTGAATACGATCTTCCTCAAGGAGCGTCGCATCATCTTAGGGCAACTTCTCTTGCTCAAGCTTATCATAAGTGAGAACTCGAGGTGACCCGTATATGAGTTCAGTGGGGAGAACTGTTTCTGCCCCGCAGACCAGGGCAAAGGGTGTCTGGCCGGTGGCTCGATTTGATGTCCTTCTAATTGACCAAAGAACCGTTGGCAACTCATCAATCCAGCGCCTTCCACACTTGCGCAGCTTGTTGAAAGTCCTTGTTTTGAGCCCTCGCAACACTTCAGCATTTGCCCTTCCTGCTTGGCTATTGCTTCTCAGATGAGCAACAAAAGCAAAACATACCTTGCTACCAAGGTCCTGGATATACTGCATGAAGGTGCGGCTTGTGAACTGTGTGCCGTTGTCGGTGATGACTCTGTTTGGCACAACAAAACGGCAGACGAGTCCCTTAAAGAACTTGACGGCTGATTGTGCTGTCACCTTCCTCACTGGCTCCACTTCGGGCCACTTTGTGAACTTGTCAATTGCAATGTACAAGTACTCAAAGCCCCCGACAGCGCGGCGAAAGGGGCCTAGTATGTCGAGCCCCCAGACTAAAAAAAGCTAGGAGAGGGGGATTGTTTGAATCGATTGAGCTGGTTGATGAAGCTTCTTCGAATGAAACTGGCACGCTTCACACTTGGTTACTAGTGCCATTGCATCCTGGAGGGCAGTGGGCCAGAAGAAACCTTGCTAGAATGCTTTGTCAGCAAGGGCCCTTGACCCTATGTGGGAGCCACATATGCCTCCGTGTATCTCTGCCAACAACTCCAGTCCGTCCTCTAGAGGAATACACTTCAATTTAACATCGTTCAGCCTTCTTCTATAAAGTGCATCATCCACGAACTGGTACATGTTGGACCGACGAGCTACTTTTTCTGCTTCTTGCTGCTCCTCCGGGAGCTCTCCTGTTTGGAGGAAACAAACCGTATGTTGTGCCCACGCCGGAGCCTGGGGCTCGACGGCAAGGACTAAAGGCATGTCTTCCGCTGCGGGGGCAGCCACCTCAATGCCAGGGGCCTGGGGCCCCGTCGGAGGCTGCTGCTCCTCGGTAAGCTTAGGGTACCCGACAACTTCCTTGCCAGCGGCTCCTGGGAGCTCTGCAGGAAAGTACTTGTCGGGCCCCGTTTTCCTTCGCTTGCTCTGTTCCGCTGATGGCTCGACGGATGGTTGTGTTAATTGAAGCACAAAGATACCTAGTTCCACAGGCAGCTTGAGGGCAGCGCGCTTCGACACGTCATCGGCAATGCTGTTCTCATCTCGAGGAACATGCTCTGCTTGTAGATCGTCAAAGCACTCTTCCAACTTCCTTACCTCATACACGTAAGCCTCCATCAGCGGGCTCTGATAATCCTTGTTGACTTGCCTAATGACAAGTTGTGAGTCTCCTATGATAATAAGCTTCCTGATCCCGAGGTCTGCCGTGATCCTAAGACTGGCGAGTAGCCCCTCATATTCTGTGGTGTTGTTCGTCGACCTCTCCCGGGGGAGGTGCATCTGTATCACGTACTTGAGGCATTCTCCGATGGGCGCGACGAGCAACACGCCGGCACCTGCACCTTGTAGCGAGAAGGCTCCATCAAAGTACATAATCCAATGACTACTTGCCTCTTTGCCAGGAAGGGTAGTTTCTTGAAGTTCTTCGTCGGGCGTGGATGTCCATTCTGCTATGAATTCTTCCAAGGCCCTGCTTTTGATCATCGAGGTACTTTCAAACCTGAGCCCGAAGCTTGATAGCTCCACTGCCCATTCCACAGTCCTCCCCGTTGCATCTGGATTGTGAAAATCCGTTGCAAAGGGAGGCGAGTGACGTCGGTGATCTCATGCGCTTGAAAATAATGATGCAACTTTCTCGAGGCCATAAGGAGGCCAAAAAGGAACTTCTGCATCCCAGAGTACCTTGATCTAGGCCCCTGCAAAAGGGAGATGACAAAGTAGACTGGGTGTTGCACCATCTTCTTCTTCTGCTCTACCTCGCTTGCCTGCGTAGGTGTTGTATTGCCGAGATCGGGTCATGCCGGGGGCCCTCCCTTGCCGGGATAGGAGTCCGCCAGGTCCAGCCTTTGTCCTAAGATCCTTCCTGTTGTTGTCGCCTCCTCCTCGAGTTCTCTCTGTACCACTAGCATGGCACTGACCACTTGATTCGTCGCCGCCAGGTACAGCAGCAACGTCTCTTGTGCCCTGGGCGCGACTAGTATTGGCGTAGAGGAGAGGTATCTCTTCAAATCTTGCAGTGCTACCTCTGCCTCCGGGGTCCATTTTATTGGACCCGCCTTTTCCAAAATCTTGAAAAAGGGGAGGGCACGCTCAGGAGATTTAGAGATGAATCTACTCAGGGGTGCGACACAGCCGGCAAGCCTTCGGACATCTTTGACCCGTCTTAGCGCCTCAATTTGTTCAATTGCTTTGATCTTGTCGGGATTGGCTTCGATCCCACGTTGAGACACAAAGAAACCCAGAAGCTTGCCGGACGGAACGCCGAACATGCACCTCTTTGGGTTGAGTTTGAGGTTGATTCTTCACAGGTTTGCAGAAGTTTCTTCCAGGTCTTGCACCAGCGTAGCCTTATCTTTGGTTTTGACCACTATGTCATCCATGTAAGCCTCCATATTTCTATGGAGTTGGGGCTCAAAACCAATTTGGACTTCCCGAGCGAACATTGAACCAGTGCTCTTCAACTTGAAAGGTATCCGCACAAAACAGTACGTACCACATTGGGTGATGAACGCGGTTTTCTCTTCATCTTCCTTTGTCATGAAGATCTGATGACACCCTGAATAAGCATCAAGGAATGACCGCAGGTCGCACCAAGCAGTGGAGTCCACTATCTAATCGATATGTGGCAATGGGAAAGGATCCTTAGGACATGCTTTATTGACATCAGTATAGTCGATACATAGCCTCCACTTCCCATTTGCCTTACGTACTACGACCGGATTGGCCAGCCATGCTGGATGGAGAACTCCCTTGACCAAGCCTACTGCCTCCAACTTCCTGATCTCCTCGAAGATAAGCTCTTGTCGCTCCAAAGCTTGCTTTCTGACCTTGTTCTTGACGGGCCGTGCATGAGGGCAGACAGCAAGGTGGTGCTCAACCACCTCCCTGTGAATGCCAGGGATGTCGGAGGCTTGCCGTGAAAACATGTCGACATTCACCCGCAAGAAGGCGACGAGTGCGCGTTCCTATTTACTGTCAAGGGTGGAGCTTATGAGGAAAGCTCCACCCGTGTCGTCCTCCTGGACGAATACCTTCTTGGTTTCCGGTGGGGCCGCCTTGGCTTTTTGCTCTTACCGGTAGAGCTCTCTGGTACGTCTCCAGCGGAAACTCAACACTCTAAGGAGGCGCGTTTGCCGGAGAAGGTACAGGAGCCCTTGTCACAGCCAGGAGTCTTGTCGGTGGTCGAAGCCTTACTGGTCCTCTTCCCCGTGGCAGGAGCAGGTGCCTTGGCGGAAGAAGCTACAACCGCCTCTCGGTAGAGCTGATCGGTGCAGATGAGTGCATCCTTCCTATCGCAGCCGACGGTGATGATGCTCATCAGGCCAGGCATCTTCAATTTGTTGTAGGCGTAGTGCGATGCCACCATGAACTTGGCCAGCACAGGGCGGCCAAGGATCCCATTGAATGGCGACAGGATCTCGGCGATATCGAAAACGATCCTCTCCGTCCTGTAGTTGAGGTCGCAACCAAATGTGACTGGTAGCATGACCTTTCCCTTGGGCTGACTCCTCCCCGGATCGATCCCTTGGAACGTGCCCGTCTCCTTGAGGTCCTCATCGGGGATCTGCAACCTCTTGACCATGTTGGGTGAGATAAAGTTAAGGCCAGCCCTACCGTCAAGTAACATCTTCGTCACCTTGAGGTTGTGTATTGTTGGTGATACCAACAACGACAAATACCCAACCGCAGTGGCGCGATCAGGGTGATCCTTGCCATCAAAAATGATAGGCGTGTGGGACCACCTCAATGGCTTCTAGGCATCGACCATTGGCTCCGTTGCATTAATCTCGCGCGCCCACTGTTTCAGTTGGTGGTGGAAAGAATGCAGCGAAGCACCTCCATCGACACAAATGACTTCCATTGCCTTCTGGAACTCATGTTCGGTGGATTCATCGTCATCATCACGATCATCATCCTCATATTTCTTGTCGTGGCCTTGGGCAGGCCTCTCTTGCTGCTTTTCCTTGTTGCTGCGTACCCCTTGGCCGCCACACTTCTTGCCGGACCCTTCAGCGCCTCCTTGGCCCTTCTCCTTGTCCCATCTCTCATACTCATCCCTTTGCTTCTCCATCAGCAGCTCCACTTGGTGCCTGTTCTGGAGATCGTGGCCCTTGGTGCGGTGAATCTTGCAGTACTGCTTCTTAGAGCCTTCTGACTTGCCTACAGCCACCAAGGCCCGGCAGGCGTCGCACCCGGCAACCTCCTTCCCGGGGTCATCGACCTTGGCCTTCTTGGTAGTGTCGGCGTCGCCATATTCCTCGACGGCAAGCACGGTCTTGCCCTTGCGCTTCCTGTTACGCCACCGGCCTTCCTTTGGTGGGGCGACGATGTTTTCATCTTCTGAATCACTTCCCACGTTGGTGTCCTCACCGGGATACTTCCTTCCTTCCTCCGCTCGGGCACATCTATCAGCCAAAACATACATCTCGGCAACATCTACGACCTTGTTCATGGCCAACTCTTCACGCATCTTTCGATTGCACATGTTTTGGTGAACACGCTAATGATGGAGGCCAGATGAACATCGGGGATGTTGTACTACACGCGGCTAAACCTCTGTATGTAGTTGCGCAAGGATTCACCATCTCTCTGAGGGATCACGTGCAAGTAACTTGCCTGTCCAGGAGCCACGTGGCCGCCTATGAAGGCACCAACAAACTCATGGCACAGGTCGGACCAAGAGGCAATGGAATCTATCGGCAAGTGCATCAACCATGACCTGACGTTAGGCTTAAGTGCCAACGGGAAATAGTTGGCGAGTATCTTGTCGTCCCGTGCCTCAGCAGCTTGCATCGCAATGGTGTAAACAATCAAGAACTCAGATGAGTGAGTCTTGCCATCGTATTTCTCTGGGTCTTTTGGTTTGAACGTGCGGGTGTTGGGCCACTGGAACTGCCGCAGCTCGTGGGTGAATGTTCGACAAGTGATTGCATATGGCAAATCACTGGCATACCCCGGCGCAGGCCTATACTCAGCGGGCCCAGCATGCCTATCGGACCCGCTCGATGGTAGTCCGTGCATCCTCCTTGCGGCATTCTTGAAGAACTTGGCACTGGTCAATTGCGCGTCCGTGGGTCTGACGACGTCGTTGACACGTTGTCTCGGGCATCGCCCCAATGGGTCGACCGTGGCAGAGGGGAGTGCACTGTGGTCGCGGCACCCTCGACCCTTCCACTGCCTACATGCGTCGGTTCGTCATTTCAGCGCTGTGAGGGGCTCGCTCCCCGGTGGCCATATCTATTGGCTTGACCAATAAGGCTTTGGATAGCAGCCCACCACTCCTCTTGCTTCTCCAAGGCAGGAGGAAAGTCGAGGAGCATCTGTGCTCGCGACAGCGCTTCCGCTCGCGTGGATGGAAGCAATAGGCGCGTGGAATGGGAGGAGCTCGGACTTCTAACGACATTAGAAGGAGTCCCATCTCGATTCCACGGCCGCGCACTCTTTTCGCCTGCACCACGATATGCATGTCAGCCCTGCGTGTCTTGAGAGTGACACTGAGGGCTCTTGCCATGGTGATGCCCGGGGTCCTCAATGTCACGAGGCGGTTCGTCATGCAGGAGCTGAGGAGACCGCGGCACGCGCGTTGGCGAGGTCGATCTTCTGCCCTTGGAGGTCCCCGCACCATCCACAGGTGGCACAGCTCCACCCTTGGGCACAGTGGCATGCCGACCCCTGTCGCCAATGCGGAGGACAACGGCGGCCTGACTTCTTGTATTTGAATGGTGTGGACGATCTCGATCTCCTCCACCGCTGGTGCCCGCCCCGTTGCCCGTATGCGCGGGTGCGGGCGGAGTGGCCCCGAACAGGCCGATCGCCGCAGTCGTCTTCTTCTTCGGAGCCATGACGATGAGAGAGCTACTGTACTAACCACTGACTAGATTCTCAAAACTACACCCCCTACCTGGCGCGCCAAAGATGTCGGGGAAACTGATCACCTATGGGGTCACAAAGATCCCTTCGTTTGGCGGGGGGTTAGTTGCGCGAAGAGCAGGTCGAGCAGTTAGCACACAGAGGATGTTTATCCAGGTTCGGGCTGTGAGAGTGCGTAATACCCTAGTCCTGCTTTATTTGGTTTATGGGTGTTCTTGAGCTTTTGAACTAGCAATGATGCGTGGTTTGCCCAAAAGTACGAATCCTCTCTCTATGCGCCTCTGGCCTCCTTTTATACACAAAGGGGTTGCCACATTGGCACACAGGAGGTGGCAAGCTACATCGATACAAGCTTATCGCCCGATCGCGTAGGACAAGCATATTGAATGTGATGCCTACATGTCCTCTCACTTTATTGGGGACGGCAAAGGAAGCCATCCCATCCTTTGCCGCTTCCTCTTGTCTTGCCATGCGTCTGGGCCGACGAGGCATGCAGCGCCATGTTGGCCAACTAGCTGATGTGTTGGCAAAGTGGTAGGGTGCCACGAAGATCTGCATGCTGCCACACAGGCGTCTGCTTTGTTGGCATGCTTATCATCGTGTTGGAGTGGTGGTGAGGTGGCGGAACCCTGCCAAGTGTGGGCCTGGCCGCGGCCCAGTGATCGTCCCCGGCAAGGCTTGCCGGGGGCCTTGGAGTAGTCCCCGGCAAGAGTCTTACCGGGGGTCTTCATCATTTGGCCCCATGTGGACTCGTGGGTTGTTGATCATTGTGAGGAGCCGCATGCTACTAGGCATGTGCTCCTCAAGTCTTGATCTTGAACATTGTCGATGGTGTCAGAGCTCTCAATCCCAAGGGTAGTGGCCTCGCTGGCCTCTTCGCAAGCTTCCCTGACAAGGGGCTTGCTGGGAGGGGGCGCGCAGGTCGCCTCAGCAAGGCTTGTTGCAGGGCGTGGTCCTGCTTGTCCCTTGCTGTTTGCTTCTCTGGGCGGCTGTCTTGATATTCTCTGTGCCTGTCTTGCTTTCTGTTGTCTTCCTCTGCCTCGTCGTGCCCTGCTGTAGGGGTGGCTGCGACCGTCTGTGCACAAGTAAGGGGTACAGAAGTACCCACACTTCTGTACACCGATAGCAAGTAACGAGTTCAAGGGGATTGACAACCCTCTTGCCCATGTTGGGTGGAAGTATTTGCGTTCGTGTGTGTAGGTGCTGCTAAAGAAGGTTTGTGTGGTTCTCCTATTGATTTGATAACCTTGGTTCTCACTTAGGGAAATACTTATCTCTTTTTTACTGCTTCACCCTCCTCTTTAGGGGAATCCCAACGCAGTTTACAAGTAGCCATGTTCTTGCTATGCTTCCCTCGAGTGTTTCGTTAGTTCAATTCATCGACGACAAGGTGTATCTTTTCACAAGGTTCTAACAACCGATCGGCTCTGGTTGTCGACGATATGCTTGTTAGGGAACATTGCATGGAAAACAAAAAAAATCTATGCATATGCAAGATCTATCTATGGAGATGCATAGCTACGAGAGGCGGAGATCATCTACATGCCCTTGTAGATCACTAAGCAGAAGCGTTTATCAACACGATTCATGTAGTTGTACACCTTCATGGTCCATCCTGATCAAGTATCGAACATACAACACCTCCAAGTTCAGCACACGTTCAGCTTGATGACATCCTTGCCTTCTCGATCCACCAAGAGAGCCAAAGTAGTAGATGTGTTCTGGCAGCACGACGGCATGGTGACGGTGGTGGTAAAACTATTCCACAGGGCTTCGCCAAGCACAACAGACGTGGATGGAGGAGGAACTAGAACTAGAGGAGAGGGGGCACCGCACACGGCTTGGGGATCATGGTGTGTGTTGCCCCCTCCCCTCCTAATATATATATATATATATATATATATATATATATATATATATATATATATATATATATATATAGACGGTCTATTCTGCTAATATTAGCAGAATAACTATTCTGCACACCACTTCGGCACTGCACGCTCAACAGAAGCGCACTGCATCATTTTGACGATGAGCAATGCAATAGAGACTAGTGAACTTCGCGTCAAAAAAATTGCATGCAGTGTTTTTCTGGTACTGTTTTCGTTCTAGTTTTTTAACTGTTTATCGGAACGAGGCGTATAATATACCGTTGGAAAGCTATGGATTAGGCGCAACTTCGCCATGTTGAACACTTTTCGAGATTCCTTACGGTTTAAGAGCAGTTTCAAAAACGGTGCGGCGGACGACAAGTGGCAACGAGCGTTTTTTCACCTTTTTTTTTCTAAACCGCTTATTGGAATGAAACAAATGATACGTCGTTGGATAGATATCGTCGAGGCGCATATTTTCATATATAAATCTTTCTCTAATTCATTATGTTTTAAGAGCAGTTTCAAATTTACTAAATTGCGGAATTCTGTTTTTCATGTTTTTAAAACAATTTGGTACTGTTTTCGCTCCAGTTTTTGAACCGTTTGTCGAAACGAGGCGTGTGATACGCCGTTGGAAAGCTACGAACGAGGCGCAACTTTCATATGTTGAAATATTTTTGAGATTCCTTACGGTTTAAGTTAATTTTGAAAATCGTGCGGTGGACAACGAGTGGCAGCGGCTGTTTTTGGGGAATTTTTTGCAAACCGCTGGTCGGAATAATTCAAACGATACGCTGTTAGAAAGATATCAACGATACGCAACTCTTTCATGTATAACACTCTCTCTAATTCTTTACGGTTTAAGAGGAATTTCGAATTTACCGAAATGCGGACACTCTATTTTTCGCGATACCCAAATCGATGTGCGTATTTCATCTGACTGAAAACCGCACTGCATGAGACGAAAAACCGCACTGCATCAGACGGGTAAGAGAACTGCATGATTTCTTTTATTCAAACATAATTTTTTTCAAGGACGAGAAAGTAGAATGCACTTCACAACGGTAGTGAGTGAACGGCAACACTATCAAGAATTGAACCTCGTTACTTTTTTTATTTTGCCTTTTTTGCGTTTTTACTTTGGGTCCAAGTGAACCACAACGCTCTTGAAAATGAGCCACAAGCATTCTCAAACGTGAACCGCACCACTCTATTCAAATACATTTTTTTTAAATGAAGTTTTTTTAAAATGAAGTGTACTTCAAAGTCCTTCGGAGTGGACTTTTTTAAAGATCGGAGTGCACTATATTTTTTTTCTTTTTTCTCTCTAGAGTTTTGGTTTTCCCGTAGTGCACTGCATATATATTTTTGGGTTAATAATGAAATATGCACTGCGGGGACGAGGCGAGTGGACTGCATCAGGGCAACCATGAACCTCATTGCTTTTTTGTTTTGTGAAGTGCACCGCCATGGTTTTCTTAATAAACTGCATCCATGTCCATACAAATTTGCCAATGTTTTTGCTGCAAATCCTAAGTGCAATCAAATTGCACCAAACAAAGAACTTCAACCTCTTTTCTCAAATCCTGGGTGCAATCGAACCACGTCTAAATAAGGAGTGATTTTTTATCATTTTTTTTCTTTTCTCTCTTTTTTTCACAGAGCGAACCACAAAGCTATTTACAATGAACTGCATTCATCATAAAAATGAATACAAACATTCCACTGCAAATTTATACTACATAGCAAGCACCACAAACTACGCCTAACACTAGTCAACTGCACTACGCCAAGCAAGATGTGCTGCTTGCTGTACATATATAAGAACGAAAGCTAGTACTGAACATAATTGCATTGTCACTTCTTTTGTACTATCACTGAAACAGATGGTAAAATTTCTATTCAGGTCATCTACAGTCAGATAGCAAAAAAAATTGTACTGTGTAAGCCAGTACGGAAGATAGCAAATTTTCCTTCAGTTGGTCTACAGTCAAATAGCAAATCAGATAGCAAAAAAATTGTACTTTGTAAGCCAGCACTAAACGAAATGAAATTGCTTAAAAACACCTAGTATTGGACAAAATGAGTTGCTTACAAACAAGCAGTAACATAGAAGTTTTTGAACTCCACAAACATTTCTAAATTATTCAATTTTCTGAACATACAAATATGTCTGGACATACTGGCACATCTTTCTCAATAGACTGATACATCTCTCTAAATCTTTCCAATTTCATATGAATTTCTTCTACTTCTGTCGCGTGCCCACCTCCACATCTATAGCCTTGTTCATGCGAGCTTCAACTTGGATTCGAGATTCCTCCAACTGTTTCTTCTCTGTTTTCAAACAATACATAGTATCACGCCATTTACTGAGCAGCAAATTCAGAAATGAAGTATTTGGATCATCATGCCACTCAAAGAACCTGCACTCCACACCCTGACATTGCATTGAACTCAGCAAACATTGCATTAAACCTGCAGTCCACAAACTATGCCGGAGATCAAGGTGTTGCTGTCGTCGTCGCTGGTGCGCCCACGACCCACACCAACACGAGCACGGAACTACATGTCCACTGTGGCTGGACTGCACCACAGACACCCAGACTGAGCTCAAGGTGAGGCGTCTCTAAACATAGGTAGTTGTCGTCGGGATGAGAGGTGGTGGTAGCTCGGACTAGTAGCAGCCCCGTCAGGCGCACGCCCATGAGCGACAAAAGAGCAGCTCGTCTGTTGTGTAGAGAGGTTAGGGAAGGGAGGGAATCCCCGGTGGCAGTGGATGAACCACACTAGGGCGCCGGGCGCACTGCTCATGGGATCCGGCTGCACTGCACGTCTAAAATCCAAAAAGAAGATGAAAAAAGGGCCTTATGAACTGCATGGGGGTCGTCGGCAACACTGACCTTCATCACCATGGAATCCCAAGCAAGAGGGTAGCTGGCAGAAGGTCGCCACCACTATCTCTACTGTGCTCGAGCGCCACGACGGTGAAGATAGGGGGAACAGCACCCGCGGGATCAGAGTGGCAGTAGTGCCCGAGGCAGGGGACAATGAGAGAGATCCAGGGAGGGGAATCCACGATGAGGAGCTCTCTAGGGGGCGTGGCTTGGCACTGGGGCGGCCGCCCCCGAGGGGCCTTGGATCTGCGCATCGGGCGGCCCTGGACGTGGTCAGCGAAGGCAGGAATCGACGGATCCTGCAGATCGGCGCGTGGCGTTGTTGTACATGGGCGGCCGCATATCAATGGGATCCGAACATGGGCAGCCAGCACTCCTCGACCTCATCAGCTCAGATCCAGGAGGTTGGGCGCGGGCACCGTGGCCTGTGGCCGGGAGGGTGAACGCAGGCGGCGGCCGGAGGCCAGGAGACTGGCCGCAGGTGGCGACGCGGTCGAGGGTCAGGAGGCTGGGCGCAGGCGGCGATGCGCCCAGGGGCAAGAAGGTTGGGAGCGGGCGGTGGCTTTGCCGGGCGCCCGCAGGGAAGGGAGGTGGCGGAGGGCGGCGTTGGGGAGGGAGGAGGCGTCCGGCGGCTTGAGGAGAGGAGGCGGGTTGTGGTTGGGCACGCCGCCGCCGGTGGCCTGTGGGCACGGCGAGAGAGTGGATCAGGCTGTGAGAAGAGAGATGGGTAGGTGGGCTGGAGGTGGGAAGGGGAGAGAGAATGGCTGGGCCGGTGGGTGTGGGTTCTTTTTAGTCTCGACGATGCTTTGTTTTGGTATGGAGGTGTTAGCAGAATAAGCAGGTTTGGTGTGCAGAATAACACTCTTAAGGGTGTGTTATCATAATAGACCCATATATATATATATATATATATATATATATATATATATATATATATATATATATATATATATATATATATATATACACACACGTGGAAGGGGAGGGGAGGCAGCCCTAGGGCGCGCCCCAAGAGACCGGTGGCTGCCCTGGGCGCTTGTCTTGACACCTCCCCCCTTTCCATATTGGGCGTGGAGGTGAAGGCAGGAGGGGGGCCAGCGGTTGCCCTGCCTCATGCGTCCCCTTTTCTTCTTGGCGTTTGGGCAGGGGAGGTGGAGTGCGCCCAGCCCCCTAGTGGGTTGGTGTGGCTCCCTCCTTTGTCCCATGAGGCCCATCAAAGTACTGCTAGCCTCTCGAAACCCCTTCCGACACTCCGATAAAACTCCAGTGCATTTCGAAACCTTTCCGGAGACCAAATAGTGTAGTCCTATATATCAATATTTACATCTGGACCATTCTGGAGCTCCTTGTCATGTATGTGATCTCATCCAAGGCTCTGAACAACGTTTGGTCACCAACTCACATAACTCATATAATATTATATTGTCAATGAATGCTACGCGGAAACTACGGGTTCGAGAATGATGTAGACATGACCAAGACGCTTCTTCGGTCAAATAACCAATAGCGGAACTTGGATGCCCATATTGGTTCCAACATATTCTACTAAGATTTTTATCGGTCAAACCTTTACGACAACATACGTAGTTCCCTTTGTCTGTTGGTATGTTACTTGCCAGAGATTCAATCTCGGTATCTCTATACCTTGTTCAATCTCATCACCGGCAAGTCTCTTTACTCGTTCTGTAATGCATCATCTTGTAACTAACTCCTTAATCACTTTGCTTGCAAGCTCCTTATGATGTTGTATTACCGAGAGGGCCCAAACATACCTCTCCGTCATACGAAGTGACAAATCCCAATCTCGATTCACGCCAACTCAATGGACACCTTCGGAGATACCTGTAGAGCACCATCATCACCTAGTTACGAAGTTACGTTTGATAGCACACAAGGTATTCCTCCGATATTCGGGAGTTGCATGATCCCATGGTCTAAGGAACATGTATTTGACATTAAGAAAGCAATAGTAAAAAGTGAACGATCATATGCTAACCTAACGGATGGGTCTTGTCCATCACATCATTCTCCTAATGAGGTGATCCCGTTAGACAACTCATGAAATCAACACAATTCGTTGCAATATGAGGCCTCTATTGCAACAAATTTAATATTTATCGTGACCAAACTAAGTTATTAAAATATGTGCGGCCTATTACCACAACCGGATAATTTGTTGTAATATTTTTGTTTTATTGCAACAAAACGTAGTTGTGGTAATAAATTTTGTTGCAATAGACTGAAATCCTTGTATCATGACTATGGTTAGGAAACTTAACCATCTTTGATCAAAGAGCTAGTCTAGTAGAGGCTCACTAGGGACATAGTATTTATTTATGTATTCACACATGTATTTAAGTTTCCGGCCAATACAATTCTAGCATGAATAATAAAACTTTATCATGAACAAGGAAATATGATAATAACCAATTTATTATTGCCTCTAGGGCATACTTCCAATCGTCTCCCACATGCACTAGAGTCAATAATCTAGTTCACATCGCAATGTGATTAACACCCTATGAGTTCTAAAGTGTGACAATGTTTTGCTTATGAGAGATGTTTTAGTCAATGGGTCTACAACATTCAGATCCGTGTGTACTTTGCAAATATCTATGTCTACAATGCTCTGCATGCAGCTACTCTAGCTAATTGCTCCGACGTTCAATACGTATCCAGATTGAGACTCAGAGTCATCTGAATCGGTGTCAACGCTTGCATCGACGTAACCCTTTATGATGAATTCTTTATCACCTCCATAATTGAGAAACATTTCCTTAGTCCTCTCTAGGTACCTAAGGATAATTTTGACCGCTTTCTAGCACTACAAAAAAAAGACACATCCGTGACATTTTGGGCCGAACGAATTTTTTCTGTCATACATATGACACTTGTATGACGATAATTGTGACAAAACCCGGTATCATCATAGATGTGGTGGACTCCTACTTCTATGACAAAAAATCATGACAGAAAATGGGCTTTTCATCCTGGGCGGGCCGGAGACGCAGCTGCATGACATTCTTTGGGCCGTCCATGACAAAAAAAACCGTGGTAGAAGCGAGGGGGAGGAAAATTTCGGGGAGTTTTTGGTTACGGTGGGAGGTCGGGGGCCGAGCGATGAGCGTTTCTCTCGTACATACGCGCGTGTGTGCGAGGCGTTGGCTATAACTGAACCCGAGCGAGGCGTTGTGCTCTAACTGAACCCGAGAGATTGCACTGCAGGCTACGCGTTACTGAACACAAGCGATCGATTGATGGCTATTAACTGAACCCGATGGAGCGATTCCTTCGCTACTGCTGCTAACTGAAGCCGATCGATGCTGCCTCTGGGATGAACAGTGAGCGTTGCGGGGTGGTTTGGATGAACAGTGAGCGGTGGCGTTGCCTCTTGATGAACAGGAACCCGTGGTGTGGAGGGCTGGATGAACAGTATATGGAGGAGGGGTGGCCATGGAGGGGTGGTTGAACAGGACGCCGTTGTGTGGAGGGCTGGATGAACAGTAGACGGTGGAGGGGTGCCCGTGGAGGGGTGGTTGAACAGTAGCCGTTGGAGTAGCGCGCGGTGGAGGCTGGATGAACAGGAGCCCGTGGAGGCTGGAGGAGGTCGACGGTGGAGATGAACAGTATCTCGTGGAGCCCCGTTTTGCGGTACGCCACACCCCTCCCCCCGTTTCGACCGTAGCGCTCCAACACAAGTCCGTTTCATTCGTTTTGCGCTACTCCACACCCCTCCTGATGAACAGGACCCCCGTTTCGACCGTAGCGCTACAACACAAGTCCGTTTAGTCCGTTTTGCGGTATGCCACACCCCTCCCAATCAACAGGACCCCTGTTTCGACCGTAGGAGGTTCGTTTCCTCCGTTTCGCGGTACGCCAGACCCCTCCCGATCAATAGGACCCCGTTCCAAACGTGGCCGGTCGAACACAAGGCCGTTTCCTCCGTTGTGTGGTACGTCAGGCCTCGTTTCCATCGCCTGTTCCGTCCAAACCGGTTGGCTCCCACGCGTTCCGTTGCCTCCTGATGAACACGACGCATTCCGTTGCCTCCCCATGAACACGACGAGGCCGCTGTTTCTCCGTTCCGCCCCAGCCATATACGTATGCGTGAGTAGGCGTTCGAGACCCTGCCGGTATGTACGTACATGGCCGTATTTTCTTTCTTGCACCCTCGCCGCTGTACGTACGTGTACATGCTACGTGTGCGCCTCTACTACGACACGTGCGCGCCTCTACTACGACACGTGTGCGCCTCTACATCGACCAATATGTACGTACACGTTCGCGACCAGAATGACAATGGTATGTACGCTTCGACCAGGTGGGTCCCGACTGTCAGGCACATCCTTGCCTGCGAAGGTGTAGCTGGTGGGTCCCAGCAGTCAGGGGGGCGAATCGTTTTGGTTTTTTTTGCCCAAACGCACTTCCTTGCTTGCGAAGATGTAGCTGTGGGTCCCAGCAGTCAGGAGGGTGAATCATTTTTTTTGGACGCACTTGCTTGCGTGCGATGATGTAGCTGGTGGGTCCCAGCAGACAGGGGGAAATGTTTTTTCGCGAAATACGGTGGCCCGTTCGGTGGATCCCCACCATCAGGTGGAGGAATAATTATTTTGCACGTAATAAGGAGGCACTTCCTTGCTGCGGCCGTGGACCCAGCTGTCAGCCTCTCCACGTACAGTCCACGTCCGATGGAAGCCATTCCTTGACCACGTTGACCACGCCGTGCCGAGAGCACCAGGGCGGTGGACGACGGTGAGGCCTAGGAAGGGGACGACGCGGAGCCGGGGAAGACGCGACAGCGGATGCCCACGCATAGAGGAGTATGAGGGTTCACTCGTTCGGTTGCGGTGTGAGGCTGCCGTCGCCGCAGAATAACAGGGGGTGTGGGTGCGTAGAGGGATGGCCTGACAGCGATGGGAGTAGTAGGGGGCGGTGAGGCCTCCACGGCATCACAGCCGGCCACGGGCGGCAGGAGCAGGCGGCACGACCGGCGCTGCTTTGGGTGGCTGGAGCAAGAAGACCAGAGGTTGAAGAAGCACTACGGCTGTTGGATGGACATCGTACGGTCACTGGAGCTAGAATCGTTCATATATTGACTAAAGTTGACAAAGGCCTCCGTCCCAGTCAACTTAGTAGGCCCACAAGTCAGCCTCCCACCAAGGTTGGTCCCAGCTAGCAGGGGGGTATTCATTTTTTTGTGCGTAATAAGGAGGCACTTCTGGTGGGTCCGAGCTGACAGCGGGGGGAACATTTTTTTCGCGAAATACGGTGGCCCGACCCGTGGGTCCCAACAGTCAGGGGGAAACGTTTTTTTCGCGAAATACTGGTGGCCCGTCCAGTGGGTCCCAGCTATCAGGTGGAGGAATAACTATTTTCCGCGTAATAAGGAGGCACTTCCTTGCAGCTACTTTGGACCCAGCTGGCAGCCTCTACACGTACAATACTCTTCCGATGGAAGTCGGTCGTTGACCACATTGACCACGCCACACCGAGAGCACCACGGTGGTGGACGACGGCGACGCCTAGGAAGGGGATGACGTGGAGCCGGGGAAGACGCGACAGTGGAAGCCCGCATGGAGAGGAGTATGAGGGTTCGCCGGTTCGGCTGCGGTGTGAGGCTGCCGTCGCCGCAGAATAACAGGGGGTGTGGGTGAGTAGAGGGATGCCTTGGCCAGCGGTGGGAGTAGTAGGGGGCGCGGAGGCCTGCGCGGCAGCACAGACGGCCACGGGAGGCGGGAGCAGGCGGTCCCGCTGGCGCTGCTTTGGCGGCTGGAGCAAGAAGATCAAAGATTGAAGAAACACGACGGCCGTTGGATTGACATCCAACGGTTACGTCTGCTAGAATCGTTTGTTGACGTAGTATATAATAACTAAAAAATCTTGCATACGCGTCAACTAAACAGGCCCACAAGTCAGACCACTCCCTCTTTTTTTAATAATTTATATATAGCTCATGGCAACTTCTTATGCAATTTACTGCAGTCGTTTTTTTGGTTAGCCAGGGCCAATTTCGCATATTTCTGTGGGTTCCAAACTATTTTTAATACCAAAATGTCGAGCCAGATTTAAAGTACTTTGAAGATATATTTGAATTAGGTTAATGCCCAGTGAAATAGGAATCTGAAAATGTGAAAAAAAATCAGAAATTATAAAGTAATTGCCAATTTGTCATTTGTTTTTATATTTACAACCCATTTCATATTACTTTCAAGATTTTCAGGCATCTTGGAAGAGTTGAAGCCCATCAGGGCGTAGAAAAATAAGTAGGCCTGGATTGGGTATTCTTCAGAAAAAATAAACTGAGCTCATTTTCACAAAGAAAAAATAGCTGGGCTGGTCATATGGTGAACATAAAATATAAGCCTGGGCTAGACGGGCCACAGCCCAGTTCAAACCCTGCTCTGTCTCAACAATACCAAACAAAAAATACTTCTCGAGTAGCTACATCCCAGGTGTCAGCCGATCTTGTGCTGTTCTCTTGTCTATTGACTATATACACTCACAATGTCGTGGGTCCCAGATGTCAGGAAAACACTAGGAGGAAGCATTTTATTTTTCCATACGCTGAGGTGGTGGGCCCCTACTGTCATCCTCTCCACGTACTTCTGCCGATTCCTGTTGTTTGTTGACCATGTCGACAACGTGAGATGGCGGCGCCGCGGTGAGCGCACCAAAGCGCGCGGAGGACGTCGGCGTTAACGATTTAGGAGACGGTGGGGCGATGATGCGTGCGCTGAGGCGCAGCCAGCCGTGGGAGGCGGAAGCAGGCGGCCCCGCTGGCGCTGGTTTGGTTTTGGCGGCTGGAGGAAGACAGGACTGAAGAAACACGACAGACTGTAAAAGCAGCAGGAGTACTTAACAACCTTAACTGAAACCAGCAGGGGCACTTAACAACCAAAGCTGACAAAGCACGCCTCGAAGAGTGCTACTTTGCCTACAGTTAACCAAGGGTGAGGCTGCTAAGCCCCAGGACAAGGCCCAGGCGCCACCCCGCGCATCCACAACCTTCTGAAAGCGGCTTCATCTCGCAACATGGTCAACAAACAGGATATTCGCTTTAGAGCCATGGAATAGCATGAACATAATCTTCTATCCTATTCTCCAAGATGGACGGGCCTTCATTATCTGAGACCACCCACGAATAAGTATATTTTCACCTCCAAGGGGAATTGAGTAGGTCGACATAAACATCATGTTGTGACCAAGCGCAAGTCTGACCCGACCATGGTCAGGCATCTGTATAGGAACAATAGAACTCGGCAGTTCCTGTTTCAAGAAGATCACAACTGTAAAACTATGTATAAGCAATAGTTTATGAACAACATATATAACAGAAAACAGCTCGTACCATAAGTTTCTCGACACAGTTGGAGCTGTTCAACGAGTGCAGCAGTGGCACACATATCCCACGTGGCCTTCCACTATTGAAACGCCCCACAAGGACCTCAAGACGATCAATAAAGTGTAGGAACATGTGGATGTCGATCCAGTCAACTTCAGTGCCATTAGTAACAACCGAGTTATTACAGAGTAACAAACGAGCAGACTGCTTAACTCTGAAAATACCTACACGTGCCACCAATTATAAGACAATATTAGTTAGAAGTAGCATCTTTGTGAGAGATTCGTTGCTACTTCTAAAGTTAAATTGTGATTAGTTAGACAGATTAGGTGGATTAAGAAGTAATCGAGGCAACAAGCAAGAACCAGATACAAAACTAACATGGATGAACAATTGGAACGACGTCGGGGTGGAAGATCGCAGTGAAGATGAGACCAGGTTCTGCTATTTCCATCAACATTCATGCGCCAACTTTCAGTCCGTAACACTTGAGAAAGTTTATCCAAGTTCGGCCTAAAAAAAGCAGCGATCTTCTTGGTTCATGAACCCAACTCGGAAGCAATATCCATGGATTGTCTTCACTGTGACCATTAAACTAGTGTATTCAGTTATGGCAAGGCCGAGCATCTTGAGTACATGTGTTCTGGCAGAGCAAATAATACACTGCAGGAAAAATAATATGGGAACACATCATGTTCAAAAAAACCCACCCTCCCAGATAGAGAAGAGGATTCTAGGAACATACTGTGTGCGTTTTAAAATGCTGTGGTAGGATGAGAAGGAACAAGTGCGGCGTCTCGCCGTGGGCGCAGAAATATGTAGGGTACTCGCACTTTGGGCACTGCAACTGAAAGACACTAGATTCAGTACAAAGAAAAATGCATCAACGGCGGCGGCTGCCATCCTAGGATTACCTGCGACCAAGGGACTTGGATTTATCGGGGATGGATGAAGAATTCGTACCTGGTTCTCCATGAGAAAACCCTATGCAATCGCCGAGCGGGGGTTTTCTCTGAACAAGCAGACGAGGGAGAAGGGGATTCAGGCCTAGTGAAATATTGCCGCTTCGTCCGTCTAGCTTACTACTAAAGCTCGAAAGGGGGGTTGTGATTTGACGGCTCATTGGGCATTACTGCGGCACTACGACCGTGGTGTGTCTACCGTGAAGTCGTGCACTCTAATTTGTGCACATGGCACGTGGACGCCGTTGCCGGTTGCCCCACATATCAGCGAAAGGAAGTAGAAAGACAGGAGTAACTAGTTACACATAAATATATTTTTTGACAGAGAGATACTCCCTCTGTAAAGAAATATACAAATCTTTTATATCACAGGCTCACCTTGCCGAGAAATATACTCCCTCTGCAACGCACGGGCATTATGGGGGTTCAGCTTTTTTTTAGGGGGGTTCAGCTGAGAATATAATACTCATATAGGCTCACAGTTCTGGACTTTGGGCCGCAGGCCAACCCTGCATGTTTGGGGGCCCATGTGTTCTACCTCAGTGCTTTTCATATTGCAAGCGATCGGTACTGCACTGGTTTTAGATGCTGTCGCAAGGAGAATACACAAAATTGAATAAAGCACGGCAGCTGTTGGAATGAAATTGAACGACAGTTCCTAACCAGCAATCAGAGTTGCAATTCTATCAATGATATACCATGTGATAAATAATACTGTCGTACTACTTATACACACAGGACACATGTTTCACCATGCCAGATTATTACATCAAAATCTCTTGGAGGATAGATCAGTTCGGCAGTTGCGTGCTGCTATTGAAGAATTTCAAAGTTGATTTGGACCAGCTCTCCTTGCCGAGAAAGTTCGATTTTGACATCATCCCCTACCGCAAGATATGATTTAGATTTGAACCTTGACCATCCTTTAGCATCAATCATCATGCGACCATCCTTTGTACTTACGGTATATTGAGCAGGTTCATTCACACCAAGGCTGCGCATGGTAAGAGAAACTTGGCCGCGGTCGCCCGGATTGTTGAACGACTCCCTCGTTGCTCTAGGAATTCTCTGTTTGAAAACAAGAAGAAATACCCAAACAGTTAGATCAACACAGTGAATCATGTGAAACAACATATAAAGAAAAAAGAACGAAGCACTTGGGCGGCCAATGCTTACCAAGAAGGTGGACATGTCGGTTTTTGTAAGGACTTTGGTATATGAAGTGCGAACTGCAGCCCAGTCTGTTTTCGGTGCAACTGCACGGGCCGGGCCAAATGCAAGTGCAAGTGTTGCTGCAGGTGCCGAAGCCACTGCTGCTGCCGGAGATGGTGCTCCTTGTAGAGCTGGTGCCGGTGTCGATGCCCGATCCTCCGGTAGATCAGACTGATCCGCTGACACATTCGGTGCCCAATCCTCAGCTGGATCAGACTGAGCTGCTGCCGCTGTCAGTGCTAGAGCAACTGCCGGTGCTCGATCTATGCGAGACAGCAGCGATCATGTCTGGTCTGCTATGATCAGCTTTCTAACTTGACTAGGATCCGTGACCGTGATCCAATTTTTTTCTTCATTTCTTTTAAACGCGAGAAGGACTAATTGTGGCATTTTTGTTAAACCAAACAGCAGTTCATCATAGGGATTCAGCTTGTACTCAGACAACAGACTAATCCAATTTTTCTCAGTAATATAAGTGATGGACAGTGCCTTCGTTACTGACACAACATAAGAAGTAAAACCTGCAAAAATAGCCATCGTAGAGCAAACCAAACGGTTTATTCTGTGATGAATGTCACATGGCAAAACCTGCATCGTAAAATTGCAGGAAAAGAAAGAAAACATGATATTAAATCAATAAGATTTAGACAGTAAATCAATAAGATTTACTTGATGTGACACGAGTGAATCCTTACCAGGAAATCACTATGTTGAAGTACTAAACAGAAGATTGATTGTCCAACTATGTGTGGCATGCAGGGGCCCTGCCTACTCCCACAAGCATGACAGTCCAAAGGTCGTGACAAATCGTATGGACCGAACATCCATGGGACTAGAAATCCTGGTGGGTGTGTAAACCCTGCAATGCATATAGATATTGGAGTGTAACCATAATTGATAAACCGTCCTCACAAAAAATATGATCTGGATACTTCAAAATGTACAGACTGAATTGAGTGGACAGACATTAACATAGACCGTTCTCAGGACTGACCACACACCAAAAGCGGCAGTACTAATAAACAATACAGGGTTCACAAACACAAATCAAGTACTGAACAATAGTACTTACTACACACAAGCAAAGTTGCACTAACTAAACTCTGCAGACTATTTCTTGCCACCGACCTACGAGATGAACCCCGCATAACTGACTAGGCCATGGACTTCGTGTGAGATGTCTACATGCACCATCACCATCTTGTCAACCTTGGAGAACCTAACAGAGTGGCCTTTCTGCTCATAAAAATGATGATGAAGACATGCCACATCGGATTTGTTGGGAAGCTTTACAAGAACCACACCCTTCGTAATCGAAGGCACAGCCAGGAAATTTTTGTGGTCAAGTACAGCCTCGAGAACACGCCTGACAACAATGCTATAGGAAAACACTAGTTCAGGACACGTGGTGACAAGGACACAGCAGCTGGATAGTTCAGCAGTAGAACTCATCATCAGATCTTCTAGTTCACATGGCATGACTTTGAGAACTTCATCTCCACCGCGGCCTTGTTCTAATTCAAACAGAAACCATATTTCATTACTACCTCCGTTCAGAAATATAAGATGATTTTCGATATTATACTCCATATATGACTACATATACGGACATAAATGAGTGAACAAAGACACTAGAACATGTCTTCAAAGGCATGAGAGCAGAGGGATTACATGTAATATCCATAACACAAGTTACTGAGGCAAATATACCCTCTTAAAAGGTAGCATTGATGTTCATAAAGTACTCCCTCCGTCCCAAAACTCTTGTCTTAGATTTTTCTAGATACGGATGTATCAAGTCACATTTTAGTATTAGATACATTCGTATCTAGACAAATCTAAGACAAGAAAATTGGAACAAAGGGAGTAGTTGGAAGTAATCTATAAGAAATCAGTGTCAACCTCTCGCATGTTTTGGTCAAAAGAGGAATTTAGAACCGTCATTTGGTACACTAAAATCACATGCAAGATCACCCAGAAAGTTGTACTACCAGTACTAGTACTGCGTGTTAGATGAAAACACACGATCAAGATCGAGAAAAAGATCGTCAACAAGAGACATTACCTGGACTTGCTTAATGAGGGATCCCAGAGAGGGGGTTTGGACAGGGTGATGGCTTTGAGCTTGTCTGCAGTAGTCTCGGCGGGGTGCTTGCGCTTCTTCGTACCATGAGCCTCGATGACTTTGGCCAGAGCCATAGACATCACGTCGGCCGGTGCTCCGGCGTCCATCCAAGAGAGGAAGATGAGAGAGAAGAGTGAAAGGAGGAACGAGATGAGGGAGAAGCAAAGCGAGTGGGGGTTTTCTTCAAGAGAGGAAGCTGAGAGAGAAGAGTGAAATGATGGTTGCTTTGTCCATACAACTTACTGCTGGAAAGGAGGGGGCTTTGTGATTTGACGGCTCATTGGGCATTACTGCGGCGGTTCGATCGGGGTAGTCTACCGTCACTCTACTACGGAGTAATTTAGTGCATGGCTGGTGGACCCAGGTGTTGACTGTCCCACACGTTGGTGAAAGTGAGTAATTTAGTGCATGGCTGGAGGAGGATCCGCACGGTAGAGCATGTCCACTATTTTTCATTCTGAAGAAAAAAATGATTACAACAAGCGTTTCCACTCTTACAACGGAGGAGTGCGAAACACGGCAGCCACTTGAACATACACAGTGCTCCTACTACTAGGCATGTGCAGTGGTTCATACGTCAGTACTACACAATTTTGTTGCTAGTGTTGTGCGCATGTCAAATACTCCTATATGTAACATAGTACCGCTTTTTTGACTGTTCGGTCGAGAATGAACGGTGAGATCAATGTTAACAGAACTAGGTCCACAGCGCATGGAGAGTACGGTGCTACAGTACTCCACGAAACATGAACCATATGAAGCACATCCTATAGTGTTAGACAGGGTGTATGAAGGATGCACGAGATGGGAGCAAAAGTTCCCTTCTCGACCCACTTTTCGGTGTTTGGCAGAGTGCATGAGTCCACACTAGTAGGTTGACAAAAATACACGAAGAGGAAACAAATATATTGAGATGAGAATGCAACCAAACACAACCACACGCTTTGTGCTACAGTGACGGATCTGCACCGTCTGAGTTTGATCCAACGGTCATGTTGCGCCGAGACATGGACATGCCCATGTAGAGGGCGCCTAAACACCACCGAAGTCCCTCTGCTTCTCGAGGAGCACGACGTTGGTGATGCAGGGTGCAACCGCCTGCAGAGCCCGCTCCCGGTCGACGGGAGCCAGCTCGTCAAAGACGGCATCCAATGGCATGAATGGATTCCGATGACGGAGCCCTGAAAGGATTCGCCCGGCAATGGCGATGACAGCGTGCAACCCCTCCTTGTCCAGCTCAGCCCCCACCATCGCGCGGAGACAGCTCAGCTCCTCGGAGATATAGGTGAAGAAGGAGACCAGGTTAGGAAGCCGCAGCTCGTTGAAGTCGACCGGGTGGTCGAACGGGTTTAGCCCGACGGCCGGCATCGTCGCGCTGGCACGACGGTAGGCATCATGCAGCCGTAACACGTGCGTGGCAACTTGGTTCAACAAGTGGCTGAGACGATCCTGGACTTCGTCACGATCGGCCCGCTCGCGCTCCAGCGGGCTCCCCTGACGGCCTATCGTATCTCCCGCTTTCTGCAGCAACTCCGCCGATGCCTTGAGCATCTTTTTGGTGGACGCCTGCCGCTTTTGAAGCTCCATGAACTCCCGCACATAACGGAGGAGAATGGCACTCCTCTCCTCCTTGAGCTCACGGAGCTCCACGTCCTTGGCCCTGAGCTCCGCATCCTTGGCATGGAGCTCCTGTGTCAGGCGCCTCACCTCGGACTCCGTGATCTGCTGCGCCGCCATGGCACCAGGTAGAAGCAATGGGGAGAGGAAGCAAAGGGGGCGAAACGGCTGAAAGGCAATGCAATCTACGGGAAGGCGGAGGGAGCCAGCCGAGGAGCGGGGAATCTTTTGGTTTCACCACGGTAAAACCAGTCGAGGACTTCTCACATCAGGGAGCAGTGGGTTTTTACAGGCAGAGTCATCGTGACTAATTGCTACCGCGCCTGCTCTCGTCGATCAAAAAATTAAAAATCCTGCCTCACCTGCTCCCATCAATCAAAAAATTTAAAATCCTGCCGCACCCAAACACCAGAGCAATGCCGCGGTGGATATTTAAATTTACCTGCTGGCAAGTAGATAAAAAAAGGGGAGAAAAAACAAATGTGGCGGCGGCCTAGCTAATCGGTCGAACTAGCCCAACTAGCTAGCCAACGTGCTTCACTGATGTACTCGGCGGGAAAGGTGGTCTTTTGTGATATGACGACTCATTTACTTGCTTCGGCGGTACGACCGAGGAGGACCCAGAAAATGCACGGTAGGGCGTCCCACATCAGGAAGAATATATGTGTGCACCAGCCGGGAGGACCCCGAAACCGCGCGGTAGGGTGTGCCACGTCTCGGCACGGAGGAAAAATGTGCGTGTAAAAATATACTGTATCAGATGTAGTACCTATGGTTCCACCTAGGGACCCAGCCAGTCGGTCGAAAACACCCCACTAGCCACACAGCTTCATCATGCAAATGTGGCACGGTTAGCTCCGTCTCGACCAGCCACAATGTCTCTTGTTCTAGGCGATTCTTCTATTTTCCAAGCTTTTTCAGTTGTAATAACACCACGGCAAGCTAGCGCCGCTCTTCGTGTGTGCTCGTGCAAAGGTTAGACGATGGAGAGAAGAGAGATTGAGATCGCAGGCCTGGGACCCACCCGTAAGTGAGACAACGGTCATGCACGTGTTGACGAGGCACTCCCTCTACTCTACTCAACGCAAGTACCGTATACAATCAAGTTATGGGACAAAGCCAACAACCGTTCGTTTTTTCAGGCTATCGACTTACGCTTTGTAGTCCAGGTTGCCAGTTCGAATCTCATCTTTCATATTTGTTAGTTTTAGGCCCAAATTTGATTAATGACAAGTGGGACCCTCGTGTGTTGTTCCAATATTTCAGTGTAGGATGGTTTTTTTGAACAAACACTTTGCGCGGTTAGACAAGTAACGGCACGAGTTACACGTATTTTGCAAGTTTACGAACAAAAATGACAGCGGCATAGCATATCACATCCACCCCGCAGCTTAGATACTATGGTGATATGAGTTTTTACACCATTGGAAGTGAGATCCAATGGCTTGGGAGTAGTCTTTGTAATTATGCGCAATTCCCAAATTCTCCAAAGTTTTTTTTGCAAATAAAACATTCAGGCCTCGTGTGTGCCGCTGCATCTTCGATCCAACGGCTCCCCGGTGCTAATATTAGGTGCTCCCCGTACCTTAATTACCCGCTACGGTGATATGAGCATCTAGGTCGTATGATCAGTGATCAGATGGCACATGCATAGTACTTGTACTTTCTGCGCATTTCCCAAACTCTACCAGCCGTATATTGTAAAAAACATTCAAACCTCCGACTGTGGGCCATTAGATCTCAGTGAACTCGTATCACCATAGAATCTATGGGGCGGGAGCACCTCATACTCTCCCATGCGAGAAAACATAAGGTGGTATCGCAGCTTGGATGCTACGGTGATACGAGCTTGGAGGTCGTTTGATCTGAGATCCAATGGAATCTGAGCAGCCTTTGTGCTTGTAAGTAGTGGCCAAACTCTTTTGGGGCTTTTCTGCAAAAAAACATTTGAACCACCGAGCAGGTGTTGGGTCACAAATCCAACGCCTCCGAAGAGCTTGCATCACCAAAGCATCTAAAGTGTGGTGGCACATGATATTCTTACATACAGGAGAATATGATGTCCTCCTTCATCTTAGATGCTATGGTGATACGAGCTTCGAGG
The DNA here is from genome assembly GCF_002162155.2 of Triticum dicoccoides. Lineage (NCBI taxonomy): Eukaryota > Viridiplantae > Streptophyta > Magnoliopsida > Poales > Poaceae > Triticum > Triticum dicoccoides. Next base: position 317,475,270 of record NC_041385.1, on the reverse strand, counting down.
TCGTTGGATATGGGATCAAAGGGCATCTAAGTAGTTTTTGTACAAATTGTGTGCAATTCTCAAACTCATCAAGGTTTCCTGCAAAAAAATTAAGACACATCATGTGAGCTGCTATATCTCAGTTCTACAAGCTCCAAGCAACTCGTATCGGCATATAGGATGTAAGGTATGGGGGCACATGATATTCTCCCGGGGAGGAGGGGTGGGGGGTGCACAACCAATCGGTGGTTGGGAGGGTGGGAACAAATATAATCTAAACAACCCTAAATATAGCTCCACAATTTTATCTAAGGTCGAGGGGTTGACCCCCGACAATCATAGCTCCGCCTAAACACAACATTTGCATGTACTGTAGTACTAGACTTAATATTCATGTTTCAGTTTCATGTTCATTTTAAATATTGAACTGAGGACCATGGATGTCTTACATTTTACTCCCTTCATTTCTAAATATTAGTCTTTTTAGAGGCTTCAAATGGACTGGCACATACGGATGTATATAGACATATTTTAGAGGCTTCATTTTATTCACTCATTTTGCTCCGTATGTAGTCACTTGTTGAACTCTCTAAAAGACTAATATTTAGGAATAGAAGCAGTATTTTTGAACTCGTGTCATACATGCATGGGTTGGAAAAATAGATGCACTATACTTATGTTGGGGAACGTTGCAGAAAATTAAATTTTTTCCTATGGTTTCACCAAGATCCATCTATGAGTTCATCTAAGCAACGAGTCGAGGGAGTGAGTTTGCATCTACATACCACTTGTAGATCGCGTGCGGAAGCTTGCAAGGTGATGATGGGGTCGTACTCGAACGTGATTCGAATCACCGATGACCAAGTGCTGAACGGACAGCACCTCCGCGTTCAACACACGTACGGGACGGGAGACGTCTCCTCCTTCTTGATCCAGCAAGGGGGAAGGATAGGTTGAGGAAGACAGCTCCACCGGCAGCACGACGGCGTGGTGATGGTGGAGAGGCAGTACTCCGACAGGGCTTCGCCAAGCACACAACGGAGGAGGAGAGGTGTTGGGGAGGGGAGGGCTGCGCCTTGGAGGGTGGTACGGCTGCCCTCCCCTCACCCCTCTATTTATAGGGGGAAGGGAGAAGGGGGCCGGCCCCCTAGAACCCATCTAGGGGGGTGCGGCGGCCAAGGGGAGAGGGGGAGAGGGTGGCTTGCCCCCCAAGCCAAGGGGGCGCCCCCCTCTAGGGTTCCCCCCTCAACCCTAGGCGCAAGGGCCCAAGGGAGGGGGTGCGGCCAGCCCACCAGGGGCTGGCTCCCTGCCCCACGCAGCCCATGTGCCCCCCCGGGAGGGGTGGCCCCTCCCGGTGGACCCCCGGAACCCTTCCGGTGGCCCCGGTACAATACCGGTATGACCCCGAAACTTCCCGGTGTCCGTTTGACAACTTCCCATATATAAATCTTTACCTCTGGACCCTTCCGGAGCTCCTCGTGACATCCAGGATCCCATCCGGGACTCCGAACAACATTCGGTAGTCACATACTAGTCTTCCTAATAACCCTAGCGTCACCGAACCTTAAGTGTGTAGACCCTACGGGTTCGGGAGACATGCAGACATGACCTAGACGCTCTCAGGTCAATAACCAACAGCGGGATCTGGATACCCATGATGGCTCCCACATGCTCCTCGATGTTGTCATCGGATGAACCACGATGTCGAGGATTCGATCAAACCCTGTATGCAATTCCCTTTGTCAATCGGTATGTTACTTGCCTGAGACTCGATCGTCGATATCCCAATACCTTGTTCAGTCTCGTTACCGGCAAGTCACTTTACTCGTACCGTAATGCATGATCCCGTGTCCAACACCTTGGTCACATTGAGCTCATTATGATGATGCATTACCGAGTGGGCCCAGAGATACCTCTCCGTCATACAGAGTGACAAATCCCAGTCTCGATCCGTGTCAACCCAACAGATACTTTCGGAGATACCTGTAATGCACCTTTATAGTCACCCAGTTACGTTGTGACGTTTGATACACCCAAGGCACTCTTATGATATCCGGGAGTTACACGATCTCATGGTCGAAGGAAGAGATACTTGACATTGGCAAAGCTCTAGCAAAACGAACTACACGATCTTTTATGCTATGCTTAGAATTGGGTCTTGTCCATCACATCATTCTCCTAATGATGTGATCCCGTTATCAACGACATCCAATGTCCATAGTCAGGAAACCATGACTATCTGTTGATCACAACGAGCTAGTCAACTAGAGGCTCACCAGGGACATATTGTGGTCTAAGTATTCACACGTGTATTACGATTTCCGGATAATACAGTTATAGCATGAATAAAAGACATTTATCATGAACATTGAAATATAATAATACTTTTATTATTGCCTCTAGGGCATATTTCCAACAGTCTCCCACTTGCACTAGAGTCACTAATCTAGTTACATTGTGATGAATCGAACACCCATAGAGTTCTGGTGTTGATCATGTTTTGCACGCGAGAGAGGTTTAGTCAGTGGATCTGCGACATTCAGATCCGTGTGCACCTTGCAAATCTCTATGTCTCCATCTTGAACATTTTCACGGATGGAGTTGAAACGACGCTTGATGTGCCTGGTCTTCTTGTGAAACCTGGGCTCCTTGGTGAGGGCAATAGCTCCAGTGTTGTCACAGAAGAGTTTGATCGGCCCCGACGCATTGGGTATGACTCCTAGGTCGGTGATGAACTCCTTCACCCAAATCGCTTCATGCGCTGCCTCCGAGGCTGCCATGTACTCCGCTTCACATGTAGATCCCGCCACGACGCTCTGCTTGCAGCTGCACCAGCTTACTGCTCCACCATTCAACATATACACGTATCCGGTTTGTGACTTAGAGTCATCCAGATCTGAGTCGAAGCTAGCGTCGACGTAACCCTTTACGACGAGCTCTTCGTCTCCTCCATAAACGAGAAACATGTCCTTTGTCCTTTTCAGGTACTTCAGGATATTCTTGACCGCTGTCCAGTGTTCCTTGCCGGGATTACTTTGGTATCTTGCTACCAAACTTACGGCAAGGTTTACATCGGGTCTGGTACACAGCATGACATACATAATAGATCCTATGGCTGAAGCATAGGGGATGACACTCATCTCTTCTTTATCTTTTGCCGTGGTCGGTGACTGAGCTGAGCTCAGTCTCACACCTTGTAACATAGGCAAGAACCCCTTCTTGGACTGATCCATTTTGAACCTCTTCAAAATCTTATCAAGGTATGTGCTTTGTGAAAGACCTATGAGGCGTCTCGATCTATCTCTATAGATCTTGATGCCTAATATGTAAGCAGCTTCTCCAAGGTCCTTCATTGAAAAACACTTATTCAAGTAGGCCTTAATGCTGTCCAGAAATTCTATATTATTTCCCATCAAGAGTATGTCATCTACATATAATATGAGAAATGCTACAGAGCTCCCACTCACTTTCTTGTAAACGCAGGCTTCTCCATAAGTCTGCATAAACCCAAACGCTTTGATCATCTCATCAAAGCGAATGTTCCAACTCCGAGATGCTTGCACCAGTCCATAAATGGATCGCTGGAGCTTGCATACTTTGTTAGCGTTCCGAGGATCGACAAAACCTTCCGGCTGCATCATATACAGCTCTTCCTTAAGATGCCCGTTAAGGAATGCCGTTTTGACGTCCATCTGCCACATCTCATAATCATAGTATGCGGCAATTGCTAACATGATTCGGACGGACTTCAGCTTCGCTACAGGAGAGAAAGTCTCGTCGTAGTCAATCCCTTGAACTTGTCGATAACCCTTAGCGACAAGTCGAGCCTTATAGATGGTAACATTTCCATCCGCGTCCGTCTTCTTCTTAAAATCCATTTGTTTTCTATCGCTCGCCGATCATCGGGCAAGTCTGTCAAAGTCCATACTTTGTTTTCATACATGGATTCTATCTCGGATTTCATGGCTTCAAGCCATTTGTTGGAATCCGGGCCCACCATTGCTTCTTCATAGTTCGAAGGTTCATTGTTGTCTAACAACATGATTTCCAGGACAGGGTTGCCGTACCACTCTGGTGCGGAACGTGTCCTTGTGGACCTACGAAGTTCAGCAGTAACTTGATCCGAAGTACCTTGATCATCATCATTGTTTTCCTCTTCAGTTGGTGTGGGCATCACAGGAATGGTTTCCTGCGCTGCGCCACTTTCCCGTTCAAGAGGTAGTACTTCATCGAGTTCTACTTTCCTCCCACTTACTTCTTTCGAGAGAAACTCTTTTTCCAGAAAGCATCCGTTCTTGGCAACAAAGATCTTGCCTTCGGATCTTAAGTAGAAGGTATACCCGACAGTTTCCTTAGGGTATCCTATGAATACGCATTTTTCCGACTTGGGTTCGAGCTTTTCAGGTTGAAGTTTCTTGACATAAGCATCGCATCCCCAAACTTTTAGAAAAGACAGCTTAGGTTTCTTTCCAAACCATAATTCATACGGTGTCGTCTCAACAGATTTAGATGGTGCCTTATTTAAAGTGAATGTAGCTGTCTCTAGAGCGTATCCCCAAAATGATAGCGGTAAATCAGTAAGAGACATCATAGACCACACCATATCCAATAGGGTGCGATTACGACGTTCGGACACACCGTTTCGCTGAGGTGTTCCAGGCGGCGTGAGTTGTGAAATGATTCCACATTTCCTTAAGTGTGTACCAAATTCGTGACTTAAGTATTCTCCTCCACGATCTGATCGTAAGAATTTTATCTTTCGGTCACGTTGATTCTCTACCTCATTCTGAAATTCCTTGAACTTTCCAAAGGTCTCAGACTTGTGTTTCATTAAGTAGACATACCCATATCTACTCAAGTCATCAGTGAGAGTGAGAACATAACGATATCCTCCGCGAGCCTCAACGCTCATAGGACCGCACACATCGGTATGTATGATTTCCAACAAGTTGGTTGCTCGCTCCATTGTTCCGGAGAACGGAGTCTTGGTCATTTTGCCCAAGAGGCATGGTTCGCACGTGTCAAACGATTCATAATCAAGAGACTCTAAAAGTCCATCGGCATGGAGCTTCTTCATGCGCTTGACACCAATGTGACCAAGGCGGCAGTGCCACAAGTATGTGGGACTATCGTTATCAACTTTAAATCTTTTGGCATCTACACTATGAACATGTGTAATATTACGCTCGAGATTCATTAAGAATAAACCATTGACCATCGGAGCATGACCATAAAACATATCTCTCATATAAATCGAACAACCATTATTCTCAGACTTAAATGAGTAGCCATCTCGTATTAAACGAGATCCAGATACAATGTTCATGCTCAAACTTGGCACTAAATAACAATTATTAAGGTTCAAAACTAATCCCGTAGGTAAATGTAGAGGCAGCGTGCCGACGGCGATCATATCGACTCTGGAACCATTCCCGACGCGCATAGTCACCTCGTCCTTCGCCAGTCTCCGTTTATTCCGCAGCTCCTGCTGTGAGTTACAAATATGAGCAACGGCACCGGTATCAAATACCCAGGAGTTACTACGAGTACTGGTAAGGTACACATCAATCACATGTATATCAAATATACCTTTGGTGTTGCCGACCTTCTTATCTGCTAAGTATTTGGGGCAGTTCCGCTTCCAGTGACCCTTCCCCTTGCAATAAAAGCACTCAGTCTCAGGCTTGGGTCCATTCTTTGACTTCTTCCCGGTAACTGGCTTACCAGGCGCAGCAACATCTTTGCCGTCCTTCTTGAAGTTCTTCTTACCCTTGCCCTTCTTGAACTTAGTGGTCTTATTGACCATCAACACTTGATGTTCTTTCTTGATTTCAGCCTCTGCTGACTTCAGCATCGAGAACACTTCAGGAATGGTCTTTTCCATCCCCTGCATGTTGTAGTTCATCACAAAGCTCTTGTAGCTTGGTGGGAGCGACTGGAGGATTCTGTCAATGACCGCCTCATCTGGGAGGTTAATGTTCAGCTGGGTCATACGGTTGTGCAACCCAGACATCTTCAGGATGTGCTCACTGACAGAACTGTTTTCCTCCATCTTACAACTGTAGAACTTGTCGGAGACATCATATCTCTCGACCCGGGCATGAGCTTGAAAAACTAGTTTCAGCTCTCCGAACATCTCATATGCTCCGTGGTGCTCAAAACGCTTTTGGAGCCCCGGTTCTAAGCTGTAAAGCATGCCGCACTGAACGAGGGAGTAATCATCAGCACGAGACTGCCAAGCATTCATAATGTCTTGGTTCTCTGGGACGGGAGCGTCACCTAGCGGTCCTTCTAGGACATATTGTTTCCTGGCAGCTATGAGGATGATCCTCAGGTTCCGGACCCAGTCCGTATAGTTGCTGCCATCATCTTTCAGCTTGGTTTTCTCTAGGAACGCGTTGAAGTTCATGTTGACATTAGCGTTGGCCATTGATCTACAAGACATATTTGCAAAGGTTTTAGACTAAGTTCATGATAATTAAGTTCTAATCAAATTATGAACTCCCACTCAGATTAGACATCCCTTTAGTCATCTAAGTGTTACACGATCCGAGTCGACTAGCCCGTGTCCGATCATCACGTGAGACGGACTAGTCATCGTCGGTGAACATTCTCATGTTGATCGTATCTTCCATACGACTCGTGTTCGACCTTTCGGTCTCCGTGTTCCGAGGCCATGTCTGCACATGCTAGGCTCGTCAAGTTAACCCTAAGTGTTTTTGCTGTGTAAAACTGTCTTACACCCGTTGTATGTGAACGTAAGAATCCATCACACCCGATCATCACGTGGTGCTTAGAAGCGACGAACTGTAGCAACGGTGCACAGTTAGGGGAGAACACTTCTTGAAATTTTTGTAAGGGATCATCTTATTTACTACCGTCGTCCTAAGTAAACAAGATGCATAAACATAATAAACATCACATGCAATTATATAGTTGTGACATGATATGGCCAATATCATATAGCTCCATTGATCTTCATCTTCGGGGCTCCATGATCATCTTGTCACCGGCTTGACACCATGATCTCCATCATCATGATCTCCATCATCGTGTCTTCATGAAGTTGTCACGCCAACGACTACTTCTACTTCTATGACTAATGTTTAGCAATAAAGTAAAGTAGTTTACATGACGTTATTCAATGACACGAAGGTCATACAAAAAATAAAGACAACTCCTATGGCTCCTGCCGGTTGTCATACTCATCGACATGCAAGTCGTGATTCCTATTACAAAGAACATGATCTCATACATCACAATTCATCATTCATCACAACTTCTGGCCATATCACATCACATGATCAATCGCTGCAAAAACAAGTTAGACGTCCTCTAATTGTTGTTGCATCTTTTACGTGGCTGCAATTGGGTTCTAGCAAGAACGTTTTCTTACCTACGAATCACCAAACGTGATTTTGTCAACTTCTATTTACCCTTCATAAGGGCCCTGTTCATCGATTCCGCTCCAACTAAAGTGGGAGAGACAGACACCCGCCAGCCACCTTATGCAACTAGTGCATGTCAGTCGGTGGAACCGGTCTCACGTAAGCGTACGTGTAAGGTTGGTCCGGGCCGCTTCATCCCACAATACCGTTGAGCAAGAAAAGACTAGTAGAGGCAAGTAAGATGACAAAATCCACGCCCACAACAAAATTGTGTTCTACTCGTGCAAAGAGAACTACGCATAGACCTAGCTCATGATGCCACTGTTGGGGAACGTTGCAGAAAATTAAAATTTTTCCTACGGTTTCACCAAGATCCATCTATGAGTTCATCTAAGCAACGAGTCGAGGGAGTGAGTTTTCATCTACATACCACTTGTAGATCGCGTGCGGAAGCTTGCAAGGTGATGATGGAGTCGTACTCGAACGTGATTCGAATCACCGATGACCAAGTGTTGAACGGACAGCACCTCCGCGTTCAACACACGTACAGGACGGGAGACGTCTCCTCCTTCTTGATCCAGCAAGGGGGAAGGAGAGGTTGAGGAAGACAGCTCCACCGGCAGCACGACGGCGTGGTGATGGTGGAGAGGCAGTACTCCGACAGGGCTTCGCCAAGCACACAACGGAGGAGGAGAGGTGTTGGGGAGGGGAGGGCTGCGCCTTGGAGGGTGGTACGGCTGCCCTCCCCTCACCCCTCTATTTATAGGGGGAAGGGAGAAGGGGGCCGGCCCCCTAGAACCCATCTAGGGGGGTGCGGCGGCCAAGGGGAGAGGGGGAGAGGGTGGCTTGCCCCCCAAGCCAAGGGGGTGCCCCCCTCTAGGGTTCCCCCCTCAACCCTAGGCGCAAGGGCCCAAGGGAGGGGGTGCGGCCAGCCCACCAGGGGCTGGCTCCCTGCCCCACGCAGCCCATGTGCCCCCCGGGAGGGGTGGCCCCTCCCGGTGGACCCCCGGAACCCTTCCGGTGGCCCCGGTACAATACCGGTATGACCCCGAAACTTCCCGGTGTCCGTTTGACAACTTCCCATATATAAATCTTTACCTCCGGACCCTTCCGGAGCTCCTCGTGACGTCCAGGATCCCATCCGGGACTCCGAACAACATTCGGTAGTCACATACTAGTCTTCCTAATAACCCTAGCGTCACCGAACCTTAAGTGTGTAGACCCTACGGGTTCGGGAGACATGCAGACATGACCTAGACGCTCTCAGGTCAATAACCAACAGCGGGATCTGGATACCCATGATGGCTCCCACATGCTCCTCGATGTTGTCATCGGATGAACCACGATGTCGAGGATTCGATCAAACCCTGTATGCAATTCCCTTTGTCAATCGGTACGTTACTTGCCCGAGACTCGATCGTCGGTATCCCAATACCTTGTTCAGTCTCGTTACCGGAAAGTCACTTTACTCGTACCGTAATGCATGATCCCGTGTCCAGCACCTTGGTCACATTGAGCTCATTATGATGATGCATTGCCGAGTGGGCCCAGAGATACCTCTCCGTCATACGGAGTGACAAATCCCAGTCTCGATCCGTGTCAACCCAACAGATACTTTAGGAGATACCTGTAATGCACCTTTATAGTCACCCAGTTACGTTGTGACGTTTGATACACCCAAGGCACTCTTACGATATCCGGGAGTTACACGATCTCATGGTCGAAGGAAGAGATACTTGACATTGGCAAAGCTCTAGCAAAACGAACTACACGATCTTTTATGCTATGCTTAGAATTGGGTCTTGTCCATCACATCATTCTCCTAATGATGTGATCCCGTTATCAACGACATCCAATGTCCATAGTCAGGAAACCATGACTATCTGTTGATCACAACGAGCTAGTCAACTAGAGGCTCACCAGGGACATATTGTGGTCTAAGTATTCACACGTGTATTACGATTTCCGGATAATACATTTATAGCATGAATAAAAGACATTTATCATGAACATTGAAATATAATAATACTTTTATTATTGCCTCTAGGGCATATTTCCAACAACTTATTGGATTGTTGTTGTGTTCGTGCGTGTGTGTCTGTGTGTGTGTGTGTGTGTGTGTGTGTGGTCATATGCTTGATACATACAAAGTTTTCTCACCTCCATATTGTTCATCTTTCAAATTTGAATTTGCATTGGAAAACTTACTAGGGATACCATGAAATGTGAAATCCACGTTGAGATCACTATATCACAAATTCACTCTAATTCAATGACTCGTCATAAATCAATTACCACGTTGAGATTAGTATTTGCAAGGAAAATACGGGTATTGTAATACACATAGATTCGTTCAGCAATTTAAAAGGTTCCTGTCGTATTCTCAAATGGTAGGACCCAACGGCGTACCAGCCAGACCTTGGCTCGTGTTGATCCTAAAAAAACGGGCTTGTGTCCTTCGGTGGCGTGCGTGGTACGCACATTAGGCAACCCCAACCAGTCGAGCCTCAGCGTTTCAAGTCGAAATATTTGGCGGCCAGAATTCCAGCCCTAGGAAATTCCCCTCATGTCCCCGGTCCATAATGACTACCGATGAACAATGGAGGGATGCTTTAGTAACTAGACAATGTTATCTACCGTGCCGAGCACGGTTCAATTCCCACGGTCGCCGCTCGTCAATTTCACCTGTCAACTGCATTTCCTAGTACTACTACTACTACACCAGGATCAGCACAGAATTGAGCCCGTTTGTTCGTGCCTAGTACTTGAGGTAATATATCAGGCAATGCACTGGTACGGAGGGATTATCCTATTACTCCCTCCTTTCCGGTTTATAGGGCTTATCTAAAAATTTTAGTTTTCCCATTTTATAAGTCTCAATTTGGTTTTTCCCCATCACCTGTTCAGATTTCAAGGTGCAATAAATCATTACATGCAAGTATTAAGAGAAAATTGACCAATGCATGTACATTATGCATGCATGCATTGCAATTAATGCATTCGTAAACACAATTTTTGAGGAAAACAAGCGCATTAATTGAGTGGTTTTGCAAACTAAAACAATTGTTCCACCACTCACCATCTACCTTTGTTGGTGAGATTTTTGAATTGAGCCCTATAAACCGGAAAGGAGGTTTAACTAAGCAAAATGTTTGACCAAATCCTTTCTTATGAAATACAACAGGACAGATGTACGGCTTGAAAATTTATTGCATGATGCAGGTTATGATATTGTTTCGAATCCTGGGTCTTAAATTTTAGAAAATCCAAAAGGGAGCATAAATTCTTGAAACTAAGCATGGTCACGTGATATGGCACAAATATTACTTCGTAAGTTTTTTCTTCAATTCGAGACAAGCTGCTTATGACAAGTTGCACAAATGAAGAGCCAAGGTATTTTGGAACAAAGACATGTCATGTTTTTTTTGAGGGAAAAGACCTGTCACGTTAAGGTGAACGCTTTCACTATTGAAACCGTGGGTGTTTACGTGCCTCCATGAGTCCCCGCTTCTCATCGGCAGGTGCCGTCCCAGCAAGCGTGTGATCGACATGAGGCGTGCGAGCAGACCGCTGCGTCAGCTATCAGGGAGGCATGCGAGCAGACCGCTGTGCAGACTCACCGGGAGGCGAGCCCTTTGACCAGGCTCTGCCGCCCACCGTCGTCCCAACTGCTCCCACTTTTAATGTCGCCGATGCCGCAGTTTAAAATCAACCCCGCACTACCCGGTATCACTACAATCCTCTCTCTTCCTCTCCGATTCTCCTGTCGTCTACCTCCAACTAGCCCAACCTAAATGTATGCCATGCCGCATCACGATGGTCTGCCCTTAGTGTTCCAGTTTCATGAGGAAGACACCCAACTGGAGTCTCAAGAACATAAGGCGCTTTGGGACGAGCTTGAACTAGCCTTGCGAGAAGACGCCGTGCCTGTCCCCGCTCCCGTTCTGGCTCCCGTTGCCCCGACTGTGCCAGGGCCCATCCCCGTGGCATTGATGGGCTGGGAGCCGCACATTGTCACCGAGCTTGATGCCACGGGGTTCCACGAGGTCCCCGCCGACTTTCACGCGCCCGTGCACCTGCCAGTGCATGCGCCTGCGCGTGTACTGACGCGCACGCCCGTGCCGGTGCCCGTGCACCTGCCAGCGCATGTACTGACGTGCGCGCCCGTGCCGGTGCCCATGCACACGAATGTCTCTGCTGCGCCGTTGACAGCGCCTATCCCCGCGCGGGTGCTAGTGCCCCCCTCAGTGGCATGGATGGCCGCTATCGACTGCTTCCTTGCACCAACGCCAGTCGCCTCCTCCCGCCAGTTGACTCGCTCCGAAGTCCAGAACATTTTGGCCTTCCTTGAAGCTAGGCCAACGTCCAGGAGTACGCCAACAACATCGCAAGACGCCGCCGTCGCCGTCGGTCAGTGGCCCGACGACACACAGAGCACGGCAGAGGAGCCGCTTCCCACCGCGAGACGCCCCCGCCGCCGCCATGTAATCTAAATTTGCCATGAAAAACGTTCAGATTGCCATGCTTAAAATCCAAACGTTTATCATTTCCGTTTATTTTATATCGATCGTCGTATAATTTAAAGTCGGAGTCAGACTTAACGAAATGTATGGTTTGATCGATTGAATGTGCTGCTAGAGCCATATCAAATTAAATATAAAACGTCATCAAGCCACATGTATTCCTTGTCATCCAACGACCTAGACTGCTTCAATGTCGAGCGCTCAACACGTTTAGCATGCAGTTAATTTCATGCCAAAAATAGTGCTAATCACATGACAACACGCAAATAATATCCTAGTAGTTAATATCCGCATGCACTTAATATACTTCCAAATTAACTTGCATTGCACGTACACACTGACTAGTGCTGCTAGTACGTGAAACTGGTGCCGTGACTTGTGAACGTGTCCAGATATGGTCAACGGCAACATCGCCCGCGAGTTCTTCCTGTTTGCCCGTGCGTCTAAACGCAGAAGGGGAGGAGAGAGAGAGAGAGCACACATGGAACCCACCAGTAAGTGAAGGTGAATAGTACTAAAAATAATATTACATGTTATCCATTAATTAGGCTGTGGTAATATAAAAACATTATGTGAACAAAGGGGGTACAACAAACATTGCTATTCTACGTATGTTGCCTATTGACATGCGGCTTGAAGGCCCGGTCGCCTGTTCGATCCTCGTCCTTTATTTTTTAATTTGTATATGGGTCCAAATTTGTTTCATGACATGTGGGCCCCTTGGTGTGTAGTTTGTAGCACTTTAATTTGTGGGTCGAAATTTGTTCCATTCCAAGTGGACTATCGGTGTGTAGTTTTGTAGCTTATTTATAATAATTAAAGAGAACAACATAGGTTTTTCAATAATACCATGGTGCGACATTGAAGGTGAGAAAGGACGTGCGAGAGAGTGATGACCGATCCAGAGGGAAATCAACTAGGGGAGTTGCATGGGTTGCAACGGCGTTTGGAGTAGTTGTGGGCCAAATGCTACGAAAATATAATCTAAACCGACCAGAATAAATGCCTACCCAAATTAATAGAAGGTTGGAGTGCCCCTCGCAATGTAAATAGCTCCGGCTTTGCGAGGGTTGGATAGGTAGTAGCTTCAACACGTGGAAGATACGGTATGAGAAAGCGAGGTCAATTGAGAGACATATAGATAGAGAGACAAAGTGAGTGTGGTCCGACATTCATTGAACAAATATATATGCTCCGGAGAGATATTGTCCGATTGAGCTTTTGGTAAGGGTGTGGGCTATAACATAGAGCTTGAGAGATGATCCAGTCACAGACGTGTAGATATCTTTTGTGCGTAGGAGGAAGCAAGGTCAACCGATCACATAGGGTCGCCGTGCGATCGAAAGAGTGAGACGGGTTGGAGAGAGTGACCTAGATAGATGATGTGCGTGAGAGAGTATACAATGTGAATAGGTCGAATTGGGCTCAAACATGGTGATATATCATTTTTGTCCGAGAAAGAGCGAGGTAAATCGAGACATACACACACACACACACACAGAGAGAGAGATTGAGTGAGCGTGGCCCACCATGAGGTCGAAAGAGTGGCGGCGGCTTGGATGGACTGACCTAGATAGACAATCTGCGTGAGAGAGTATAGAGTGTGTCGATCGAGGCCCGAACAGGGAGATATATCATTTGTGTGTGAAAGAAAACGAGGTTAAACAAGACTCAGATAAAGAGAGCGAGATTGAGAGAGTGTGGCCTGCCGTGCGGAAGAAAGAGTGAGACAGTCTCGAGGGAGTGACCTAGATATACAACGTGCGTTTGTGCACACGAGAGGTTGGGGGGCTAGATAGGCAATGCATGTATTTAGCGCGAGAGGGTGAGAG
>NC_041385.1:317439586-317461217 GCF_002162155.2 Triticum dicoccoides | reverse complement strand
AAAAACAACATTTGAATGTACATAGTACGAGACTTAATATCGATGTTTCAATTCGGTGTACATTGTAAGATTTGAACCGGGGACCAGGCATACGGGTAATTATTTCGAATTCGTGCCATACTAAGTTTCGAAAAGTTGACATTGGCTCAATTTGTTGTGCTATTTTGTAGGTCATATGTTTGAATCCATCCAAAAGTTTTCTCACTACCATGGTGTTCATCATATACATATGAATTTGTATTAAAAAAGTAGCATGGATACAGTGAAATGCAAAATCCACGTTAGAATTGGAGATCACTATGTGACACACCCTCTAATTCAAATAACTAACTACGTGACACACACTCTAATTCAAATAACTAATTATGTGACACACACTAATCCACGTTAGCGTGGGTACCGTTTCGATTTTTTTTCAAATAACTCCTCATTAATTAATTTATAGTACTCCCTCTGTTCACTTTTATAAGACCTTGAAGACATTTCAGACAATGTGCAAAACAGTTCATTTTAAGTTGTCTGAAATGACTTACAAAAGTGAACGGATGGAGTATCTCGTTTTGAATGACTAATTATTGCAGGGACAACACGAGCATGGTAATACATGCAGATTCGTTTGCAAATGAAAGAAGATTCGTTTGCATTCTTAAATGTAGGCGCACCAGGAAGACCAGGGTCGTGTCGGGGTGGACGCTGCTTCCGTGCCTTAAAGGAAATAGCCCTTGGGTGACTGACATGTGGGCCAGCCACCTGTTGGGCCCACATGTCATGGACACAAAGGCAGGTGCGTTAAGGCACCAAAGCGTAGTCTTGTCGGGATGGTCGCATGTGTCGGACGGACGCGTAGCACCCAGCCACCCACCCCCTCCCCCCAAAAAAGGACGACAACAATATAAGTTCGCGCTTCCACATTTCGGATTGAAATATCTGGCGGCCCCAATTCCAGCCCTGCAAATTCTCTCTTCTCCAACGTCCCCTTCCGTGCCCAGATTGCTCAAATCCCTAATTCGCCGCCATCCCTCGAACCGCCCCTTGTCTCGTCTCTTTCCCCACCATTTCCCACCTCTGTGCCGGACGATGACGACAAAGACGACGGTTGCGCTTCACCACCGCACCGGAGCTACCTCATCTACGCCCTCGTCGCCGCACCGGGTGGTCCACCGACAACGTCGGCCGCCGCAACCGACGTGCCTCACAGACACCGAGTTCCACTGCATCAGGTGCACTTCACCGACGCCGTCTCCCAGCTCACCGGGGCTACTTCACCGAGCACATCGTCGCACCTCCGCCCCCCGAGGTCGTTGGGGCTTCACCAACGATCTCGTCCACCGCATCGTAGCACTCCGCTGCCACTCAAGATCTGCATCCGTGCGCGGCCAGCCAACACCAACACATCACCCTTAACGGCTCTGAAGTGACCCGCACTCTAGCTAGGCGAGCATGCCCAAACGCCGGCCCGAACTAGGTATCCACACATCACTCCCTTGTGCACTGTTCCGACGATGTTTGGATATCCTTTCACTGCTCTCTTAGCTTACATGCCTATGCAACTCTGACTTTAAATCTTATTTCTTCTGGAGATATCATCTGAAACAAGCAAATCCATTTTTTAGCGAAGCATGACGGGGCTACGGGATCTGGTACACATCCTGCACACCCGTATAACCTTGTAAGTATCTGTCCTCCGGTACAACATCAAGGTCAATTCCTATTATTTGATCAACCATTCATCGTGTCAAAAATGCAGAGGGGGATGCAAGGAGCACAAGGCCTGCACATCCAAGCAAGTGGTAACATGGACTTGTACATGGAACATCCCAAGCGCAAGCAGAGCTGCAGCGAGCCTATACAATGAGCTAGCGTAAGTCCCTGCATTTCATTTAATTCGTACTGGCATTCGTGTATGATTTGTGTGCAGTGGCTGATCCACGAATTCAAGTTACCAGGGGCGAACATTTAACTTAAAAAATATGAAGGCACTTGCACTCCGGAAATCAACATAACTTGAGAAAGGTGAAGCTAAATGCACTTTGAAAACCAGCTAATGATCAAAAGTAGTTCAGATTATAAACACTAAATGATGCAAGCACCAAAAAACACAAAATGCAACATGGTGTACAAGGACTACAAACATGGTTTGTACCTGCCTGAATTATTCGTTCTCTGGCTGAAAATATCGAAGTGTAATTGCACGTATAACCAGTGCGCAAACTGCATATCAATATATCTATCCTGCACAAGTATGCCAATAGTTTCAAACAACAGATTAGAAAAGTATTTATGCTATGTTGTCATGATACGGGGACTTTCTGGTAGATGGCCTCGACGTTTCCTCAAGCTATGAAAATGCACTATAATTTGCTTGTCATTAATGCCTGCAAATCTCTGTCTCTCTCAACATAGTAGATCATCATTAGACACTAAATCCTTCAATGAGCTTGCAAAATGCTTGCATTAGATCCCTCATTAGACACTATATGTTCATCACCAGGAGCATGTAAAATGTTTGCATCAAATCCTTCATTAGCAGTCTGTTCATTAGACACATCAGGCTCAAGAACAACATGAGCTTGTATGTTTGCACCGGAAACTTGATTAGATACATCAGATTCAGTCAGTTCAGTATTGATTGGGGGAGTTATAAAATAAGTAGAAATTGGTTTATTTTCTAATAGATTCCCTACATACAAGCAGTTTTACAACACCGTCAGGTTTAACTATTGGCCAGAAATTGAAGAGTTGAGTTAGATATAATCAGGGATGTGATGTACCTGCTCGTTGCGCATGCTACTCTTGCAAGCTGCGACTGTCTGTTTGCGCAAGCTCGATGCCATGCCCGTGCTGTCACCGCTGCCTCCCACGCAGGCTACACCCAAGGTTGGATCTTCATCTTCTTGTCCTTCCGTTCGCTTGAAGCCCGGCGACTGCCCTCCAATGAGGGCGCGAGGAAGTGCTGTGTCGGTCTGTCCAGCGGCGGCTAGGTTAGGAGCGAACCAGACTGGAGGCTGGAGCGAATGAATTGGGATTTTTCCTGCTGTCAATCGATATGGGAGGCGCTCGTTTGGGCCACGAGCCCGCTATAGGGCCTGCCTTGCACTTATGTTATTGGCCCATCCAAATTGAAACATTTTTCTTCATTTTTTACATTGCCTACTCGTGCGTTGGGACGAACAAAACTAGCATGGGCCAACCTGGACGACTCAAACTAGGTGCACACTTTCCATCCACCTGAGGCGGCCGCCCATACCAGCCCCTATGGTGGCATCGCCCCTTTTTGCGTGTATGATTGGATAGTGAAAAATATTCCAGTGGCGCTTTTGATTTACCCACAAAATGGTTGAATTGCTTGTTTCTATGAATTGAGTACGCCAATAATGTGAAGGATGCCAGTCTTTTCATCCTATTGTAGATTGCTTAGATCTCGATATGCCAAAAGTAATCACATGAAATATACAGTAAAAGCCAGTGTGATGTGTTTGGCTACAACTAGTCTGACTACACGTCCTCATATAACATATCAAGGACGCACCATCTTACCAGATTAACCATTCGACTTACCCATGCAGTGTGGGAAGAAAGAAGTATTGGGTGCGTATCCAAACAATTGATGCCATGGACTCCTTTGTACAACCTGGTAAGCGAAAAAGAATTTGCAGTGTGCCTGTACAAAGAACTAGCGTAAGTTCAGTTACCTGCTTCTCGGAATTTTAGTTAGCCACTTATTGCAAAATTGTTCAATTATGTTGCTTGGCTTAATTTAGTTTGCTACTGATTACATAATGGCACAGCCTGTTAATCATATTGTAGACTGCGCCTATCTATGTGTTTGATACTTACTTTTAAGAATTACCTGTTTGCCTTAACTTAAATATCTACTTGTTTATTTAACTACTTTGCTGCTGCAACAGCGGGTTACAATGATGTTAATAACTACTCCCTCCGTCCCATAATATAGGACGTTTTTTGACACTAGCATAGTGTTAAAAAACGTCTTACATTATGGGACGGAGGGAGTACTTTTCAGCATCCAATTGAAACTCTTTAATTCCTTGTTTGTTTAACTGGTTTGCTATTATAACTCCCAGTTTAGATGTTTTGCTAACTTCAACTTTTCTGAATCCAATTGGAACTTTAATGGCAAAACAGGTTAGCCCAAGATCAAAGAGCGAGGTCCCCATGGACATTGCATCATCCCACAGTAGTGGCACCGGCCCAATCGTGCATTATGAATTGCCAATTGCTGATGCTCTAGAGGCTAAACTAGTGGTAGAAAGAGATTCTGCTTCTGCACTTAGAGATGAAGTTGACATGTTGAGGAAGCAAATAGCACAATCACAAGCAGTACTCAAGAAAACCATTAAATATTTGGTGGATTTCAAAACGAAGCAAGCTGAGACTGACCAGATTGTTGAGGTCCTGAAGGAAAAAAGGAAATTAAATCCTTACTTTGTAAATCATAGGTGAAATGTTCTTTCCATAGTTGAATAACCTTTGTGGTGCCTGTTCATGTAATCAATCAAACCATTTGTTTTAGGGACCATGTAATAATTTTTTTGTTTTTTGGTTTGTAATTTTATTTGAGCACAAGTCTGTGTTAATTGATAAGACTGGGAGACATTTCATTTGGATTGTTGTGCCAGACATACAAATATGCCAATCGGGCTGAATGTGCATTCAGCAATAGTAGTAGTATAGATGGACCATAAGTGGCACGCATCGGAAAGGGCCAAGATGCTGGCTAAAAAAAGATGTTGTTGTAGCCAAAAAAAAGTACAGCGGCCTGGCTTATGTATGTTAGTTGATATTATTGATCCATATACTCTATAAGTGTTTATATGTCTGTTAGTTCTGTACATTCTTGGTTGATTGAGTCGGTATTTGAATCTTGATACATCGCTTGTGTACATATATAAATGGGAGTACACATTATGCTGCGTGTGACATTTAAGTTGGACATGAAGTGTTCCAAATATTAGAATTCACCTTAAACTGGATACTAGTTTCTGAATTTGAGTATCGGCATTTGTAAACCATATTCATATATGACAGTGGAATACATCTTTGTCGTCCTTTTGAAGATATATGAAAACACATAGAACGATTTATAAAGATTCATATAGGAATACAAAATGGATTCGAATTTAGTTGCCAGGGTAAACGTGGATGCTTATTGTCCCAAAATTCGAAACAAGCTGCAAAATGTCCACTCCCACGTCGGCTGCTCGAAGCCAAGTGTTTGGGAGATGGAAATTACTGTCTACCCATTACACGGACAATCCATCAGCCCGATTTCCACTGCTCTAAATAGGGTTAGGTTAGTAACTTCAATTAGACGTGACACGACCGCCTCTGAGCCCATTCCGACAAGGTGGGCGTCAAACATAGGCGGCAAAACACATTTGATTCAAGCTCGTCCGAAAGACCTCTGTTTCTCCCCCCATTCCCCATTCATACACGGTGGGCGGCAAAACAAACTCGACTCGGCCGAAATCGATGTAGGCAAATATTTTCAATGGGGGCAGGTTTGTAACTTCACTCAGACGTGACACAACCGCCCTACCTGTCAGCCCCGTTCATACACCGTGGGCGCCAATCATGGGCGCCAACCACCCTTCCTCGCCCGAAATCGCTCTAGGCAAATATTGGCGAGATGCGAGATTACCGTCCTATCCCCAACCGACGAGACGTCCAAATTTTAAACGGGGGCTAAGTTTGTAACTTTCCCATATTTCAGACACGCGCGTCCCAAAAACATGGTTCCCCGTACCTCTCCCTCCATTTTCCCATTCATACACCGTCCGCGCTAGAACACCCCATCCCCACACCAACCTCCGTCCGCCACCCCATCCATCACCGCCGTCCTCCACCACATCCATCGCCACCATCCTCCACCATGCCGGAGCGCCTACCAAGACAGTGTCATCCACTGCTAGAGATGGACATTTCTCATCCATGGTGACGGACCAATAGCCTTGCATCGCGTCCTCTCGCTTCATCGGCGCCGTCGTCCTCTTTGCCGGGGCCGCTCACATGACCTTCTCTTCCACCGCAACGGGACTTATCCCCCGATGCACCCATCTACCGTCGCAGATCTGCTTCAACGCCACCGACAGCCATCGCACCCCCGATGCCTACATGGCGCCGCAAGAGAGGTGGTACTTCATATCTCCTCAACTTTTTGATCTCAACCAGAAAATAGATCTTAACTTGGTTACTCTACTTTCTTTTTCAGCTCTTAGAATTTAGTTCTTAGTTCGAAGCAAACAATGGATGCTAAATATCATTTCTCCGATTTGCAGCTTCAAATCTGCCATGGCACAGCCATAATACGGTTTAATTGATCATGCTTAGGGTTTAATTGATCATGTTGGTTCCGTGGTGGTTTCTTTAATAGAAATCGGAGGGAAAACCCTCTTTTGCTAAAAAAATGCTTAGAGTATCCCCCTTTTATGATCACTATACGATCAGAATACGTGCTTCGTGTCATAATAACACTGCTCCACGCATCAAGCTAAACCAGCTTAGATGTTCAAATACGAATCTGATATTATTAAAATAGAGTTGTTTAATTGGTCAGCTAAATGTCCCTAAATTAGTTTCGAAAATGCATGTTCGCCGCTCGGGTGTGTATCTCTACAGGGTGCCCATGGTGGGCTGGCCCACCATGGGATTTTGGGTCGTCCCAGGCCCCGATTCCCCTCTGTTCTGCTGCGCGCTTCCGATCTCTACTCGCCCCTAGCCGCCTGCCTCGCCGGTGACTTGCCGTCCCCGGACGGCATTACTCTAGGAGGAGACGCCAGACTAACAGGAGGCCAGGAGCCACTCGCCCAACAGCATCACTGCTGCCCAGGCGCGCCGCCGGGCCTACCTTCCCAGTCCGTTCAGGGCTCAGGCGTGCAGCACCCACCAAGCCAACCCAATTTCTCCTGAGATACGTCCTCAACACTCAGAAGCCACTCCTCACCACCCATTTTCTAATTGATTCATTACTCATTAGGCAGGACTGTCATTAGGGTTTGTTGTGTGCTCAGTGCTACCTACACTTAATGGTTCAGGTGTATTTCAGTAATCTTTAGTACCTCTAAAGTTCATAGGGTTTTCAAAATTCCGGCCCTCGGAACAGAAACTAGTCATTTTGGATTGTTGGTCGTAGTGACATTGACCCAGATTACTACTGCAAGCCAGGTTTGTTGACAATTTTACTTGTCTTTCTTACTCATTCGATATAATATCCAATTATTCACGTCGATTAGTTGCAAACAATAAGTGCTAGACAAACTTCTTCATTCAGATTTTGGACGGTCTCTTACTGCAGTTACAATTCTGCATACTTGTCCTAAGAAGCTCACAAGTAAATGATTGATTCACTACATCTATGCTTGCCTTGTCATATTCGTTGTCAATATTCTTTTAGGGTGGACCACCCTGTTTCTAAATACTGGAACCGTAGACCTGAGTGAATAGTACTTCTCTATGTGATCTCTTCCATCATGTGTGGGTAACGAACACTGCATTGTATAGAAAGAAAGTGTCATTTCCAGCTTTTACATAGGTTTCGATCTTTTACATGGAATACAATCTGCCTACTTGCTTTGTGTCGCACTACCAACACTCCACCCTTGAAGCTAAACATTACGCCACTCATAATTGCTTAGTTTATTTGTTCAAATACGAATTTCATATGATTCTAATGTTCCTACTTCAGTTTTGAAATGTGTGCCTGCTTATTATAGAGACATAAGGGGTTTGTATTTCTGTGTGTGGTCTGGTCAGCCCGGTTGGGGAGGTGAACTTTGCATATGCAGGGGTTTATAGGGAGACACTCTCCGAGTTGAATCCGCAATGAATTCCATAGATAATCTGACTACTTTTTATGTTTTCATGAATCTCAGATTCTGAACAACATCATAATGATCATAAGCTTGCGTGCATGAAAAGAATAAAGTAGAACAATGCCATGGCTGTCAAACTTGGCATTAAGGGACTGAAATCAAGTATGGATGCAATGCAATGCCAATGCTCTCCACCTACAGATTCATGCTCAGAATATGATCCTAACAATGATTCTGAGCTAGAGGGAGACCTAAGTCAATGTAGCTCCCTAGTGGAGGAGTCAGAGGAAGATGCCCTATCTTATTCACCCATCAAGGTACTTGCTCTAACTTTCCAAGGTTACATTGCTAGCACATATCTTGCAGCTGATGCTTTGCATTGCTTCTACTTTGTTAACTGCCATTAGCTTAGTTTACACATCGTGTATGTGAATATGCCCTGCCTATCTATTTTCAGTACATATTCCATCTGTCATCATACCATATTTATCCATTCAAATGCTGTTCTTGTGTATCAGATGTTCAAACGGAAGAGGGTGATTCCTGATCATGGAGGAGCACAAGTAAAGTATTTGGAAAATGTAGTGGCACCTGATAAATCAAATAGCCCATTAGGTGTAGTTGCAATATCACCTGACCCACAAAATACCCCAACTCTAGCAGACTGTAGCCCTACTACATTGGTCATTTCTGATGCCCCAACTCAGCAGACCCCAACTGCAACAAACAGTATGATTATGCCAGTTGACATAGCACCAACTGTACGACGCAAAACCCCCATTCCAGCAAAGAGTACACCAAATCCAGTTGCCAAATCCCATTTCGAACCAGAGAGAGCCCCAATTGCAGAAAATAGGACTCCTGTTCCATTTCTTCCTAGTTTAGAAGACGGAGCGTATGTTGTTGTCAGGAACTTTGTGCGCATCTTTCCTTCATGGAAAGATTATACGGCAGACACAGAACAATTTCTAGTCTTCCTCCGGAACTTACGCATAAGTAATGTACTAATGTTATTCATGGTCATTACTGCATATGTTTCTGCTGACAGAAGACACAAGATTTCATTCTTTTAAATAGGTGAGGAGCAAACTGGATTGTGATGACGAGCAAGAGTTGGTTGCACTTTTCAAGCACTCGTTGATGAAGTATCGTTCCTACCTGAGGCAAGCACACTTCGATGGCAAGCCTCTGAACGAAATTTCTGTAAAGTCTCCGGTGCTACATTTATCCGACGGTGACTGGAATAATCTTGTTACACATTGGTCTCGGCTGCAGCGTAAGGTACTGCGTATGATATCACATCACAATTTGAACTACATTTCTGCATTTACCTTAATTTCTCACTTGTACGAAAACTGTTAGCAGAAGAACATTCGTTCTCAAGGGACCACAGAATCTCGCAACTATACTGCACACTGCATTGCTCTCGTGAGTACCTCTTGCCCTGTATGACCATACTTACTTTCATAGTTGTTTGATTATGTAGCATCACTGCACATGTTAGCCTCGTAATCGCCCATTTGGTGGACATTATAAGATCCGTATGGACTCTTACACAAATTTAGAATCAACCCAATGCTTTTGAAGAGGTTAGCTCTGCAGTCCTCTTGTAAGGACTGAACGTGGTCTATCACTATACTTACATTAACAGCTACTCCCTCTGCCCCATAATATAAGAACATTTTGTACAGTACACCAGTGTTCAAAACACTCTTATATTATGGGAAGAGGGATTGGTTCATTTTGTAGCATTCTGCATCTTATCTCCCTCGCCCACCATTTACTAAAAAAGATCAGATCTATATTTAATCTTACCAACAAGTAGAGTACACAGACAATGCCAGTGCAGAAGTGTAGCCCATTGCTCTTGTTAGTACATTTTGTCCTGTAACGCTTGTACTTCCAAGGATTGGTAGTTGATTATGTAGCATCAATCTGCATCTTATCTTCATTATCCTCTATCCCTTCCAGTATTATCATATCTATAATTACTCTCTACAAAATGTAGAGTACAGGCAATGCTTATGAAGAAGATTCTGTGCTGAAATTCTTGAGTTATCCTTCCCTTGACATGGAGAAGGGAATTATAAAGCCGGTGTTAACTGTTAATTGAAGTCAGTCCTTCTAAAGCCTTTATACTCAACTGCTGTTTAATTTGCTCATACTCCCTATCGTTTACTGCTGTTTAGTTTGCTGTTTCTACCAAAATGCATGTTCGTAAGAACCGTAAGTTCTAAGTTTTACTTGTAAACCCAAATTTCTTATTCATACCATGCACATTACTTAATACTCCCTATATGTATGCTTGGTTTTGTGAATCTATAATCCAGTGTGTGGTGATGCAGCCCACATTTGCACCTTGTCATCTCCTGTTTTATCTTACTGATGTGGCTGATGATATGAACAACATGCCATGCACATTATCCAAAATAGATACAATGATTTTCTTTGCCCTTCATCTATGCTTGTTATGTTGACATGGTAATCCAGTAGTGTGATGAAGCTCCCCACATTATGAACAATGCCAAATTATGCTATTGATATTTTGAACTTACTCTTTATTTTCTCATTTGAAATTGGATAGAATTGGTAGAACAGTTATCATCTTTGTTTATACACGTGCAAAACCTGTCATCTCTCTACTTTGTTTCAGGGTGATATGCCTGATGGCATGCACAAGTCTGCTGAAGGCTGTGAGACAAACCCAACATATATTGCAGCAAAGAAGGCAAAACATCTTGAAGATAGTGACACAACCCCAAAGTCTTGTCTTGATGCAGTGTTCAAGTTACTTGAGACTAACAGTCAGACAAGCTCACATAATTCGTTATCTGAATCAGTTCGACTTCTTCAGTCCCAAGTTCTAGCAGAAAGGCATTCTGCAACTCAACTTCGACTTGAAGTCCTATCTCTAAGAAAGATTGTGGAGAACACCAATGAGAACCTCATCACTAAACAACTACACCTGGAAGCTATGACCGACATGCTAGGCCGGTCTCACAGCCTTGCTCAGCAGCTTGCGCAGCAGTTCCCCCGCAAGGCTAACCTTTCTTGAACTGTCTTGGAAGTGGTCTCGGTTCAGTATTATTTTGTTACGCTGCAATGGTGCCCAGTTTTTGTAATCTGCTTCTTCGTTGCGCTTTATGATCACTGGTGGCGAACTTCGATGCCCAGTGGATGTAATGTACCTTAAATCCTTTATTGTATAGTGTAGGTCTATTCTTAGTTACTATACCGTAATTTCTTTATTGTATAGAGTAGGTTTGTTCTTAATTCCTACTAGTTACTGCCATCATTAGCTATCTGAAAAAAAATCAGATATAGTCGACCAGACCGAAACATTCGATAACGGGCCAGGTTTTTAGCGGGCCACAATTGGGCCGGCCTGCGACTTTCTTGGGCCCAAATGATTGGGGCCTTCACACATTGCGCCAGGCCCAAACTTACACCGGCCTATATTTTAGTTGGGCCTTTTGTCGACCCAACGCTTAGTTCGGCCCAGGTAGCATTGGGCCATTAATAGGCTGAATATTGTACTGGCCTATTACAACCGAGATGAAACCACGGGCCTTTAGCAGGCCAAAATGCATGTTGGGCCTCAATTTTCACTAGTCGAAAGGCCGAAAGTCACACCAGGCTGAAATGGGCCCATGTCTACATCAGGCCTCTAACAGGCCGAATGTCACTGGGCTGTAGTTGGGCCCGAATATCCGACGAACAATTAACGGGCCAGATCTGGCTTCGGGCCGCAAATGGGCCCAAATATTGGGCGAACAATTAACGGGCCAGATCTGGCTTTGGGCCGTAAATGGGCACAAATATTGGGCGAATAATTAACGGGCCAGATCTGGTTCCGGGCTGTAAATGGGCCTTTTTTAAGCAGGCCGTTATTGGGCTTGCCCACTAGTACCTGATTAAGTTCTACGGGCCTTTGACTCGGCCGACCTTTTTAACCTATATGGGCCTCTGTTGGGCCCAGCCACATGTCAACGTACCATAGGCATGTCTCCTCCAATGGACGGGCGACATCTGGCCCACTAACGAGCTGACATGTGTTCCCTTCGGCCAATCAGAATTTTACACGTGGAAATTTCCCATTGGTCGGGGCTGTTAACGGGTTATCGGATCCAAAATCCGACCCGATAGCTCAACGGCATTCCGTTGCGGTGGATGCCACGTGGCGGTCACCCTTGACGAAAGCACTTCTGTGACGCGCGATTTATCGTCATGGAAGTGGACATTTCCGTGATGATAATTTTGGTAATGTCATGGAACACTTCTACGACAGCACATGTATGACTATCTTGATTCTGTCATAAATTTGTCATGGATGTACATGCAAGACAAAAAACGCGACCTACTGTGACAAACACGTATCATCACGGAAGTGTATTTTTTTGTAGTGTAGTGATCTACTCCTGGATCACTTTTGGTATCTCCCTGCCAGACTTATGGCAAGGCACACATCATGTCTGGTACACAACATTCCATACATAATAGAGCCTATGGTTGAGGCATAGGGAATAACTTTCATCATTTCTCTTTCTTTTGCCATGGTCGGGCTTTGAGTCTTATTCAACTTCACACCATGTAAAAGAGGCAAGAATCCTTTCTTTGACTAATCCATTTTGAACTTCTTCAAAACTTTTTCAAGGTATGTGCTTTGTGAAAGTCCTATTAGGCGTCTTGATCTATCTCTATAGATTTTGATGCCCAATATGTAAGCAACTTCACCGAGGTCTTTCATTGAAAAACTCTTATTCAAGTATCCTTTTATGCTATCCAGAAATTCTATATCATTTCCAATCAGTAATATGTCATCCACATATAATATTAGAAATGCTACAGTGCTCCCACTCAGTTGTAAATACAGGCTTCACCATAAGTCTGTATAAAATCAAATGTTTTGATCACCTCATCAAAGCATATATTCCAACTCCGAGATGCTTGCACTAGTCCATAGATGGATTGCTGGAGCTTGCACACTTTGTTAGCACCTTTTGGATCGACAAAACCTTGTGGTTGCATCATATACAAATCTTCTTTAAGAAACCTGTTAAGGAATGTAGTTTTGACGTCCATTTGCCAGATTCTGGCAGATTTAAGCATCGCTACGGGTGAGAAAGTCTCATTGTAGTCAACCCGTTGAACTTGTCGAAAACATTTTGCGATAAGTCGAGCTTTGTAGATAGTAATATTAACATCAGTGTTTGTCTTCCTCTTGAAGATCCATTTATTCTCAATGGCTTGCCGATCAGAGGGCAAGTCCAGCAAAGTCCACACTTTGTTCTCATACATGGATGCTATCTCAGATATCATGGCCTCAAGCCATTTGTCAAAATCTAGGCTCATCATAGCTTCTTCATAGTTTGTAGGTTCACCGTTGTCTAACAACATGATTTCCAGGACAGGATTACTGTACCACTCTGGTGTGGTACGTGTTCTGGTCAACCGATGATGTTCAGTAGTAACTTGATCTGAAGTTTCATGATCATTATCATTAGCTTCCTCTCTAGTTGCTGTAGGCATCATAGGAACGATTTTCTCTAACGTGCTACTTTCCAATTCGAGAGAAGGTACAGTTACCTCATCAAGTTTTACTTTCCTCTCACTCACTTCTTTCGAGAGAAACTCCTTCTCTAGAAATGACCCATTCTTAGCAACAAAGATTTTGCCTTCGGATCTGTGGTAGAAGGTATACTCAATAGTTTCTTTAGGATATCCTATGAAGACACACTTCTCCATTTTTGGTTTGAGCTTATCTAGTTGAAGCCTTTTGACATACGCATCGCATCCCCAATCTTTAAGAAATGATAGCTAAGGTTTCTTGCCAAACCATAGTTCATACGGTGTCATCTCAACGGATTTAGACAGTGCCCTATTTAACATGAATGGGACTCTCTCTAATGCATAACCCCAAAATGATAAAGGCAAATCCATAAGAGACATCATAGAATGCACCATATGTAATAAAGTACAGTTATGACATTCGGACACACCATTACACTGTGGTGTTCCAGGTGGTGTGAGTTGTGAAACAATTCCGCATTGTTTTAAATGAAGGCCAAACACATAACTCGAATATTCGCCTCCGCGATCAGATCGTCAAAACTTTTTTTTCTTGTTTGGACGATTGTCCACTTCACTCTGAAATTCTTTGAACTTTTCAAACGTTCCAGACTTGTGTTTCATCAAGTAGATATACCCATACCTACTCAAATCATCTATGAAGGTTAGAAAATAATGATACCCTCCGCGTGCTTCAACACTCATCGGACCGCATACATCAGTATGTATTATTTCCATTAAGTCATTAGCTTGCTCAATTGTTCCGAAGAACAAAGTTTTAGTCATCTTACTCATGAGGCATGGTTCACAACTATCAAATGATTCATAATCAAGTTGATGCGGAGCATCTCACGTTCATCCCCATGTACACTCCGACTACTCTCCAAGCCCCAAGGATACATAAGATGAGACCTCGAGCTTACACCATTGGACCTAAGGTGAATTCGCTCCTTTCCGAATCTTCCCTTTCCGCATGTAAGTCATGGATGCTACTTCAAGCGCGGACCTTGTGCATACTCAGGTTCACCCGAGGAGACCATGGAGAACCCAAGGACCAAGGCCAAGCATGCGCGGAAGCAAAGGAAGGATAAGGAAGAAGAGCCAGCTCCTACAGGCCCCGGACATCTGGCCCCAGCCCGGACATCTGGACAAGCTCGGACATCCCGCCTGACCCCCGGAAATCCGGCGCCCATCACAGAACGCACCCGAAGCTGAACCCCTTCAGCACGGACATCCGGCCAGAGGTCCGGACATCTGACTCTTCCCGAGCCGCCGGACATCCGGCCCCAGCCCAGACATCCAGACCCCGCCTATCCAAAGAGCTCCGAGACCGACCACTCTAGCGCGGACATCCGGCCCGCTAGCCCGGACATCCGACACATCGCGAAGGCCCGAACATCCGGCCCGACGCCCGGAAATCCGTCCTCCCTTGCCTGCGTGCAGTGCATCTGGGCCGAGGCCCATGTACCCCTTCGGCCCTTAGACTATATATACTCCCCCTCCACCTACATTTTAGGGTTAGCATTGGTTTAGCTCATTTGAGATAGAGTTTTGCTCATCCATACGGATCTTCTCCTCATGAGAGACCGCGGCCTCTTCGGAGAAGATACACCTGGATTCAAGACCCCTTTACGGGAAGATCCCTCGTGGATTCAAGACCTCCTCTCGGAGATGAACTAACGCCACTTGTATCATCCTTTGTTGGATTTGTACCGTGTATCTCTTTGTGTTTCTTGGATCTAGCACATGTGTGATCATATTCGTGTTGGTTGAGTGTTTTCTCTTGCGTTTCGCCATTTTCCCTCGTTCCCCTCCGCGCGTTCTTCGTGTTCTTCATAGGGATCCTCTGCAAACGTCAAAGATCGGCCCCTAGGGTTCCGCCCTACATCATCTTGGTATCATGAGCCACGTTGATCACGTTTTTGGAGCCCCTACCCCGTGTTTTCTAGCTTGATTTTTTTGATTTCGTCCTAAATCCAAAAATCCCCACCAAAAATAGCCTCCAATTTTTTTTTGTGATTTGTTGGTTTGATGAAGTTTTGTTGATTTTGATCCATGGATTTGCTTGGTTTCGAGTGGATCTAGCATCTCCCCAAGTTTCCCCACCTTCCATCCACGAAATCCATCAAATTTTGCCCCCGAAATCATCATTTTCCGCCCCAAAATTGAGTTCATCCTCGGATTTGGAGCCCGGACATCCGGACCGACCCCCGGACATCCGGCCATCCCGGACATCCGGCCATTAGCCCGTACATCCGGCTCCTGGAGCACATTTTCGCGCAAGGTTTTGGACAACAGGTCCCGGATATCCGGCCAAACCCCCGGATGTCCGTCCCTGGCATTTCAGCCTCCCGTGTTTCACCGTTTTGACCATAACTTTCACATCCAGAGTCCGATT
Source organism: Triticum dicoccoides (assembly GCF_002162155.2). Lineage (NCBI taxonomy): Eukaryota > Viridiplantae > Streptophyta > Magnoliopsida > Poales > Poaceae > Triticum > Triticum dicoccoides. The sequence goes on along the minus strand of NC_041385.1, from coordinate 317,445,419 downwards.
TTCGCGTTCTTTAGCTCGTTGAGTAGCTATTGACATCACCCATCCATCTAGATAGGTTGCAACACCATTTTACTCCATAAAATTTTCCAAATTTTGGCAAGTTTGCCTAGGCACGCCACCACATCATCCGTTGCACCACCACCGACTTCCGCAACCTAAACCATTTTGCTTGCCATAGCATTAGTGGTTGTTTGAGTAGTGATTTGAGTCTCCTACGGTGTTTCAGCTACTTAGGGATGGTTTCTTCTTCATCAACCACCACCCGCATAACCTTGCCCACCATACAATTTCCACCTCCCAACCTAACCCAATTTTGTTTGAGCTTGTTTGAGTTGTTGCTTGTGTCTCCTAAGGTGTTTCGGCTACTTAGGGACGACAACTTCAACTCCGACACGTGTATAGCCCATCATTCCATTTCCGCATTGCCAAGTGCAAACCACCACCGCTTTCCGCTACCACCATTTTGACATTTGACGTTTGAGATTTTGAGTTCGCGGTTTTTCTGCTTCCTAAGGTGTTTCGGCTACTTAGGGACGAGTCTCCATCATCTTGGTTTCTACATCAAGAACACCGCCACTCATCATCGCCATGGACAGTAGCCTCCATATCATCTTGGTATCGTGGTATCCCTCCATTGTATATTCCCCTTGCCATTGCACTATTAACCCCTAGCCCATTTTGCATTACTTGCCTATCGAGACTAGCCATTTGAGTATTGCCGGCAACGTGACTTGTGCACATTAGTGATCATACTTCCCATAGCATACATACCATATCATCGTGGTGCATATATTGGTATCATATCTTGTGTCACAAGTTTGTTCCCGCCTATACACAATTGCTATCTTGGTATGTGCATTGTGCAAAAGTGGCCATACAAAAAAAAGAGAATAAGCTTTTAAGCAAAAAAGAAAGAGCAAAGAAGCCTGTAAGCAAGTGCCATAGCATCATACCACATTGCATATAAGATTGTTATATCCGATCATCTTGGATCATCTTGAGAGAAACACCGGGAACCATACATACATAGCATAGTTGGGATAAAAGTCCAAATATTTTGCATCTTATAGGTTGTGCACAACTGTCGTATCCGCCTATAGAGAAATCGTGCTAGCGTCTCTCTTGAGTTGTGCAACACGAGTGTTTTCCGTGGATTCCACATTTTGTGGTCATTCCTTGGTTGCACGACCCCATTTATCTATTCGTGTGTGTGTTTCCGTGTACCTTTCATTGCTATTGGTATACTTGTTTCGCTTCCAAATTTGTGAATCTCTTTCAACATTATTGACTCTTGCTAACATTTTGCATCAAATTTTTGTGCCACTATCCTCACCGAGCTCCACCATAAGCTTTACTTGTGTAGGTGTGAGAACCGACAAGAATTGGTACCAATTGTGCTATTTCCTTGTTACACATTTGAGTGATGATTGATCCATCTTCAACATTGGTCAAGGTACATTTGGTATAGTTCTTCTCTTTGTCCCACTCATATTTGCTCGAGTCTTGTGATGGATAGGCAAGGCATTTCCTCTCCGGTCTACGACAACAATGACGGCGTGAACAACTACAAGACCAAAGCGTCCATCTTCGATCCACAATGACAAATGCAAGGCGCACAATCAAGATTGCGAGAGCGCATCAAGAACATATCCATCGACATTCATCACTCCGAAGCAAGGAAAAGGGATTACATCGACAAGAAGCTTTCCGCCCATAAAGAGGAGCAAGATGCGAGGATGGAGGAGATTCAGGCCTTGATCAAGTCTTCTTCCCCTTCGTCATCTTCAAGGCGGCGATGTTCAAGCCACAAGTATACGGAGCGCGAAAACAATGCAAGCGCAAGTCGTCCACGTCCACATCTCCATGGAGACCACCATCACGTTCCTGATCAACATCGTCATGAAGGGAAAGTCACCTCCAAGCATCATGTGCACGACGACGACGACAAATGCCTACGAGCTAAAGCACGAGAACGACATCATCATCATGAAGATGGTCCACAAGCACAAATGCACAAGTCCCAACAAGCCCTACTTCATGCCAAGTCCAAGTGTCATGAGCCAAAAAGAAGACCGCAAGACTAGCACCACCAAGACGGAACTATGGCTACCACCACCACTTCGGCATCTTCGCCAAGTGCTACCAAGGCATCTTCGCCTTTGGACGTACGGCATCTTCGCCTACTTCCCACAAGTACGCCTACAACAACTTCATCAAGTCCAAGGCGACCACCTACAAGCGAGGGCGACACTTCCATCTTCGGAAGCCCCTCAAGGAAGATGGCCGAGCATGGGAAATTCCCTTCGGTCATGGAGACGAGCTATGAGGTGCCACATCATATGGTCCTCCCACACCAAGATGGTGACAAGACGGTCGAGCAAGGGCCATCCCCTTCGACCACGACGATGAGCGCGAACCTCTTCAACACCATGAAGACGACGCCCACATTGGACTCATACTCCGAGTCAACCTACGCGACCGTGCATGGAGACATTTGCACCTACATCTATCCGACACCCACATATGTCGAGATGCCCCATTTGTCATGTGAGGAGATCCACCACCCCATGAGTGAGATGAGTGACTCCACCATATATGACATTGAGAGCATTTCCTATGAGAGAATGAGTGTGACCACCACTAGCCCCACACATGAGAGCATGCCACACATCCTATGTGAGGTTGAGCGGCATTTGACTGACTCCACCAACCATATGAGTGAGAGCATCTTTGAGGGAGTGAGTGAGTCACAACACTTAGAGAGTGAGGTAGTTGAGAGGGCACGTGAGGCCACTATGATTTCTAACGACTTAACCTCTACTCGGAGTGTGTTTTCTTTGGTGCTAGGTCTCCTACATGACGACATGCCTACCCTCGATGAGTCCATCCCTCCAATGGATACGACGATGACCATGGTGGACGATGATGCACCCCCCACATGGTTCAATCAAGATGAAGATGACAACGAGTGGATCTTGGACACCTCACCTACAACACATGAGTGACGCTCCAAAGGTAACATAGGTGATGGTGCTTCTCTTATCCCACTAGTGGACTCTCTTGACATCGATTGCTTGCATGATGTTGACCCACCTATTCCCATGCTTCATGCTAGTGCGACTTCCTCATGTCTTGACTTACCTATTTGTGATGAATATGATGATGAGCATGTTGAGTTGTCTAGTTATGATGCTATGCTCCATAGGATATCATGTGAAAATTCTATTGGTCACGTCATGTTTGATAATCCTTTAAGCTTGTCATATGCTATGAGTGAGATATCCCATATTGCATCATTTCAATCTCAACATAGTAACTATGCATGCCCTATTAAAACAAATCCCTTATGCACTTATGGCATAGATGACGAGATGATGGTCATTGGCTTTTGCTTCTCTTGTGATGATATTGCCATGCTTCCTTTACATGTTTGCGCAATTCATCTACTATGACATGCTATGTTCACATTATTTTGAATATGCATTGTTTTGGATGTTGTCAATATTCTCCACGTGATGTTGCTACTCTTGCTCATGAGGATACCCCCATAGTTTCCTCATACATATTCGGAGATCTTGATGCATTTCATACTTTGCATGATTCCCATGATTGCGTGCACCATATGCATTCCATGAATAACAATGCTCTAGATATTTCTCATGATGCATTACATACTTTGAGTCTCCATTATGCCATACATAATAACAAACCTCTCATGATGGATGACATGTTTCTATATCACGCATCTCATTTATTTGAGCATTTGATATTTTGTGCTAACCAACACATGCACGTGAGCATCAAGATGGATGATGTGTACATATACCACGCACACACAATTTTTCCTTTGCCATTGTTTTGTGTAGGTACTCATGTATACTCGTCAACCTCTCAATCCCAAGAGTTGACGAAATGAGCTCTTGAGAGCAACAATGACTTGGGATCCCGTGGACTATCCTTACCACCGTTCCCTTCGCGCAAGGACTACGCACATCTCTTTTACTTGGCTCTCACACGGCTATGGGCTATTTACCACTTGCCACCTTATGCCCATACTATTGTGTTCACTTTGCATGTTATGCTTGATCCTATGCCTTTGCCATGCAATTGTGACCCTTGCTTCCATCTACCCATGATTCACCATTATGCTACTTCTATGTGTATTTGCATGCTTGGTGGAGATCCTAGTAGCTATTGCCATCATTTCTTTATGCCCCATGCTATTGATGCTTGTTGTGTTGGGAGAGTCATGATGCCCCATTGCTATTTTACATATGGCCTCTCGCCAATACATTCATGCCATTCTACTCATATCTTGCTTTCATGCTTGTGATATGTCATGTGCATTATTCATGCCCACTATTTGCACACATGACATGCTTGCCATTATTCTCTCTAGTATGTTGCATCTTCGCACTACTAGCTTGCTTGACTTGATCGCTATGATTGCTTGCTATGTTGCATCACCCATGTTCCACTCTTACTCGCTTTCTTGGGTTGATGACATATATGCTCATGCCTCTCACATGATATATCTTGATCATTATCTCTTGTGTCCATTAGTTGCCTCTTTCATATCCACTTGTATTCAGTGCAACCATACTATGCTTATTGATCTTGGAGACTTTGACACCTTACTTGTGATGTATGCTTGTTTAATTGAGCCTCTTGTATTTGGTTGTTCTCGCATCATATGCCTCCATACTATGAAATGCTCCCTTGTACCTTCTTATGATGAGCATGATGCATACACTTGTTGGGTATCTTACCACACGAATGATAGGTTTTGCATTTACGCTAACCTCATTTGTTTTTCCGAGTGTTTATCATGTTCTTTCATTTTGAATGAGTCACAAGGCAATAACGTCATGAGAGATATTGGCTATGTGAAGGCATACATGATGTGCGACACCAACATTTTCGACACCCTGATAAAGGTGAACTCCTTCCCTTTGAGCCATCCTCAATTACGCATATTGGATGGGTCACTCTTTCATTGTTGTCTCCTTCTTGTTGTCTACATGATAAACCTCGCGAACGGAGGAGCGACATTGGATATTGGCTCTATGGACCTTCACATTGAGGAGCGCTCGCACTTCTTGGATGCACCTTCGGAACCCCACTCATGCGACAACATCGAGCTTTGGTACGTCAACAGTCCTTTGACTTTTTGTACCACCACCTCCATATGTTGATTGTGCTTCCTCATGTCATGCTCGATGGACATATCATACTCACCACAAGTTTTCACCCTATGCATGGATTGACTCACATTATGATTGCCTTGTTGCACCTTGTATTCCCATGTCATCCATGATATATGAGCTTGCTCACTTCCTTAGCAAATTTGTTGTGATCTACCTTGATGGCATATTCATACATCATGATCATATTGCCTACCATCAATTGCATGATTACATACACATATTGAGCATCCATTGCCATGTTCATGCTCTTGATAAACCGTCTCTCTATGACATCATTTTGCACAATGGTCCCATTAATCAGATTCACCGCACCTTTGTGTATACGACAAATGAATTTGCTCAGATGAATGATTTGCATATCATTCTACACCATCTTGATAAGCTTCATGTGCTTTCTCACGCACTATCTTGTCGCACGGACTCATTCTTACATGATGGACACTTTGTGTGCGCTAACCATTGTATTTCCAAGTGTCGCTTGTGTTTGCTCTTTTTGCATGTCTATCACTCCAGCGACACCTTGGACTACTTGGATTGCGCCATGTCTTCAACTTCGTCCAACTACATGTCCGTCCACGACAACCGTCTCCATGGTGATGCGGTTTTCGATCCGAGGTCGGATCATT
>NC_041385.1:317381142-317439180 GCF_002162155.2 Triticum dicoccoides | reverse complement strand
TAAGATGAGACCTTGAGCTTATGCCATTGGATCTAAGGTGAAATCGCTCCTTTCCAAATCTTCCCTTTCCGCATGTAAGTCATGGATGCTACTTCAAGTGCGAACCTTGTGCATACTCAGGTACACCTGAGGAGACCATGGAGAACCCAAGGACCAAGGCCAAGCGTGCGCAGAAGCAAACGAAGGAGAAGGAAGAAGAGCCAGCTGCTACAGGCCCCGGACATCCGGCCCCGGCCTGAACCCTAGAAATCTGACGCCCATCACAGAATGCACCCTAAGCTAAACCCCGTCAGCCCGGACATCTAGGCCCGGACATCTGGCTCTTCCCGAGCCGCCGGACATCTGGCCCCCAGCCCGGACATCCGGACCCCGCCTATTCAGAGAGCTCTGAGACTGGCCACTCCAGCCCGGACATCCGGCCCGCTAGCCCGGACATCTGGCACCTCGCGAAGGCCCAGACATCCGGCTCGACACCTGGACATCTGGCATCCCCTGCCTGCGTGCAGCGCATCTAGGCCGAGGCCCATGTACCCCTTCGCCCCTTAGACTATATATACTCCCCCTCCACCTATGTTTAGGGTTAGCATTGGTTTAGCTCAGTTGAGATAGAGCTTTTCTCATCCATATGGATCTCCTCCTCGTGAGAGACCGCGGCCTCTTCGGAGAAGATCCACCTGGATTCAAGACCCCTTTACGGGAAGATCCCTCGTGGATTCAAGACCTCCTCTCGGAGATGAACTACCGCCACTTGTATCGTCCTTTGTTGGATTTGGACCGTGTATCTCTTTGTGTTTCTTGGATCTAGCACATGTGTGATCATATTCGTGTTGGTTGAGTGTTTTCTCTTGCGGTTGCCCGTTTTCCCTCGTTCGCCTCCGCGCGTTCTTCGTGTTCTTCGTAGGGATCCTCTCCAAACGTTAAAGATCGGCCCCTAGGGTTCCGCCCTACATCACAAGTGATTCCAAAAGTCCATCCGCATGGAGTTTCTTCATGCATTTTACATCAATATGACCTAAACAGCAGTGCCACAAGTATGTTGCACTATCATTATAAACTTTGCATCTTTTCGCATCAATATTATGAATATGTGTATCACTACGATCGAGATTCAACAAGAATAGACCATTCATCAAAGGTGTTTGACCATAAAAGATGTTACTCATATAAATAGAACAACCATTATTCTCTGACTTAAACGAATAACCGTCTCGCAATAAACAAGATCCATATATAACGTTCATGTTCAACGCAGGCACCAAATAACAATTATTGAGGTATGAAACTAATCCCAAGTTAGATGTAGTCGTAGCGTGCCGACAACAATCACATCAACCTTGGAACCATTCCCGATGCGTAGCGTCACCTCGTCCTTAGCCAATCTTCATTTATTCCGTAGCTCCTGTTTCGAGATACAAATATGAGCAATCGAACCAGTACCAAATACCCAGGCTCTACTAGTAAGGAACACATCAATAACATGTATATCAAATATAATTTTGTTCACTTTGCCATCCTTCTTATCTGCCAAGTTGGGGCAGTTCCGCTTCCAGTGACCATTTCCTTTAAAGTAGAAGCACTCAGTTTTAGGCTTAGGTCCAGCTTAGGGCTTCTTCACGGGAGCGGCAACTTGCTTTTCATTCTTATTGAAATTCCCTTTCTTTCCCGTGCCATTTTTCTTGAAACTAGTGGTCTTGTTAACCATCAACACTTGATGCTACCTCTTGATTTCTACCTTTGCCAATTTCAGCATCGCAAATATCTCAGGAATCGTTTTTGTCATCCCTTGCATATTATAGTTCATAACGAAGCCTTTGTAGCCCAGTGTCAATGACTGAAGAACTTTGTCAATAACACTTTCAACTTTAAGATCAATTCTCAGCTGAGTCAACTGGTTATGACACCCAGACATTTTGAGTATGTGTTCACTGACGGAACTATTCTCCTCCATCTTACAGCTAAAGAACTTGCTGGAGACTTCATATCTCCCGACCCGAGCATTTGTTTGAAATATTAACTTTAGCTCTTGGAACATCTCATATGCTCTATGGCATTCAAAACACTTTTGAAGTCCTGGTTCCAAGCCGTTGGAGTGTCGACTTGAGTGGCTCCGTCTTGAGTATGAGGATGTAGAAGGAGGAGGTTCACCAACAAGGTGCGGATCTCGTCCATTCTTGCATCGTTCTCTTGCTTGTGGGCATCGAGCTTGTTATCGAAGTAGTCTCTTTTACGTTGCTCGGAGAGTCACAAGTCGGTGGCGAGGTTGTCGATGCGGTTGTTCATTGCTTGCTGCTCTTGATGCAATGCTCGTTGTGCACCGAAGAGGTGGCTCTTGGTGACGTATGATGACATGTTGTCGTCTTGCTCGATGAAGAGTGGGTTGGTAGAAGTACTCGGCCTATACATCATTCCAAGAAAAATGTGAGTGGTATAAGGAGAAGAACTTATACCAATGTACCTTGACCGATGTTGATGATGAATCAAGTTCACTCAAATGCAGACAATGAAATAGCACTATTGGTACCAATGCTGGTCGGTTCTCACACCTACACAAGTAAAAGCTTATGGTGGAGCTTGGTTAGGATGGTGGCACAAAATTTGATGCAATTGAAAGTGAGATTCAATAATGTTGGAAAAGATTCACAAATTTGCAAATGCAACAAGTAGACCAAGCAAGTAGTGGTACACAGAAACACACACGCAAATAGATAAATGGGTTTGTGCAAACCAAAAGTGAGCCAAAATGTGGAATCCACGAAAATGATCTTGTTGCACAATACTAGAGAGACGCTAGCACGATGGCATAATAGGCGGATACGGAGCTTGTGCACAACCTACTAGGAAAAAATGCAACGATCTCTATCACAAGTATGCTATATGTATGGTATTTCGATGCTATCATCCAAGATGATCTTATATGACAATCTTAATAGTATGATGCTATGGTTCTTGCTTATAAGCTCTTTGCTTATCTTTCCTCTTTGCTTAATAGCTTTGGTGGCTCTTTCACTTTTGAGCTCTTTTCTCATGCAAAACTTCACGAACCAAGATAGCAATTGTGTATGCTATGATAACTTTGTGACACACAAGTTGATGCCAAGATATGCACCACGGTGGTATGGTATGTATGCTATGGAGTATGATCACTAATGTGCAAAAGTCACATTGCCGGCAATACTCAATGGCTAGTCTCGATGGGTAAGCTACGCAAAAGTAAGGCCATGTGGGCTATCCATGCAATTGCAAGGTATGACAAAGATGTCGTCGAGGTTACCGTCCTTGGCGATGTTGAGTAGTCGACGGAGATGAGCGGTGGTGATGGTGACGTCGTACCTATATAGCTAAAACACAATAGGACACGGGAACCACAACCCAAAATCTCAAAGACCAAAACATGTCAAAATCGACATAGGAGGTAGCAGTGAGCGGTGGTGGTGTTTGTGGAAAGCATTGGGGGTATGCGGAAGTAAGCATGGGCACCGGGGAAAAATTGGGCGAAAGTATGCGGAAATGGGCGCAGGGGATGGAGTTGCTGCTGCCAGGGGCCGGATGTCCGGGGCGCCGGATGTCTGGTGGACACGGGGCGGATGTCCGGGCTTTGGGTCGGGGACGAACACGATGAACTCCACGGGAAAAATTGCAACTCCGGGGAAAAATTCGGACGAATTGGTGGATGGAAATCGCGGGAGATATGGGTAAAATCTAAATCAACTCGATACAAAGCAGATCCGTGGATTAAATCCAACAAAACATCATCACACCAACAAATCACAAAAAAAATTGGGGCTATTTTTGGTGGGGATTTTCAGATTTAGGGCGAAAACAACAAAATCAAGCTAGAAAAAACGGGGTAGGGGCTCCAAAAACGTGATCAACGTGGCTCGTGATACCAAGATTATGTAGGGCGAAACCCTAGGGGGCCGATCTTTCACATCTGGAGTGGATCCTACGGGGAAACACGAAGAACGAGCGGAAAACACAAGGGAAAACACAGGGAGAAATGAGAGAATCACTAAACCGACATGTAATCGATCACACAAGGGCTAGATCCGAGTGCATAAGGTAACGCATGATCCAAAATCAACAAAGGAAGGATACAAGGGTAGCGGTTCTTCTCCATGAGGAGGTCTTGATTGTCTTCTCCGGATGGAGGCCTTGAATCCGAATGGATCTTCTCCAAAGAGGCACGATCCCTCACGTGGAGTAGATCCGATACGGAAGAGTAGAGCTCTATCTCTAAATGAGCTATCAAAATGCTAAGTCTTGAAGTGAGGAGGAGGAGTCCTATATATAGGCTAGGGGCGAAGGGATACATGGGCTCAGCATAACACGCGCATGCAGGCGCTGGGAAGGCCGGACGTCCGGGCGTCGGGCCGGATGTCCGGTGGCTCGCGAGGGGCCGGATGTCCGGGTTGGCACAGATGGTTGTTCTGCTCTCTGGATGGGCGACGCCAGATGTCCGCTCGGAGGGGCCGGATGTTGAAAGTGCAACTATCCCTAGGTGGTTTTGGTAATTCATAACAACATATAGCTCATTGAGCTAATGCTATTCCAAGACTATTATTTCAGGAAAGCTCAATGAATGGCATGGCATGGATGATGAAAGTGGATCCCTCAAAATACTAAGGACAAAGGATTGGCTCAAGCTCAATAGCTGAAGACTCTTCATTTTATATTTTAGTGATCCAAGATCACATTGAGTCTATAGGAAAAGCCAATACTATCAAGGAGGGATGAGGTGTTGCTTAATGAGCCTCTTGCTTCATGTGCTTAGTGATATGCTCCAAAAACCCTCAGCTACTTTCTCACATCCACAAATGACCTAAACCCAAAGCCAAAATCGGTCACACCGATTCTTCATATCCGGCGCCACCGATTTCAAATGTCATAGCCACTGCCACAAACCCTAGGCAAATCGGTTATACCGATAGGGATCTTGCTCTCACCGAGATGGGATTGTAATCTCTTTGTTTACCTTCGTAACGTTTCGGTCAAACCAAAGTGAGCGATTGGTCCAACCGAGATTGCAATGTAAACTCTCTTTTTCCCTTTTGTAACATTCCGGTCTCACCGAAAAGAGCACATCGGTCCCACCGAGTTTACCTGACCAACTCTCTGGAAAGCTTATTACCAAAATTGGTCTCACCGAGTTTGTGTAATCGGTCTTACCAAGATTATGTTATGCCCTAACCCTAACCGAATCGGTCTCACCGATCAGCATGTTAGTCCCACCAAAAATCACTAACGGTCACTAGGTTTACTAAATCGGTCCGACCAAGTTTGTTGAATCGGTCCCACCGAGTTTGGTAAATTGTGTGTAACGGTTAGATTTTATGTGGAGGCTATATATACCCCTCCACCTCCTCTTCATTCGTGGAGAGAGCCATCAGACTAAACCTACACTTCCAACTTACCATTTCTGAGAAAGAACCACCTACTCATGTGTTGAGGCCAAGATATTCCATTCCTACCATATGAATCTTGATCTCTAGCCTTCCCCAAGTTGCGTTCCACTCAAATCTTCTTTCCACCAGATCCAAATCCTATGAGAGAGGGTTGAGTGTTTGGGAGACTATCATTTGAAGCACAAGAGCAAGGAGTTCATCATCAACGCACCATTTGTTACTTCTTGGAGATTGGTGTCTCCTAGATTGGCTAGGTGTCACTTGGTAGCCTCCAACAAGATTGTGGAGTTGAACCAAGGAGTTTTTAAGGGCAAGGAGATCGCCTACTTCGTGAAGATCTACCGCTAGTGAGCCAAGTCCTTTGTGGGCGACGGCCATGGTGGGATAGACAAGGTTGCTTCTTCGTGGACCCTTCTTGGGTGGAGCCCTCCGTGGACTCGCGCAACTGTTACCCTTCGTGGGTTGAAGTCTCCATCAACGTGGATGTACGATAGCACCACCTATCGGAACCACGCCAAAAACATCCATGTCTCCAACTGCGTTTGAATCCTCCAAACCCTTACCTTTACTTTCTTGCAAGTTGCATGCTTTAATTTCCGCTGCCTATATACTCTTTGCATGCTTGCTTGAATAGTGTGATGATTGCTTGACTTGTCCTAAGATAGCTAAAATCTGCCAAACTCTAAAATTGGGAAAAGGTTAAGTTTTTAATTGGTCAAGTAGTCTAATCACCCCCCTCTAGACATACTTAAAGGTCCTACAAGTGGTATCAGAGCTTTGGTCTCCATTTGCTTTGATTTGCATAGCCTTTGTTTCACAACCTAGGAGAGTATGGCGTCTAGCGAGGGAAATTATCACCGTAGAGGTCCTTACTTTGATGGTACTAATTTTGCTTGTTGGAAGCATAGGATGAAAATGCATATTCTCGGACATAACCCCGCCGTTTGGGCTATTATTTGTATTGGCTTGCAAGGTGAATTCTTTGATGGGAGTGAGCCGAACCATGAAGCTAATGCGGAAGAATTGAAGATGCTGCAATACAACGCTCAAGCTTGTGATATCATCTTCAACGGATTGTGACCCGAAGAATTCAACAAAATCAGCCGTCTTGAGAATGCAAAAGAAATTTGGGACACTTTGATTGATATGCACGAAGGTACCGAATCAGTCAAGGAATCCAAGTTGGATGTGCTCCAAAGTCAGCTTGACAAGTTCAAAATGAAGGATGGTGAAGGTGTCGCTGAAATGTACTCTAGGCTTGCTCTTATTACAAATGAGATTGTGGGCTTAGGGAGTGAAGAGATGACCGACATATTCATCATCAAGAAGATCCTAAGAGCATTGGATGGAAAGTATGATATCGTGTGCACATTGATCCAAATGATGCCAAACTACAAAGATCTCAAGCCAACGGAAGTCATTGGAAGAATTGTTGCTCATGAGATGTCACTCAAGGATAAGGAGGAACTTCACAACAAGTCAAGTGGTGCTTACAAAGCCTCAAGTGAAGCCCCCACATCATCAAGTGAGAAACAAACCTTCAATGAAGAATTGAGCTTAATGGTGAAGAACTTCAACAAATTCTACAAGAGTAGAAGCAAAGAAAGAAGCTCCAAGTCAAGGTCTTACCATGACAAAAGATCTTCTAGTCGAGAGCGCAATTGCTACAATTGTGGGAGGCCTGGACACTATTCCAATGAGTGTACGACACCCTACAAAAGAAGAGAAGATTCTCCAAAAAGAAGAAGCAAAAGAGAAGAATCACCACCAAGAGAGAGGAGGAGTAGAGATGATTGTTATGAACGAAGATCCTCACGGAGAAGCAAAGATTCGGAAAGGAAGGACAAGTCATCAAGGAGCTATACAAAACGAAGATATCAAGCTTATGTTGGTGAATGGGTTTCCGTCTCCGACTCCGACAAACACTCCGAGAGAAGCTATCACTCCGACTCTGAATATACTCAAGATGAAGGTGTTGCCGGTCTAGCACTTGTGTCAACCAACTCCTACGACATATTTGATTCACCAAATGAAGGAATTGGAAGATGCTTCATGGCCAAAGGTCCAAAGGTAACACATCCTGAGTATGTTGATTTCAATAGTGATGAAGATGACTTGCTTGTGAATGATGATTTACTTGTTGACAACTCTAGTGATGAATACTATGATGAAACGTCAATTAATCATGCTAAACAAGATAAAACGAATGACAATGATAAGGAGAAGATTGAGCTTCTAACTAAATAACTAAACACTCTTAAGTTAGCTCATGAAACTATCTTCGAAAATCATCGAGAACTTTTAAGGGCTCATGAGAAGTTACACTTTGAAAAGCTCAATCTTGAGTAAGAGCATGAGTTCTTAAAAGCAATCAATGATGATCTCCGTAAGAAAAGTTCTTCTTATATTGCCAAGCGTTTACTCTTATCTACTTACATGCCTCAAGTCAAGTCTGGTAACAAGTACAAGAAAGATACTTCCTCTAGTAGTAACAATAATAATGTCAAATCAAATATTGTTGCTTCTAGTAGTTCTCTTGATTCCACTAATGATTCTCTTAGCCAACTTACACTTGAGCAAGAAAATAGTTTATTGAAGCGAATTATAGAGAAAGGTGTTTACAAGAGCCTTGCCAGGAGTAAGCAATTCGAGGAAATTGTACGCAAGCAAGGAAGGCACCGGAAGAATCAAGGTGTTGGTTTTGAACGAAAGTTCAATGCCAATGGAGTTGAGTGGGAAGAAGATCAATACCCCAAGACGAAGTTTGTTCCTCAACAAGAGAAGTATGATCCTACTTCCTTCAAGGGAACACAAGCTCAAGATGATCTTCCACCACAAGACCACAAGAACAAAGGCAAGGATAAGCTTCAAGAAGAGATTGATGCATTTGAAGAAGCACCTAAGGTCTCGGTCAAGTGGATTCCCAAGACTACGTCAAGTTCTACTTCATCAAGTACAACTACAACTCCGAGGATTCCCATCAAGATGATGTGGATCCCGAAGAAGAAGAACTAGAGAGTTCTTGAGGGTGACTCCGCCAACATTCTTCACTCATATTATTATGGCAAGGACAAGTGCAATCAACTTCCACATCTTGCACTAGTTCAAGGAGTCACAAACCCTCATGTTGGTAAGGCAAGGAACAAGGTGACCTAATGTTTTCATGGACATCATCTTGTGTGTGCATCACTCTATGTCTATGGATATTCTTGTTTGTTCCTTGTGGGACTAACCCATGTAGGTATGTTGAAAGTGCAACTCACTCCAACGGATTGCTCCAAATGATCTACATCAACATTGAGCATCCACATCTTCAACACCTACATGAAGTTTATCATCGACAAAACCCAAGGTTAGTTCATCCCTCTAAAAGGGGATCTCACATCTAGGGGGAGCTTAACTCTAAGACTTGAGTCAAAGCAACTCTAATGGTGTGAACACATCAATGCATTATGTAAAAGTGGTAACCCCATTTGGGCTTAAACGATGAGTATGACCTATGATCAAATGTTTATCATTTGACTCCTAAGTCAATATACTCATATATAGATGACCTAGTCATCGCCAATTGTTTGATAGATGCTAGAATTGGTTGTGCATGCTTTGCCACATACTTCATTTGCCATCTTATTGTGTGAGCATGTTGGTGCATATTTTACTCATTCAAGGACATCCACTTGTTGTTTTGATTGTTTGGTTCTTCCTTCTTTTGGCCAAGTGGATGGACAAGAATGCCTAAGAACTTTCTCTAGCTATCTGTGCTCTTCTCGTCTCAAACTCTATTCATGCTACATCACAAAATTTGATCAAGTCAGATTCGAACCACTCTATGTGAGGAGCACTCGGAGTCCCCGATTCGTCATAGACTTAAACTTCCAAAACTTCTTTGTGATTCTCGGTCTGACCGATTCCTCCATTTCGGTCCTACCGAGATCACTAAGTTGATCTAGGTTTTCAATCTCGATGCAACCGATTTGAACTTTTTGGTCACACCGAGTTGCTGTAACTGAACACAGTTATGCATCTTGGTGCCACCGAGTTGTTCCACTCGGTCACACCGACAGGGTCGGGCTATATATAGTCATGGGCAAAATTTGGAAATTTCTCTGAACCCCTTCTCCCGCGCAATAGCTCACTCTGCCTCCAAGGTCTCCGGATCGTCTCCTCGTCGCCAGCCGCCTCCTGTCGCTAGTCTCCACCGCCGTCAACGGAATTCAACCCCGTCGTTGCCGCCGTAGCGAGTTCATCGCCAAGCTATGGTATGGACTTGATCACTGTGCTATCCTCGTCCAATTCCTAGCACATTGTGTTCATATTGATTCTTGCCATGATTGAAACACTCCTATCCAGTCAATGCGATCCGTAGATTAGATGAGATTTGAAAATTTAGGGTTAGGTTTCCGCCGAAACCATCTTGGACCCACCGAGTTAAAAAACTCGGTCCCACCGATTTGGCTTATGCCATTGCACTAGTAACTCTCGGTTTGACCGAGAATTGCTAATCGGTGCGACCGATTTTAGGACTTTGTGAAACCCTAGCAGTCTCGGTGCCACCGAACTATGACTCGGTCCAACCGAGTTCATCAGTTTAGGTTCCAAAATTGCTTCGGTATCACTGAGTTTGAAAATCGGTTGATCCGAAATGCTTTGTGTGGACAACTAAAACTGAATTTTTGGATCATTCTTTTGCAAAAATCTCTGCATTTTGTGATGCTCGTCCACTCCATCTCATCTATAACTCTTCACAGGGTCAGCAGTTAGAGTTTGCAGCATGTCAGACTAGAGTGACAGTCAGAACAGGTCAGAAGGGCAGATGCAAATGAGTGAGGGCACTAGTCCCTCCAGCACTTCAGATGAAGGCAGCAGGAGCACTCCTAACCTGCCTAAGGCTGCTACAAGGCAAATATCTATTGGATAGGGAACATTTTCCTCTCTATCCAGACTTTGAGGACAATGAGGTTGTCATGAATGAGGATGATCCATCATCAGTTCAAGCTCAAGAGAAGAAGGAGAAGGCAAGGAAGGAGAAGGCTGCCAAGATGCCAACTCAAGAGGAGGCATCTGAGTATTTCTTGAAGAACAAGCAGGAGCAGCTTGGTTACTTGATAGCTTCAACACTGAGGATTGAGAAGGGGTTGGCCACCTTAACTCAGAATCAGGAGAGCTTGGAAAGAATCATGGAACAAAAATTCTATGATCTTGATGTCAAGGTAACTGAGATTCAGTCAGTTGTGGAGCAGCTGCAGGATGACATGCAGGAGAGGAAGGGCAAGACTACCACTAATGTATTTTCCAGAGTGCCTAGAGCTCAGAGGTCAGCTGCAGTGCCGGTGCCAGACACTAGAGCAACATCATCTGCACCAGCCACAACTCCTACAACTCCAGTGCAACCAGATCCAGCACCAACTCCTCCAGCTCCCTCTACATCAACTGAAGCCTTTGTCCAAGGAGCCATCTCTACACCACCAACTGAAGATCAAGCCTGAGAGTCGATCTAACACTATGCATTCTCTATGAACTTTTTGGTAACTTGTTGCCAAAGGGGGAGAAAAATGTATAGATCATAGGCTTCGAGAGAGAGAGTGTTGCTTTTGTTCTCTCTTTCTTTGGTGGTTTAAAACTTGTTTGCTTTTTGATTGCTTGAGATACTAAGCTATTCTTGTGAGACATTGATGATCATGTGTTTGATCTTAAGCTACACTTATGCATGTTTGATGATATTATCTTATCTATCCTATGTGATCATTCACTTTGCTTGGTGATGAGTGCATGTATTCAATCTTTATCATTTTGAGTGCTCCAACAAGATGTATGTGACATGGAAGAGTAAGCCATGAGCCTAATTCCTTATGCATTTGCAGTCCAAAGCAAATCTTAAACTATGCATAAATTTAGGGGGAGCTCTTGCTTATCACATACTTCTCAAAGCGACGATGTTTTTCAATCTTATTATCATTTGTCGAAGCTTTGATCTATATGTTGTCATCAATTACCAAAAAGGGGGAGATTGAAAGTGCAACTATCCCTAGGTGGTTTTGGTAATTCATAACAACATATAGCTCATTGAGCTAATTCTATTCCAAGACTATTATTTCAGGAAAGCTCAATGAATGGCATGGCATGGATGATGAAAGTGGATCCCTCAAAATACTAAGGACAAAGGATTGGCTCAAGCTCAATAGCTGAAGACTCTTCATTTTATATTTTAGTGATCCAAGATCACATTGAGTCTATAGGAAAAGCCAATACTATCAAGGAGGGATGAGGTGTTGCTTAATGAGCCTCTTGCTTCATGTGCTTAGTGATATGCTCCAAAAACCCTCAGCTACTTTCTCACATCCACAAATGACCTAAACCCAAAGCCAAAATCGGTCACACCGATTCTTCCAATCCGGCGCCACCGATTTCAAATGTCATAGCCACTGCCACAAACCCTAGGCAAATCGGTTCTACCGATAGGGATCTCGGTCTCACCGAGATGGGATTGTAATCTCTCTGTTTCCCTTCGTAACGTTTCGGTCAAACTGAAGTGAGTGATCGGTCCCACCGAGATTGCAATGTAAACTCTCTGTTTCCCTTTTGTAACATTTCGGTTTCACCGAAAAGAGAAAATCGGTCCCACCGAGTTTACCTGACCAACTCTCTGTAAAGCTTATTACCAAAATAGGTCTTACTGAGTTTGTGTAATCGGTCTTACCAAGATTACGTTATGCCCTAACCCTAACCGAATCGGTCTCACCGAGTTGCATGTCAGTCCCACCGAAAATCACTAACGGTCACTAGGTTTACTAAATCGGTCCGACCGAGTCTGTTGAATCGGTCCCACCGAGTTTGGTAAATTGTGTGTAATGGTTAGATTTTGTGTGGAGGCTATATATACCCCTCCACCTCCTCTTCATTCGTGGAGAGAGCCATCAGACTAAACCTACACTTCCAACTTACCATTCCTAAGAAAGAACCACCTACTCATGTGTTAAGGCCAAGATATTCCATTCCAACCATATGAATCTTGATCTCTAGCCTTCCTCAAGTTGGTTTCCACTCAAATCTTCTTTCCACCAGATCCAAATCCTATGAGAGAGAGAGAGTTGAGTGTTGGGGAGACTATCATTTGAAGCACAAGAGAAAGGAGTTCATCATCAACGCACCATTTGTTACTTCTTGGAGAGTGGTGTCTCCTAGATTGGCTAGGTGTCACTTGGGAGCCTCCGACAAGATTGTGGAGTTGAACCAAGGAGTTTGTAAGGTCAAGGAGATCGCCTACTCCGTGAAGATCTACCGCTAGTGAGGCAAGTCCTTCGTGGGCAATGGCCATGGTGGGATAGACAAGGTTGCTTCTTCGTGGACCCTTCTTGGGTGGAGCCCTCCGTGGACTCGCGCAACCGTTACCCTTCGTGGGTTGAAGTCTCCATCAACGTGGATGTACGATAGCACCACCTATCGGAACCATGCCAAAAACATCCGTGTCTCCAACCGCGTTTGAATCCTCCAAACCCTTCCCTTTACTTTCTTGCAAGTTGCATGCTTTAATTTCCGTTGCCTATATACTCTTTGCATGCTTGCTTGAATAGTGTGATGATTTCTTGACTTGTCTAAGATAGCTAAAATCTGCCAAGCTCTAAAATTGGGAAAAAAATAAGTTTTTAATTGGTCGAGTAGTCTAATCACCCCCCTCTAGACATACTTCAAGGTCCTACAGATGTCCGCTGCTTTGGGAGGCGTCGGATGTCCGGGGCGATTGCCGGATGTCCGGGCTGACGGGGCGAGCTTCTGTTCTCCCTGGACGCCGGTGCCGGATGTCCAGGATTTTGGCCGGATTTCCGGTGGGGGCCGGATGTCTGGGCTGGACGCTGGATGTACGGTCGCTGTAGTTTCTTCTATAGAGGGTTGACCGTGTAGATCCCCAGGAGTCGGATGTCCGGGGTCCTGGACGGATGTCCGGTGCCTGGAGGCTATTCTTGCCTTCTTCCATTGGTTCTCATCTTCCATGGACTTGGGGTCTTGACCATCTTCATGTGCATCCTCGAGAGGGTCTTCTTGGTACCTAATCATGCACAACATTCCGGATTGAGGTAGTAGCCATGTCTCGAGAGGATCATGTGATATATCACTAAGGAGAGAAGTCACCTCGGTCTCGAGAGCTCTAGCTCGTGCTCTAGTCATGGGTCCTCTTGGTGCTTTGTGAGAAGATGGAAGGTCCATGGGGATGACCGAAGGATGTTCCGCATCAAGTACCTTTCATGGGCATTGAAGGTTGATAAAATCTTTCGTTTGCACAACTATGAGGAAGATAAGAAGATCGCTATGGCATCACTTGAGTTCCAAGACTATGTGCTCATATGGTGGGAGCAAGTCCTTGAACACCGGGAAGCAAGAGGTGAACCACCTATCACCACTTCGGCTCGAATGAAGGAAGTCATGCGTGCACGTTTTGTGCCCACCTACTACAACCGTGATCTTGTCAAGAAGCTACAACTCCTAAAGCAAGGAACAAAGAGTTTTGAAGAATACTACAAGGAAATGGAGATAGCCATGATTCGAGCCAATGTCACGGAAGATGATGAGCAAACAATGGCACGATTATTGAATGGACTCAATCATCCCATCAAGAAGATCGCCTACTTCCAACCCTACTCAAACCTCATTGAGCTCGTACATCAAGCTACAAAGGTGGAATGTCAAGTGCAAGATGACTTCAAGTACGCAAAGTACTCATCCAAGACCTACGGCTTCTCCAACAACCAAGCTTCAACAACTACTCCAACCTCTGCACCAACCAAGCCTTCTCCAAGCAACTACGATAAGCCAAGTTACAAGTAAACTTCATCAAGTTCAATTCGTCTTCCTCCTACTACAAGCAACTTCAAGCCGCGTGCTTCATCATCTACTCTGACCGATGAGACCATCAAGACAAGCTCCTTCAAGTGTTTCACTTGCGGCGGCCAAGGCCACAAGTCTTATGAATGCACAAACAAGCGCACCATGACCCTCAACGACGATGGCACCTATGACTCCATGAGTGATGAGGAGATGGAAGCCCTTGAACAAGTAGCCATGCACTGACGAGTGAACGAGGATGAAGATGATCAAGTCTTTTGTGATGAAGATACGAGCCCTGCTCTTGTTGTCTCCAAGGTCTTGACTCTTCAACATCAACAAGAAGAAGACCAAAGATGCCACATCTTCCACACTAAGGCCGGCATCAATGGAAGGTCCATCAAGGTCATCATCGATGGAGGTAGTTGTCACAACTTGGAAAGTGAAGAACTATGCTACAAGCTTCAATTGGTCAAGAGTAAGCACCCACACCCCTACAAGGTTCAATCGCTAAGTGACTCCGACACTATACGCGTTGAGCATACGGTCCAAGTATCCTTCAAAATTGGTGCATATGAGGACAATTTGGAGTGTGATGTGGTCCCAATGACCATTTGCCACCTCCTTCTTGGTCGACCATGGCAATTCGACCATGGTGTCATCCACAAGGGGCGTACTAATCACTATAGCTTCAAGATGAAAGGGAAGGAGTATGTGCTACGACCTATGTGTCCTAGTCAACTGATAGCCGACAAGCAACCCACCCATCATGGAGAGAAGAGTGAGAAAGTGATCCACCAAAAAGTCAGTGAGAGCCACAAGCCAAACTTGAGCGCCTCTTCGCCTAAAGAAAAAAACCTAGTCCTATTTGCCACAAAAAGTGAGATGAGAGAAGTGTGTGAGAACCCGTCGAGTGTTATGCACTTTGTCCTTGTGTGCAAGGATGGGGAACCAAACACTAACACCTCTCATGAGCTACCTTTAGTGTTTCAATCTCTTTTGCAGGAATTCCAAGATGTTTTCCCCGATGAGCTACCTCTGGGTCTACGTCCTCTACGAGGCATTGCACATCGAATCGACCTCATCCCCGGAGCGCCTCTCCCAAACAAAGCTCCATACCGTGTCAACCCCGAAGAAACTAAGGAGATCCAATGGCAAGTACAACAACTAATCGACAACGGTCATGTACGTGAAAGCTTAAGTCCTTGTGCCATTCCCGTTATACTTGTGCCTAAGCAAGATGGAAGTTTCCGCATGTGTTCCGATTGTAGACCTATAAATGCTATTACCGTTCGCTATAGGCATCCTATTCCTCGCCTAGATGATATGCTTGATGAACTTAGCGGAGCCGCCTTTTTCTCAAAAATTGATCTAAAAGTGGTTATTATCAAATCCGCATACAAGAGGGTGATGAATGGAAAACTGCTTTCAAAACCAAATTTGGCTTGTATGAGTGGTTGGTTATGCCTATCGGTTTATCGGAAGCTCCCGGTACTTTCATGCATCTTATGCATTATGTGTTTCGCCCTTATATTGGAGTCTTTGTTGTGGTTTACTTTGATGACATTCTTGTTTTAAGCAAATCCATGAAAGAGCATCTTAATCATGTTAGGGCCATTTTGCAAACCCTTCGCAGGGAACGTCTTTATGCCAACTTGAAAAAATGGACGTTTGGTGTTGACAAACTCATTTTCTTGGGTTTTCTTGTCTCTTCCAAGGATGTCGATGTTGATGAATCTAAAATTGAAGAAATTAAAACTTGGCCCCAACCCATCAATTTGCAACAAGTCCGTAGCTTTATTGGTCTTGCGGGTTTTTATCGTCACTTTGTGAAAGATTTTAGCACTATTGTCGCTCCTTTGCATGCCTTGAGTAAGAAGAATGCTCCTTTTGTTTGAGGATCTTTGCAATCCACCTCTTTTGATGAGCTCAAATCTTTGCTTACTCATGCTCTGATTATTTCTTTGCCCAACTTTGAGAAAACTTTTGAGGTTTATTGTGATGCAAGTGGTACCGGAATTGGTGGAGTTTTGATGCAAGAAAAACGAGCCATTGCATATTTTAGTGAAAAACTCTCCGGTGCTCAACTTAACTATCCCATATATGACAAAGAATTGTATGCTTTAGTACGTATGCTACATGTTTGGGAACATTATCTTACACCTCATGAGTTTGTCATCCATACCGATCATGAAACGCTTAAGTACTTAAAAGGTCAAACTAAGTTGAACAAGCATCATGGCAAATGGAGTGAATTTATTGAATCTTTCCCTATGTGATCAAGTACATTAAGGGTAAGGAAAATGTAGTTGCGGATGCACTTTCACGCATATGCAAGCTTGTCACTAAGCTTGAGTTGAATGCTATTGAATTTGAGCACATAAAAGACTTGTATGCTAATGATCCATATTTTGCTACTCCTTATGCTGAATGTTTGACGCATACATCTTGGGATCAATATTACCTCAAGGATGATTATCTTATGAGAGCTAACAAACTATGCATTCCCGAGTCTTCTCTTCGCTTGCTCCTTTTGCAAGAGGCTCATGGAGGCGGACTCATGGGACACTTTGGACGCGACAAGACATTCGCCGCCCTCTCCAAGAACTACTTTTTGCCCAAGATGTTCCACGACGTCTAACGCTTCACCAACCGATGCTCTACATGTCACAAAGCTAAGTCTAAAGCTCAATCACATGGTCTTTACATGCCTCTTCCTATTCCTTATCAACGTTGGGAAGACATTAGCATGGATTTTGTACTTGGTTTGCCTAGAACTCAAAATGGAAAGGATTCCGTTTATGTTGTTGTGGACCAATTTTCTATGATGGCACATTTCATTCCTTGCAACAAGATAGACGATGCTTCACACATTGCAAATCTCTTTTGTAGAGAAATGTTGCGACTCCATGGAGTACCAAAGACAATCGTCTCCGATCGTGACGTCAAGTACTTGAGTTACTTTTGGAAGACCCTATGCACCAAGCTCGGAATCAAGCTCTTGTTCTCATCCGCATACCATCCTCAAACCGACGGCCAAACGGAGGTGATGAACCGGACACTCTCCACTCTACTTCGCGTGTTGATCAAGAATAACATCAAGGAGTGGGAAGCATGTCTACCCATCGCCGAGTACGCCTACAACCGTGCAAGACATTCGACTACCGGCAAGTCCCCCTTCGAGGTCGTCTATGGCTTCAACCCGTTGTCACCATTGGACATTCTACCTCTTCCTCTACAAGAGCGCGCCAACATGGATGCGAGTGCACGGGCAAGCTACATCAAGAAGATGCATGAGGATACAAGGCACACCATCGAGCGCCAAGTACAATGACTAGTGACCAAGCTCAACGTCAACAAGCAACCCATGATGTTCAAAATTGGCGATCTCGTGTGGCTACACCTTCGCAAGGACCGCTTCCCCAATGTGAGCGACATCCTCAACGTCAAGGACCTCACGCCATACCATGGAGACGAAGCTTTTGATCCGAGGTCGGATCTCTCCCAAGGGGGGGGAGATGATGCGGAGCATCCCTCTCTCATCCCCATGGACGTACCTACATCTCCCTCAACACCACTTGGACCCATGACAAGAGCTAAATCAAAGGATTTTGAAGATAAGGTGAACTCACTCCTCTCCGAACTCCCTCTCTCTACTCACGAGACTTGGCTACCACCTCATACGGACACTCTGTGTGTGATCAGGTACTTGGAGGAGAGCCACGGGATAGCTACACCCAATGGCCAAGGTGGCAAGGACACCAAGCATTAACATGAAGAAGAAGGGCTACTTGGGAAGCTATAGGCACCGGACGACCGGCCGGGCCCGGACGTCCGACCCCTGAAGGTTGCTACAGCCGAGAGAAGGAACGCCAGCCAAAGCTCCAGGCAACGGACGACCGGCCCAGACCGGACGTTCGATGACTCCCAGGCCCCGGACGACCAACGCCCTCCGGACGACCGATAACTGGGCACCCATGAGGAAATTAACGGAAGACTGAAGCCACCGGACAACCGGATGACCAACAGCTGAGCCGAATCTACGGAAGTCAGACGATCTATGGACGTCCGGACCGCCCTGAAGCTCCGCACGACTGACGTCCTCCGGACGTCCGACGCCTGAAAGACCGCAGCCTCGGGCTGATGCCCTTGTACCCCTTCACTTTGACCCCCATTTGCACTACGACTATAAATAGGTCTCTCCCACCTCCTGGCTAGGGTCAGCATTGTGATAGCTCATTTTGACATAGAGCATAGCTCATCCATACCGGATCTACTCCACATGAGGGACCGTGCCTCTTCGGAAATGATCCATTCGGATTCAAGGCCTCCATCAGGAGAAGACAATCAAGACCTCCTCATGAAGAATGGTTACTCTTGTATCGTCCGTTGTTGACTTTGTATCTCGTGTTATTCATGCCTCGATGATCTAAACCTTGTGTGATTGATCTCTTGATGGTTGAGTGTTTCTCTCGTTCTTCCCCGTGATTTCCTCATGTTTTTCCGCGCGTTCTTTGTGTTTCCCCATAGGATCCACTCCAAACGTGAAAGATCGGCCCCATAGGGTTCCGACCTACATCATGTCTCCTAAGGTGTTTCGGCTACTTAGGGACAACAACTTCAACTCCAACACGTGTATAGCCCATCATTCCACTTCCGCATTGAAAAGTGCAAAACCACCACCGCTCTCCGCTACCACCATTTTGACATTTGCCTTTGGAGATTTTGAGCTTGCGGTTTTATCGTTTCCTAGGGTGTCTCGGCTAACTAGGAACAAGTCGACATCGGCAACACCGCCTCTCATCATCACCAAGGACGGTAACCTCGACGACACCATTGTACATTCCCCTTGCAATTGCATTGATAACCTCTAGCCCATTTATAGAGGCAAAGATGCCCCGTCTTTCGATGAGATGATGGATATCGCTTTGGTGGAAGTCGACTTTGACAATTCGACTACAAACGTGCAAGGACGTCGCGCCTTAGCAATCACTAAACCAACTCTGAGAGGTTATTGACCACGCCGGAGGACGATCAACCTGACCACGAGGGTCTGTTTCCTACGAGCAAACAAAGAACAAGCAAGAAACTGAGATTGCAATCTGGATATTGCAAATATAAGATGAAAGCTTTATTGATCAAGGTGGGGTTCTGTGACACCTTGGTCTGGTCACTGAACACAAACGAAGTACACGAAGTTGCAGCTATGGTGAACATTTAATCTAAATAAAACCCAAGGGAAAAGCTACTAGATGGATCTACTTATATAGGAGCAAGGGGTGGCAGCCAAGGAGGTGGGAGAACGTCCCAGGGCAGCCTAAAACCAACCCTAGGTCGTACAAGGCTCATGGGTCCAAGTGGAGGTGATGCAACACCTTTGGACTTGTAGTTTGACTCGGATTCTGGTGCAACATCAGTTTGTTTCGTCCATAATTCAATGCTCCGGATGAATTTGAAGGTGAATCCAATTATGTTGGAAAGTGCACCAAATCTACTTCCAACTAAAAAACAATCACCCAATTCGGAGTCCGTATGAAAGAGTTATTGGCGTTTTGAGTCAGGTATGTCTGTGCAGTCCGAATCTGAATCCAGAACGTGAGAGACTTGGACTCTATCTTCTCTTGGCACAAAAGTGACGTGAGAGGAGTTTTTGAACATCACATAAACTTCTTTTTCCCCTTATCTTCATATGTGGATTGAACAAATGTCTCATACACCTACAATTAGACATGGCACAAAAGTCTGTGACGTATTTTTGTCCTGGATGACATAAATAAATTATTGCATAGTTTGCATTAGAAATCACCTCAGAAATATATATGTATGCAATATGTTTGGTCGTATCCAAGGTAGTAATGTCCTCATCACCCATTTTGCGTTACTTGCCTATCGAGACTAGCCATTTGAGTATTGCAGGCAACGTTACTTGTGCACATTAATGATCATATTTCCCATAGCATACATACCATCTCATCGTGGTGCATATATTGGTATTATAGCTTGTGTCACAAGTTTGTTCCCGCATATACACAATTGCTATCTTGGTTTGTGCATTGTGCAAAAGTGGCCATACAAAAAAAAGAGAGAAAGAATAAGCTTCTAAGCAAAAGAAAGAGAGCAAAGTAGCTTGTAAGCAAGTGCCATAGCATCATACCACATTGCATATAAGATTGTCATATCCGATCTTCTTAGATCATCTTGATAGAAACACCGGAATCCATAAATACATAGCATACTTGGGATAGAAAGTTTATCCATTCGCATCTTATAGGTTGTGCACAAGTGTCGTATCCGCCTATTGAGCAATCGTGCTAGCGTCTCTCTTGAGTTGTGCAACACGAGCGTTTTCCGTGGATTCCACATTTTGTGCTCATTCCTTGGTTGCACGACCCCATTTATCTATCTGTGTGTGTGTTTCCATGTGCTGCATATTTCTATTGCTCTACTGGTTTCACTTGTGAATTTGTGAATCTCTTTCAACATTATTGACTCTTGCTAACATTTTGCATCAATTTTTTGTGCCTCTATCCTCACCGAGCTCCGCCATAAGCCTTACTTGATAGGTGTGAGTGAACAAGTCTGCTACCAATTCCACTATTCTTTCATGTCACATTGAGTTAAACGGGATACATCCTCAACTTTCGGAAAAGGTAACTTGTTATTGTTTATCTCATTTCCTACTCACGTTTGCTCGATTGTTGTGATGGATAGGCAAGGCATTTAAACTTCGGTCTACAACAACAACGACTAGTTCGATGCCACGAAAAACAACTCCGACGCCAAGATGCAAGCTCAAATGGAGGAGATCAAAGCCATCATCAAATCCTCCATGCAATCTTCCTCACCTTCGAGAAGACACTCAAGAGTACATGCTTCCGAGCTACCATCTCCGGCAAGATCACATCGGCATCGACACCATCACCAACAAGAACTTGAAGGTCAAGACCTCAACACCAACAACCACTCAACAACTTCACCATCTCCCTTGGCATCCTCGCCAAGCGACTTCAAGGCATCTTCGCCTACGGACATACGACATCTTCGCCAACAAGAACCTCAAGGCTACGCTCAAGAGAAGCTCCCCAAGCTCAAGTCCGTGACTTCCACGAGCTACTACGACCTCGACATCGACCACGCGATTCCTTTATATGGGACTTAAGAACCCGAGGAGTATCTCGAGTGGGAGAGCTTGATGGACAACTACCTCAAGCTACATCAAGTTTGTCCCGAAGATCAAGTGAACACCTGTCAACTTGTGACCTTGACTATTGGTCACTGAAAGGTAAGTATTTTTCATATGCGACCTTTTTGTGACCAAAAACAGAAGGTCAAAAGCTGGCGGTCGTAAACTGAAATTAACAACCTTCTCTGTGAGAAGGTCGTAGACGTTTACGACCAAAACAGAAGGTCGTTGAACCCATGACCTTTTGTTTTGGCCACTGGCTATCTACACAGGCCATGCTGGATCTGGCGTGGCAATCTGACGTGGCAAAATTGTGACCAATTTAGAAGGTCGTTGATAATATTCAGCCCAGTCCAATTTGACGTTTTACATGGGTCGAGCCCAACAATTCGGCTTTTTTAGAATATTTTTTCCCTATTAATTTGGTCGACTACATGGGCCAAGCCCACATTTTAGCCTTTTTATTTCTGGGCAATGGCCTCTTATAATGCATTTCTTATTAGTTTTGTCCTACCAGAAAATTTTTGTTTGGGCCATGGCCTTTTCACCCGAGACCACGTTTGTACCACCTTGGTATGTGTCATGGCCAATTCAGGCCCGGTACTATCATGGCAATTGAGTAATTTTCATAATCTGGCATTAGAGCAACATGTACACAGGGAATACAAAATTTCATCACATAGGGATACAATGTCTACATAATTTGCCTTATCTCACTACTACATAACATTGTTGATGCGGAGCATCCTTCGATCATCCCCATGGACACTACTTCGACTACACAAGCTCCAAGTGGACCCATGACAAGAGCTGGAGCACGTGCCATCCAATCCGAGGTTAACTCTCTCCTTGTTGAACTTCCCTTTGACCCACTTGAGACATGGCTACTACCTCAAACGGAGCTCTTTGTGTGCTTAGGTACCAAGGAACCAACCTAGGAGAAGCAACGGTACAAGATGGACGTCGATAGCAAGAGGAGAAGCTTCCCAGCCTGGAACGAGCGGTACTACCGCTCACGACAAGCGGTACTGCCACTGAACCCAGCCAAGCGGCACTACCGCTCTACATCCACCCTCCTACCACCGAACCCGACAAACTCATGTGATCGAACGGCTCCAAAGCAGCACTACCGCCCCGTCAAAGCGGTACTACCGCTAAAGCTTTGCGAGCGGTACTACCGCCCTGCCTGTGTGCAGCGTATCCGGGGCGAGGTCCATGTACTCGTTTCACCCCTCTTTTACCCCTTCAAAGGCTTAGACTATAAATAGACCTTCCCCTCATCCTTTCTAGGGTTAGCGTTGTGATAGCTCATCTTGAGATAGAGCATATCTCATCCCTACCGGATCTACTCCACGTGAGGGAGCGTGCCTCCTCAGAGAAGATTCATTCGGATTCAAGGCCTCCATCCGGAGAAGACAATCAAGACCTCCTCACTGAGAAGAACGGTTACTCTTGTATCTTTCCTTTTTTTATTTTGAATCTTGTGCTACCTTATGTTTTCGGTGATCTAGCCCTTGTGTGATCAATTACTTGTCGGTTGAGTGTCTCTCTCGTTTCTCCCCGTGATTTCCCTTGTGTTCTTCCATGCGTTCTTTGTGTTTCCCCATAGGATCCACTCCAAACTTGAAAGATCGACTCCATAGGGTTCCTCCCTACATCATCTTGGTATCATGAGCCACGCTGATCACGTTCTTGGAGCCCCTACCCTTTGTTTTCTTGCTTGATTTTGTTGATTTCGTCCTAAATCCGAAAATCCCCACCAAAAATAGCCCCCAATTTTTTTTGTGATTTGTTGGTTTGATAATGTTTTGTTGATTGTGATCCATGGATTTGCTTGGTTTCGAGTGGATCTAGCATCTCCCCAAGTTTCCCCACCTTCCATCCACGAAATTCGTCAAATTTTGCCACCAAAATCATCCATTTCCACCCTAAAATCGCGCCCCGATTCGATCTGCAAAGAATCCCAACACGAGCGGTACTACCACCCCTCCAAGTGGTACTACCACTGAGTACCACAAGCGGTACTACCGCCCTCCCAAACGGTACTACCGTCCCGCCCGGTTTCAGCGTTCCGAGTTTCACCGTTTTGCCCTTAACTTCCACATCCGGAGTCTGATTTTCGCGTTCTTTAGCTCGTTGAGAAGCTATTGCCATCCCCCATCCATATAGATAGGTTCCAACACCGTTTGACTCGATCAAATTTTCCAAAATTTGGAAAGTTTGCCTAGGCCCTCCACCATATCATCCGCATATCCACCATAGCCTTCTCCAACCTAACCCATTCCATTCCCCGTAGCATTGGTGGTTGCTTGAGTAGCGATTGGAGTCTCCTAAGGTGTTTCGGCTACTTAGGGACAATTGCTTCTTCATCAACCACCACCACCACTTCCACATAGACGTTCCCACCATACATTTCCACCATCCAAACTTAACCCAATTTCGTTTGAGCTTGTTTGAGTTGTGGCTTGTGTCTCCTAAGGTGTTTCGGCTACTTAGGGACCATTGCTTCAACTCCGACACCATGTATAGCCCATCACTCCACTTCCGCATGGCCAAATGCAAACCACCACTGCATTCCTCTACCACTATTTGACATTTTTCTTTGAGATTTTGGGTTGTGGTTCACGTGTCCTATTGTGTTTCGGCTATATAGGTATGGTTCAATGTCAACACCACCAACGCTCATCTCCATCGACTACTCATCATCGCCAAGGACGGTAACCTCGATGACATCTTTGTCATATCTCACAATTGCATTGATAACCATCATAGCCCATCTTTTGCGTTGCTTACCGATCGAGACTAGCCATTGAGTATTGCCGGCAACGTGACTTGTGCACATTAGTGATAATACCCTCCATAATTATACATACTATATCATCTCTTGTATCACAAAGTTGTCATCGCATACAAAATTGCTATCTTGGTTCGTGAAGTTTTGCATAAGAAAAAAGCTCAAAAGAGAAAGAGCCAAACAAGCTTTTAAGCAAACAAGAAAGATAAGAAAAGAGCTTATAAGCAAGAACCATAGCATCATACTACATTAAGATTGTCATATCCGATCATCTTGGATCATATCACCGAAATACCATACATATAGCATACATGGGATAGAGATCGTTGCATTTTTTCCTAGTAGGTTGTGCACAAGCTCCATATCCGTCTATTGTGCAATCGTGCTAGGGTCTCTCTAGTATTGTGCAACAAGAGCATTTTCGTGGATTCCACATTTTGGCTCACTTTTGGTTTGCACAATCCCACTTATCTATTTGCGTGTGTGTTTCCGTGTACCACTACTTGCTTGGTCTACTTGTTGCATTTGCGAATTTGCGAATCTTTTTCAACATATTTGAGTCAAACTAACAATTGCATCAAATTTTGTGCCACCATCCTAACCAAGCTCCACCATAAGCTTTTACTTGTGTAGGTGTGAGAACCGACAAGGATTGGTACCAATAGTGCTATTTCATTGTCCGCATTCGAATGAACTTGTTTCATTGTCAACATCGGTCAAGGTACATTGGTATAAGTTCTTCTCCTTCTACCACTCACATTTTTGCTTGAAATGATGGATAGGCCGAGTACTTCTACAAACCCACTCTTCATCGAGCAACACGACGACATGTCATTGATACGTCCATTTTGCATCATGCTTTTATATCAATATTTAATGCATTATGGGCTATTATTACACTTTATATCTCAATACTTATGGCTATTCTCTCTTATTTTACAAGGTTTACCATGAAGAGGGGGAATGGCGGCAGCTGGTATTCTGGCTGGAAAAGGAGCAAACGTTGGAAACCTATTCTGCACAGCTCCAAAAGTCCTGAAACTCCACGAAACTTATCACAAAACTATCTATCACCTACAGTTTCAGTGCTTGCAGAGAAAATCTTACTGAAAACCGCTTATCATTTCCTTCTGCTCCTCGTTGGGTTCAACACTCTTACTTATCGAAAGGACTATGATTGATCCCCTACACTTGTGGGTCATCAAGACTCTTTTCTGGCGCCGTTGCCAGGGAGTGTAGCGCTTTTGGTGAGTGGAACTTGGTAAGGAAACATTTATATAGTGTGCTGAAATTTTCTATTACTTGTCTCTATGGAAACTAATCCTTTGAGGGGCTTGTTTGGGGTATCTTCACCCCAACCAGAAGAGCAAAGAGTTGCGCCTCAACCTACTGAACTTCATGAAAATATTTACTTTGAGATTCCTTCGGGTATGATAGAGAAACTGCGAGCTAATCCATTTATAGGAGATGGAACATTGCATCCCAATTTACACCTTATCTTTGTGGATGAAGTTTGTGGATTATTTAAGCTTGTAGGTATTCCCGATGATGTTGTCAAAAGGAAGGTCTTCCCTTTATCTTTGAAGGGAGATGCATTGACATGGTATAGGCTATGTGATGATACGACATCTTGGAATTATAAGCGATTGAAGTTGGAATTTCACCAGAAGTTCTATCCTATGCATCTTGTTCATCGTGATCGTAATTACATATATAATTTTTGGCCTCGCGAAGGAGAAAGCATCTCTCAAGCTTGGGGGAGGCTTAATTCAATGTTATATTCATGCCCCAATCATGAGCTCTATCGGGAAATGATTATTTAGAATTTTTATGCTCGGCTTTCTCTTGATAATCGCAACCTGCTCGATACTTCATGTGCTGGTTCTTATATGCTGAAGACTATTGATTTCAAATGGGACTTATTGGAAAGAATTAAATGCAACACTGAAGATTGGGGTTCCGATGATGGTAAGGACTCAGGTATGACACCTAAGTTCGATTGTGTTAAATCTTTTATGGATACCGATGCTTTCCGTGGATTTAGCTCTAAGTATGGACTTGACTCTGAGATAGGAGCTTCTTTCTATGAATCTTTTGCTACTCACGTTGATCTCCCTAAAGAGAAGTGGTTTAAATATAATCCTCCTGTTGAAGTGAAAGTATTTGCACCTATTACAGTCGAAGAAAAGACTATTACCTATAGTGATCCTATTGTTCCTACTGCTTATGTTGAAAAACCTCCTTTTCCTGTAGGATAAAGGATCATGCTAAAGCTTCTACTGTTGTTCGTAAGAGTAATACTATGACTTATACACTTCCTGAGCAAATTAATGTTGAACCTAGTATTTCTATGGTTAAATATCTCTTGGATGAGGATTTAGATGGGCATGTTATTTCTTTCTGTGGTGAGACTGCCAATATTGCTAGACCTGATACTAAGACACGTAGACCTGCCGTAGGCATGCCTGTTATTTCTGTTAAAATAGGCGATCATTGTTATCATGGCTTATGTGATATGGGTGCTAGTGCTAGTGCAATACCTTATACTTTATATCAAGAAATTATGCATGACATTGCACCCATTGAATTAGAAGACATTGATGTCACTATTAAGCTTGCTAATAGGGATACCATTAAACCCTTTGGGATTGTTAGACATGTTGAAGTTTTGTGTGGGAAGGTTAAATACCCTGCTGGTTTTCTTGTTCTTGGTTCCCCACAAGATGATTTTTGTCCCATTATTTTTGGTAGACCCGTCTTGAATACAGCTAGTGCCAAGATTAATTGTGAAAAGAATACTGTCACCGTTGGCATAGATGGTATGTCTCATGAGTTTAATTTTGCTAAGTTTAGTAGACAACCTCGTGATAGGGAACCACCTAGCAAGGATGACATTATTGGTCTTGCTTCCATTGCTGTTCCTCCAACTGATCCGTTGGAACAATATTTGCTAGACCATGAAAACGATATGTTTATGAAGGAAAGGGAGGAAATAGATGAAGTGTTCCTTAAACAGGAACCTGTGCTGAAACATAACCTTCCCGTTGAAATTCTTGGGGATCCCCCTCCACCCAAGGGTGATCCTGTGTTTGAACTCAAACCATTACCTGATAATCTTAAGTATGCTTATCTTTATGAAAAAGAAATATATCCTGTAATTATTAGTGCTAGCCTTTCAGAGAAAGAAGAAGAAAGATTATTGAAAACTCGGAAGAAGCACCGAGCAACTACTAGATATACTCTAGATGATCTTAAGGGCGTTAGTCCCATATTATGCCAACACAAAATTATAGTGGAGAAAGATGCCAAACCAGTTAGAGATCCTCAAAGACGATTAAAGCCCAAAATCAAGGAAGTGGTAAGAAAGGAGATACTAAAGCTCCTTGAGGCAGGTATTATTTATCCCATTGCTGATAGTGAATGGGTAAGCCTTGTCCATTGTGTTCCTAAAAAGGGAGGTATTACCGTTATTCCTAATGATAAAGATGAATTGATCCCGCAAAGAATTATTACAGGTTATAGGATGGTAATTGATTTCGTAAGTTAAATAAATCTACTAAGAAAGATCATTACCCTTTACCTTTTATTGATCAAATGCTAGAAATACTATCCAAACACACACATTTCTGCTTTCTAGACGGTTATTCTGGCTTCTCTCAAATACCTGTGTCAGCAAAGGATCAATCTAAAACTACTTTTACTTGCCCTTTTGGTACTTTTGTTATAGACGTCTGCCTTTTGGTTTATGTAATGCACCTGCTACCTTTCAAAGATGCATGATGGCTATATTCTCTGATTTTTGTGAAAAGATTTTTGAGGTATTCATGGATGACTTCTCCGTCTATGGATCCTCTTTTGATGATTGTTTGAGCAACCTTGATCGAGTTTTGTAGAGATGCGAAGACACTAGTCTCGTCTTGAATTGAGAAAAGTGTCACTTTATGGTTAATGAAGGCATTGTCTTGGGGCACAAGATCTCCGAGAGAGGTATTGAAGTTGATAAAGACAAAGTTGATGCTATTGAAAAGATGCCATGTCCCAATGACATAAAAGGTATAAGAAGTTTCCTTGGTCACGCCGGTTTTTATAGGAGGTTCATTAAGGACTTTTCTAAAATCTCTAGGCCTCTGACTAATTTATTGCAAAAATATATTCCTTTTGTCTTTGATGATGATTGTGTAGAAGCATTTGAAGTACTTCAGAAATCTTTGATCATTACACCTATTGTTCAGCCGCCTGATTGGAATTTACCTTTTGAAATTATGTGCGATGCTAGTGATTATGATGTAGGTGCTGTTCTAGGGCAAAGAGTCGATAAGAAATTGAATGTTATCCAGTATGCTAGTAAGACTCTTGATACTGCCCAGAGAAATTATGCTACTACTGAAAAAGAGTTCTTAGCAGTTGTCTTTGCATGTGATAAGTTTAGACCTTATATTGTTGATTCCAAAGTTACTATTCACACTGATCATGCTACTATTAAATATCTTATGGAAAAGAAAGATGCTAAGCCTAGACTCATTAGATGGGTTCTCTTGCTCCAAGAATTTGACTTGCATATTATTGATAGAAAGGGAGCTGAGAACCCCATTGCAGATAACTTGTCTAGATTAGAGAATGTTCTTGATGACCCACTGCCTGTTAATGATAGCTTTCCTGATGAACAATTAGCGATCGTCAATGCTTCTCGTACTGCTCCTTGGTATGCTGATTATGCTAATTACATTGTTGCTAAATTTATAGCGCCTAGTTTCACATACCAGCAAAAGAAAAAGTTCTTTTATGATTTAAGACGTTACTTCTGGGATGATCCACACCTTTATAAAGAAGGAGTAGATGGTGTTATTAGACGTTGTGTGCTTGAGCATGAACAGGAACAAATTCTACGTAAGTGTCACTCTGAATCTTATGAAGGACACCACGCTGGAGATAGAATTGCACACAAGGTACTACAATCTGGTTTTTATTGGCCTACTCTCTTCAAAGATGCTCGTAAGTTTGTCTTATCTTGTGATGAATGTCAAAGAATAGGTAATATTAGTAGGCATCAAGAAATGCCTATGAATTATTCTCTTGTTATTGAACCGTTTGATGTTTGGGGCTTTGATTATATGGGACCTTTTCCTACCTCTAATGGTTATACACATATTTTAGTTGCTGTTGATTACGTTACTAAGTGGATAGAAGCTATTCCAACTAGTAGTGCTGATCATAACACTTCTATTAAAATGCTTAAAGAAGTTATTTTTCCGAGGTTTGGAGTCCCTAGATATCTTATGACTGATGGTGATTCACATTTTATTCATGGTGCTCTCCGTAAGATGCTTGCTAAGTATGATGTCAATCATAGAATAGCATCTCCTTATCATCCGCAGTCTAGTGCTCAAGTAGAGTTGAGCAATAGAGAGCTCAAATTAATTTTGCAAAAGACTATGAATAGATCAAGAAAGAATTGGTCCAAAAAACTTGATGATGCATTATGGGCCTATAGAACTGCATACAAAAATCCTATGGGTATGTCTCCATATAAGATGGTTTATGGAAAATCGTGTCATTTACCTCTTGAACTTGAACATAAGGCATATTGGGATATTAAAGAGCTCAATTATGATTTCAAACTTGCCGGTGAGAAGAGGTTGTTTGATATTAGCTCACTTGATGAATGGAGAACCCAAGCCTACGAGAATGCCAAGCTTTTCAAAGAAAAAGTCAAACGCTGGCATGATAAGAGGATACAAAAGCGTGAGTTTAACGTAGGAGATTATGTGTTATTATTCAACTCTCGTTTAAGATTTTTTGCAGGAAAACTTCTCTCAAAATGGGAAGGTCCCTACATTATCGAGGAGGTCTATCGTTCTGGTGCTATAAAAATCAAGAACTTCGAAGGCACAAGTCCAAGGGTGGTAAACGGTCAAAGAATTAAACACTATATTTTAGGTAATCCTATCAATGTTGAAACTAATATTATTGAAACCGTAACCCCTGAGGAATACATAAGGGACACTTTCCAGAATGTTCCAGACTCCGAAAAGGTATAGGTATGTGGTACGGTAAGTAAACCGACTCCAAAACAACTCCAATGGCAATTTTTATCAGTTTTGGAATATTTAAGAATTTTAGGAAGAATGAAGTAGTCCAAAAGGGACACGAGACCCCACGAGAGTGGAGGGCGCCCCCCCTATAGGGCGCGCCCCCCTGTCTCGTGGGCACCTCGTGTGTCTCCCGGACTCTGTTTTCTTGCACGTTACGTATTTTGGTCGGTAAAAATTCATTATATATACTCCCGAAGGTTTTGACCACCGTATCATGCAAATATCCTCTGTTTTCGTTTTGAGCTGTTCCTGTTGCAGAATAAAGCAAGATGTCTTCTCAGGAGTCAGTTGGGGAGAGTCGGGTGTCTCACCCAACGCCAGGTCCCAGAGCAAATAGCAATGCCTATCACTTTCAACCGTCAACGGAGGATGAGATGGATGATGATTTGAAAAGGATAGATGCCATGGGAAAGGATCAAGAAGTTACCTCTCGTCTCCGAGCAGAATTCACTATGGGGGAACTACCTAGCCTGGCTGTCACTACTTCAGTCACTCTTTCCAACTCTAGATTTCTTTCTGATGAAAATATGAAAAAGAGTTTCACTTGTTCTCCAGAAGCTATGCAGCATCCTTGGGTAAAAGGAGCTTTGGCCGTTACGGGCAAGCTCCGTAAAGAAATTATGGACCTCAAACAACAAGTCAATAAGCTCGAGGAGGAGAACCGTATCCCGAAGGGCATTATCGCCCAGAAGATCATAACACCAACCATGAAGAAGGAGAAATAATCACATGGGTATGGGCACTCCCCTTGGCAACTGCCAAGCTTGGGGGAGGTGCCCCGATATCGTATCACCATCACACTCCTATCTTTTCCGCTTTATTTAGTTCGATCCTTTTAGTAGTATCTTGATCTACTAGTTCGAAGTTTTGATATCAAGTAGTTTTGAGTTTTGCATTGTGATCTCTTCTTGTAATCGAGTCCGTGAGTTATCTATAATAAATATTTGTGTTGAGTCAACGGCTTTGCTATGTTGCTATGATTTTGAGAAAGTAGAAAGAATAAAAGAGTTCATATTGATCTTATGGATAGTGATAACTTCACATATAGAAAGTATGAGGCATAAAAATTGTTGAGAGTTGATGAACGTAGTTTTGGTCATCGTTGCAATTAATAGGAAGTGATAAGGAAAGAGGGGTTCACATATAAATATATTATCTTGGACAACCTTTTATAATTGGGAGCACTAATTAAGTATGACATGCTAAAAAGAGTAGACGTTGGACAAGGAAGACAACGTAATGGTTCATGTTTTCCGACATCTCAGCTAAAGTATATTTTCATTGACCTTCCAAACATGTTGAGGTTGACTTTCCCCCTCATGCTATCCAAATTCCTTGCACCAAGTAGAGATACTACTTGTGCTTCCAAATATCCTTAAACCCAGTTTTGCCATGAGAGCCCACCATACCTACCTATGGATTGAGTAAGATCCTTCAAGTAAGTTGTCATGTTGCAAGCAATAAAAAATTGCTATCTAAATATGTATGACTTATTAGTGCAGAGAAAATAAGCTTTGTACGAACTTGTTGTGGAAGTAATAAAAGCGACTGACTGCATAATAAAGGTCCACATACAAGGGGCAATATAAAGTGACGTTCTTTTGCATTAAGATTTTGTGCATAAACCCTGAACGCACATGACAACCTCTGCTTCCCTCTGCGAAGGGCCTATCTTTTACTTTATGTTTTTACTTTATGCTTGAGTCAAGGTGATCCTCACCTTTCCCTTTTTTGTTTTATCCTTTGGAAAGCTCCTCGTGTTTGAAAGATCATGATATATATATCCAATTGGATGTAAGTTAGCATGGGATATTATTGTTGACATCACCCAAAGGTGAATACGTTGGGAGGCAACACAATAAGCCTCTGTCTTTCTCAGTGTCCAGCTGAAACTCTATAACCACAAGTACTGCGTGAGTGTTAGCAATTGTAGAAGACTACGAGATAGTTGAGTATGTGAGCTTGCTGAAAAGCTCTATTGTTTACTCTTTTTGATGTTACGATAAATTGCAATTGCTTCAATGACTGAGATTATAGTTTGTTGGTTCCCAATGAAGTTTTTGAACCATACTTGACATTGTGAATTGATTGTCACTTAAGCATAAGAAATCATATGACAAAATCTATATATGTTGTTATTATTAGAATGATCATGATGCCCTCATGTATGTATTTTATTTTTATTGACACCTCTATCTCTAAACATGTGGACATATTTTTCGATTTCGGCTTCCGCTTGAGGACAGGCGAAGTCTAAGCTTGGGGGAGTTGATACGTCCATTTTGCATCATGCTTTTATATAAATATTTATTGCATTATGGGCTGTTATTACACTTTATATCTCAATACTTATGGCTATTATCTCTTATTTTACAAGGTTTACCATGAAGAGGGGGAATGCCGGCAGCTGGAATTATGGCTGGAAAAGGAGCAAATGTTGGAAACCTATTCTGCACAGCTCCAGAAGTCCTGAAACTCCATGAAACAACTTTTTGGAATTAATATGAATTTCTTAGCTAAAGAAATACGCCAGGGGGCCCACACCCTGTCCAGGAGACAGGGGGGTGCAGCCCCCCTATAGGGCGCGCCCCTATCTCCTGGGCCCCCTGGTGGGCCTCCGACGTCCATCTTCTGCTATATCATCGCTTTTACCCTGAAAAAAATCGTGGGCAAGCTTAAGGGACGAAACTCTGCCGCCACGAGGCGGAACCTTGGCGGAATCAATCTAGGGCTCCGGAAGAGCTGTTCTGTGAGGGACACTTCCCTCCGGGAGGGGGAAATCATCACCAACGAAATCACCAACGATCCTCTAATCGGGAGGGGGTCAATCTCCATCAACATCTTCACTAGAACCATCTCCTCTCAAAACCATAGTTCATCTCTTGTATCCAATCTTGCATCAAAACAATAAATTGGTACCTGTGGGTTGCTAGTAGTGTTGATTACTCCTTGTAGTTGATGCTAATTGGTTTACTTGGTGGAAGATCATATGTTCAGATCCTTTATGCATATTATTACTCCTTTGATTATGAACATGAATATGGTTTGTGAGTAGTTACGTTTGTTCCTGAGGACATGGGTGAAGTCTTGCTATTAGTAGTCATGTGAATTTGGTATTCGTTTGATATTTTGATGAGATGTATGTTGTCTTTTCCTCTAGTGGTGTTATGTGAAAGTCGACTACATGACACTTCACCTTAATACTTCTTTTGTAGTTGCAGACGCTTGCAATAGGGGTTAATAATAAGTGGGATGCTTGTCCAAGTTAGGGCAGTACCCAAGTACCGGTCCACCCACATATCAAATTATCAAAGTACCGAACGCGAATCATATGAACATGATGAAAACTAGCTTGACGATAATTCCCATGTGTCCTCGGGAGCTCCTTTCTCATCATTAGAAATTGTCCAGGCTTATCCTTTTCTACATAAAGGATTGGACCACCTTGCTGCACTTTATTTACTTTGTTTACTTGTTTCTCGTTACCATTTATCTTATCACAAAACTATCTATCACCTACAATTTCAGTGCTTGCAGAGAAAACCTTACTGAAAACCGCTTATCATTTCCTTCTGCTCCTCATTGGGTTCGACACTCTTACTTATCAAAAGGACTACGATTGATCCCCTACACTTGTGGGTCATCAGTTATCATACGTCACCAAGAGCCACCTCTTTGGTGCACAATGAGCGTTGCATCAAGAGCAACAAGCTATGAACGAACGCATCGACAACCTCACCACCGACTTGCAACTCTCCGAGCAACGTACCAAGGACTACTTCGACAACAAGCTCGACGCGCACAAGCAAGAGAATGATGCAAGGATGGACGAGATCCGCGCCTTGTTGGTGAACCGGCCTCCTTCTACTTCTTCAACTAAAGACGGAGCCACTCAAGTAGACACTCCGACGACTCCTTCTCAGGCTCAAGTACACCGTCATCGAACACTCTTCGACGAACCGCGTGTCAAGACCGTCATGCATCTCGCAACCCGCTACACGACAAGCATTCACAAGAGCAAGTCGATGATAAAGTCCCTCGTCCTCACTCAAACCAAGTTGCTTTTGCTCAAGCTCAAGAACGACAACGTCTTCGCCGCCAAGAGGAAGAACGAGCGCGTCTACACCAAGAGGAACAAGATGCCAAGGCTCAACATCTTCAACAACAACAACGAGAAGCGCAAGATCTTGAGGCGCAATGTGCCCTTCAAGAATCTAGTCAAGCCATCACAAACCGCAATCGCAAGCGGTGCAATCAAGAGGAAGCCCTTCGAGAAGAAATCCAAGAGAGGAACTACCAACCGCGCGTGCAACGTCAAGTTCCTCAAGCTCCTTCACAAGCTCGTCAAGCTCCACCTCAACCTCAAGTTCAACAAGAGCAAGTTCATCATGGACTTCCTCCATGCCAAGAGCAACATGAGGATGACTACCCTCCATGTCAAGGGTGTCATCATCACCATCACCAACAACAGAATGAAGAGCAACGATACGACAAGCTTAAATTCACCATGCCCAAGTTCAATTGAAGCAATGATCCGGAAGAGTACCTTTCATGGGCATTGAAGGTCGACAAAATCTTTCGTTTGCACAACTATGAGGAAGAGATGAAGATCGCTATGGCATCACTTGTGTTCCAAGACTATGTGCTCATATGGTGGGAACAAGTCCTTGAGCACCGACAAGCAAGAGGTGAACCTCCTATCACCACTTGGTCTCAAATGAAGGATGTCATGCGAGCATGTTTTATGCCCACATACTACAACCGCGATTTCTTCCAGAAGCTACAACTCCTCAAGCAAGGAACAAAGAGTGTTGAGGAATACTACAAGGAAATGGAGATAGCCATATTTCAAGCCAATGTCACGGAAGATGATGAGCAAACAATGGCACATTTCTTGAATGGACTCAATCATCCCATCAAGAAGATTTCCGACTTCCAACCCTACTCCAACCTCATTCAGCTCGTGCATCAGGCTACAAAAGCGGAACATCAAGTGCAAGATGACTTCAAGTACGCCAAGTACTCATCCAAGACATACGGCTTCTCCAACATCCAAGATTCAACAACTCCTTCTACCTCTACATCAACCAAGCCTTCTCCAAGCAACGATGACAAGTCAAGTTACAAGAAAACTTCGACAAGTTCAAGCCGTCTTCCTCCTACTACAAGCAACTTCAAGCCGCACGCTTCATCATCTACTCCGACCGATGAGACCGTCAAGACAAGGTCCTTCAAGTGTTTCACTTGCGGCGGCCGAGGATGCAAGATCAAATGGAGGAGATCAAAGCCCTCATCAAGTCCTACAAGCGATCTTCCTCACCTTCGAGAAGACACTCAAGAGTACATGCTTCCGAGATACCATCTCTGGCAAGATCACATCGACATCGACACCATCACCAACAAGAACGTGAAGGTCAAGACTTCAACACCAACAACCTCTCAACGACTTCACCATCTCCCTTGGCATCCTCGCCAAGCGACTTCAAGGCATCTTCGCCTACGGACATACGACATCTTTGCCAATAAGAACCTCAAGGCCACGCTCAAGAGAAGCTCCCCAAGCTCAAGTCCGCGACTTCCACGAGCTACTACGACCTCGACATCGACCACGCGATTCCTTTCTATGGGACTAAGAACCCGATGAGTATCTTGAGTGGGAGCGCTTGATGGACGACTACCTCAAGCTACATCAAGTTCGTCCCGAAGATCAAGTGAACACTACAAGAAATATGTCAACGTGTGACCTTGACTATTGGTCACTGAAAGGTCATTATTTTTCATTTGCGACCTTTTTGTGACCAAAAACAGAAGGTCAAAAGCTTGCGGTCGTAAACTGAAATTAACGACCTTCTCTGTGAGAAGGTCGTAGACGTTTACGACCAAAACAGAAGGTCGTTGAACCCATGACCTTTTGTTTTGGTCACTGGCTATCTGCCCAGGCCACGTCGGATCTGACGTGGCAATCTGACGTGGGAAAATTGTGACTAGTTTAGAAGGTCATTGATAAGATTCAGCCTAGTCCAATTCGACGTTTTACATGGGCCGAGCCCAACAATTTGGCTTTTTTAGAATATTTTTTCCCTATTAATTTGGTCGACTACATGGGCCAAGCCCACATTGTACCCTTTTTATTTCTGGGCAATGGCCTCTTATAATGCATTTCTTATTAGTTTTCGTCCTTCTAGAAAATTTTTGTTTGGGCCATGGCCTTTTCACCCCAGACCACGTTAGTACCACCTTGGTATGTGTCATGGCCAATCTGGCCCGGTACTATCGTGGCAATTGAGTAATTTTCATAATCTGGCATTAAAGCAACATGTACACAGGGAATACAAAATTTCATTACACAGGAATACAATGTCTACATAATTTGCCTGATCTCACTACTACATAACATTGTTGATGTGGAGCATCCTTCGATCATCCCCATGGACACTACTTCGACTACACAAGCTCCAAGTGGACCCATGACAAGAGCTCGAGCATGTGCCATCCAATCCGAGGTTAACTCTCTCCTTGTTGAACTTCCCTTTGACCCACTTGAGACATGGCTACTACCTCAAACAGAGATGCTTTGTGTGCTTAGGTACCAAGGAACCAACCTAGAAGAAGCTACGGTACAAGATGGACGTCGAGAGCAAGAGGAGAAGCTTCCCAGTCTGGACCGAGCGGTACTACCACCCACGACAAGCAGTACCGCCGCTGAACCCAGCCAAGCGGGACTACCGCTCTACATCCACCCTCCTACCGCCGAACCCAACAAACTCATGTGATCGAACGGCTCCAGAGCGGCACTACCGCCCCATCAAAGTGGTACTACCGCTGAAGCTCTGCAAGCGGTACTACCGCCCGAGGGTCCGGTACTACCGTCCTGCCTGTGTGCAACGTTTCTGGGCCGAGGCCCATGTACTCGTTTCACCCCTCTTTTACCCCTTCGAAGCCTTAGACTATAAATAGACCTTCCCCTTGTCATTTGTAGGGTTAGAGTTGTGATAGCTCATCATGAGATAGAGCATAGCTCATCCGTACTAGATCTACTCCATGTGAGGGACCGTGCCTCCTCAGAGAAGATCCATTCGGATTCAAGGCCTCCATCCGGAGAAGACAATCAAGAGCTCCTCACGGAGAAGAACGGTTATTCTTGTGCTACCTTATGTTTTCAGTGATCTAGCCCTTGTGTGATCAATTACTTGTCGGTTGAGTGTCTCTCTCGTTTCTCCCCGTGATTTCCCTTGTGTTCTTCCATGCATCCTTCGTGTTTCCCCGTAGGATCCACTCCAAACGTGAAAGATCGACTCCATAGGGTTCCGCCCTACATCAATTGTTCAACACGTAGGAGCACATCCGGTACTGTCCTAACAAATGTCTTCATTGCTCCCTATGATGAGCAAGCTCTCCAGGTGTGACAACTTGCCTTCCTACAAGAACAGAATATTACATGAATAGATCAATCGAG
This sequence comes from Triticum dicoccoides, assembly GCF_002162155.2. Lineage (NCBI taxonomy): Eukaryota > Viridiplantae > Streptophyta > Magnoliopsida > Poales > Poaceae > Triticum > Triticum dicoccoides. Next base: position 317,401,436 of record NC_041385.1, on the reverse strand, counting down.
GAGGAAATAGTAAAACAGGCTAAAAGCATCACACATACAAATAATAACAACATACATTAATGTATAACATAATAAAAAATATCTATAACCAGGGCTATTTCTAGCCAACCTGTGTGCATGAATCATAATAGATCAAGCAAAAGACATATAACCATCAGCAAATAGCAAATATTAGTGAAAGGGGACAATCTCTAATACTCATCATTTTTGCAAAGTGAGCAAGAACGATGATATTTTCCTACACACACTTTCTGATTTTTCCTTAGTCCTATAGTGATCTGCTCACTCCAATTCTATCTACTCAACCCATTCACATGTAACATGGATAATCAACTATCCTCATCATTCGAAGCATCTAGTCAAATAAGGAATTGGAATGCAACATGGATAACTATGCCCTATGAAATAGTTCACATATCAAGAAACATCAATGTAAATAAGGAACTGGTATAGAACACCAACTCAATCACCTTCACAGCAATGAAATCATGGATAACTCTTCTATTTAATTGAAGTTCTCTAAGCTTCTTCTCCCATTGAAAGCAGTCTACAAAATAATTGAGAACAAGGTCAGCACCAAAATACTTCAAACCATATAATTTCTTACTAAGCTCATATACTGTTATTCAAAATAAAGATGTATTTTGCTGTAAGATTTTAACACTAGTACACAAGACATAAAAAGGTACCAGCAATCCTTAGTGATCTCTAGCAGCAGCACAAAATTTAAACATAGACAATGCATGCCATAGTAATAGTAGCACAAATAGAGAAATGCAAAAGGCACCTCATACTAGTATGGTGATCTTCGGCACAAATTTTAAGCTCTATTTCATGTAGATAACTTATTTGGTTTTAGTAAACAACATCATGCAGTATATATGAAGGGTTATTGGTTGCATAACAGCTAAACTAATCATCCATCTAGGGGGGATTACAACAGGTTCCTACAGTACACTAGATAGGCCAACATTTTAGACTACTAGTGCCTAGAAATCATATGCAACTCTATTTTTGCTCTAGTCCAGCAACAAGATCATAAAAGAAATTGTAAGTATCTAGTGCATTTGATATAATAAAGCAGCTCCCGAACAAACATAAGTTCTGTATCTTCACATCCCAATTGAGGAGATCTGTGGGATAACCTACCCTGAGGAGCTCGTCGTGGGATCGTCTCCATGGCCAGCCCCCTTCTTTCACAACACCAAATTGGCCTCTTCACGAACCTGCAAAAATAAATGCACACACACATCAGATTGGGGGAGACGAGAGGAGGAAGAAGAAGAGAAGAGGAGGAGGGATGTGTATGCAAGTGTATAAGCATCAAGCATGAGATACTTTTCAAATTACTATGAACATTCTTAGTTTCTTTGATTGAAGTAGGTGACTGGGGCTAGGTGTGTTGATGCGGAGGATCCCATGATCATCCCCATGGATGCATCTACATCCCCTACAACACCACTTGGACCTATGACTCGAGCACGTACAAGAGCTCTTGAAACCGAGGTGACATCACTCCTCTCACAACTCCCTTCCGATTCACATGAGGCATGGTTACTACCTCAAATGGAAATGCTATGCATACTCAGGTACCAAGGAGTTAACCATGGAGAAGCTATGAAGCAAGGCGAACCGGCAGCGGAAGACTTGCGTGAAGACGTAGAGGAAAAGCGCCAAGTCCCAAACTGGCCGGACGATCCGGACGGCGGCCCGGATGATCCGAACCTCGGCACGGACGATCCGGCTAACTCGCCCCGAAGACACCCGAAGCTCCCACCTGAAGCCGGATCATTCGGACCCTGCCCTGGACTCCCAGCCGGACATCCGGACCTACACCGCCACCAGCCGCGTCTCCAGCTCATCTGAGCCTCCACCCAGATCATCCGGCTCCACCCCCGGATCATCCGGCCAGCGCCTGCGCGTGCGTGTTGGGTTGAGCCATGTACCCCTTTGCCCCCCTAGCCTATATAGATGATTCCTACTCCTCACTTTGAGACTTAGCATTGTGATAGCTCATTTAGAGGTAGAGCTCTGCTCATCCGTACCGGGTCTACTCCACGTGAGGGATCGTGCCTCTTCAGAGAAGATCCATTCGGATTCAAGGCCTCCATCCGGAGAAGACAATCAAGACCTCCTCACGGAGAAGAACAGTTCCCTTTGTATCTTTCCCTTGTTGACTTTGTATCTCGTGCTACTCGTTCTTCGATGATCTAGACCTTGTGTGATCGATTACTTGTCGGTTGAGTGATTCTCTCGTTTCTCCCCGTGTTTTCCCTTGTATTTTCCGTGCGTTCTTCATGTTTCCCCGTGTTTCCCCATAGGATCCTCTCCAAACGTGAAAGATCGGCCCCTAGGGTTCCGCCCTACATCATCTTGGTATCATGAGCCACGTTGATCACGTTTTTGGAGCCCCTACCCCGTATTTTCTAGCTTGATTTTGTTGTTTTTGTCCTAAATCCAAAAATCCCCACCAAAAACAGCCCCAATTTTTTTTCTGATTTCTTGGTTTTGATGATGATTTGTTGATTTTGATCCATGGATTCAGTGTGTAACTTGTGGATCTTTCTTTTCCCCACTGTCGGTTTCAAAACCGGCGGATCTCGGGTAGGGGGTCCCGATCTGTGCATCTAAGGCTAATGGTAATAGGAGTCAAGGGAAACGATGTTTTACCCAGGTTCGGGCCCTCTTGATGGAGGTAAAACCCTACTTCCTGCTTGATTGATATTGATGATATGAGTGTTACAAGAGTTGATCTACCACAAGATCGTAGAGGATAAACCCTAGAAGCTAGCCTATGATGATTATGATTCTGTCTCTAGGGACTAGACCCTCCGGTTTATATAGACACCGGAGAGGGCTAGGGTTCACATGGAGTCGGTTACAAAGAAGGAAATATAATATCCGGATTGCCAAGCTTGTCTTCCACGCAAAGGAGAGTCCCATCAGGACACGGGACGAAGTCTTGAGTCTTGTATCTTCACGGTCCAATAGTCCGGCCAAAGTATATAGTCTGGCTATCCGGATACCCCCTAATCCAGGACTCCCTCAGTAGCCCCTGAACCAGGATTCAATGACGATGAGTCCGACGTGCAGTTTGTCTTCGGCATTGCAAGGTGGGTTACATCTCCGAATACTCCAAAGTGTCTGTTATAATGAACAGTGTCTGGATTCATATCAATGTTGCATTCCTTGGCTTCTGTGCTTCAATAATGGCCATCTCCACGTGTCGAGCGAATACGAGGAGCCGGGGCATTTTTGCATTCGCCCCCCCTCTTCCCTCGAGCAAGCATCCAAGAGAGCCTCCGAAAAAAAACCATTCCAACATGGCCAGTCGCCGCAGCTCTTCTTCTCGTTCCCTTTGCTCCAAGCTAGGCGACTGGGAAGAGCGTTCAGTTCCTCAAAGCCGTTTGATAGAGTTACAGACCCAAGGGTTTCTTCCACCAGCGTTCATGGTCCCTGTCCGAGCCGGACTAGCCACCTATAATGGCGGGGAGCAAGCAGAGAGATTTCCTAACCCATCCCCGGGGGAGTGAATATGCCTCATCCCGCATCTGCTAAGAGGCGTCGGGTTTCCAATCCACCCATTCCTTCATGGGCTTTTAGAGTTCTACGGCCTCCAGTTGCACAACTTCACCCCTACCTCCGTGCTGCATATAGCAGGATACGTTGCCCTTTGTGAACTATTTCTGGGCTGCGAGGCTCACTTTGGGTTATGGAAGAAGTTGTTCTGCCTCGTCCTCGCAACCAGGGGAATCCATATGTCAAGTGGGTGGAGCCAAAGTATGGCACGTCGCCGAGACTGGATACCTGTCTGGTACTCCCAAGAAGGCACCTGAGAACTGGCCCTCGGAGTGGTTTTATGTTGGTGACGTTCCCCTTCCGGATCCAGTCCGGACTGGTCTCCCGGAGTTCAGTAATGCCCCGCCGAAGGCATGCCGAAGTTGGCGCCCTCACGGCCCCCAAGAGGAGGATACTAGAGAAGTACACTTCCTGATGAGCAGGATAAAGATACTGGCCAAATCAGGGCTGACAATAGCCGAGGTTATGGCAAAATGCATAATGCGGGGAGTGCAGCTGCTTCAATATCGAGGGAAGCCCATGTGGCACGACAACAGGGAAGATGATGCCACCCGCTGTGGTCGTAAGGGTCCGGACTCCGCCACTGCTCTGGCGAGGATATTGTCCGATTTGTATAAAGGATAAGAAGAAGAATTCCTTCATATTAAACCGCGGTATGGGTTTTCTATGTACAACCCCCCAAGCTGGGTAAGTCGTCACTCTTTCCCCCGCTTCATTCATTCTGGCGTCCTTCGTCACGATTATTTACCTCGATATTTCTGAGCAGGAACTGAGGAGGGCCGTAGAAGGATTCTCCAGCCCTTCCCCGCAGCCAGAGGACCCCGGAAGGGCCTTTGATCCAGGACTCAAAGAAGACCCGAATATTACTGTGGAGCTCGTCAACGGGACATTTTATCAGGCGAGCTGCGATGGTGCCTCAGTGGCTATTGTCGCCGACAAACCCGGATTGCTGCCTACATCGCGTGTAAGCAAAGCCAAAACCCTATCCTCTGAAGAGGACTCCTTTCGGATGCCATGCCTTATGCCTGAAATATCATATTTTTGTAGGGACGACCATCGGAACGCGGCGCCGAGCCCCTAGGTCTCTTCGGCAAAGGGCATCCAGATTGGGCAGGCTTAAGAGGAAGGCGGTTAGGGCCGAAATGCCGCTACAGAGGTATGGTAAAAACCCTGCTCTGTGATTACTGTGTTTGAAATGTAACAGCGTCCTTTGTTTCCTAGTAGAAAGAGGAGTAGCCGGACTATATTCGGAGATCCTGCCAATCACGCCTCCACCAGCCGGATTCCAGAATCGACTTCGAGAGAGGAAGAGGACGTGGGGCCGATGCCGAATTGTCCTCCAACAGAGGATGCGAATATGCTCTCCGACATGAATTCCTAAGTAGAGAGTGCCATGAATCACCGGCGCCGACGGGTCGTACTTCGCAATAACATTTATTCCGAAGAGGCATTTAATGCTTTCAATTCGGGAGACGCATACATCCGAGCTGCCCAAGGCGGGCTCGCCCGGGCGACGGACCAGTATGCCAAAGATATACGGGTAAGAAAATTTGATAAGCATGTATAGCAGTAGCCCCTGAGACTTGAAACGGTTGGGACAACTGTTTTAAGGATCAATTCATGCACATGTCCTTGTAGATAAGAATGCCCAATTGTATCAAGAGATGGAGGATTGCAAGACCCAGCTGAGGGCCACTGTTGCCAAACTAGAGGAATCCCAGAAGGCCTCATCTGGTAACATTTGTCTTAATAGAGAAATTTTATGGAAATATACCAGTTAGTAATTGGCTTGTTTGATAAGTCTAACAGAAAATTCTGCAGACAATCCCCGGGAGAATCCGGAGACCATGAGAGAGAGCGAGTCACATCTCCAAAGGCAGCTAAAAGATGGCGAGCGTGTTCTTACGCAAGTTAGGCGGGAGAAGAACGATCTTCAAGATGCCAATATCCGGCTGGGCGTCGAATTAGGAGATGTTCGCGCTCAGCTGGCGGACTCCGTGAAGGAGAACAGAAGGCTTCGTCGCGGCATTTATGGCAAGTGCCTAGACGAACTGTAGTACAGCTCGACGAGGAAGCATATTGAAAAGAGCTTATATCTGTAGGTATGTTGACGGGCCGCCCTGAAGAGGAGATGCCCGCGTCCGTAGGTGATTTACTGCAGGACCTCTCACAGCTGCACAAGTGAGCTCGGCAGGTGATGCAGGGTATTGCCAGGCCTTGTGGCCATCCACCTCCCTGCCAAAAGGCATGGGGGAGCTCGTGGATATGCTCCAAGGAGCATGGTGGCGCTTCTGATTGTGGAAGATGTCAGCCTGCCGACAAGGTGCAAGAGAAGCCTCAGCCATGGTGAAGACGCGCTACACCAAGCATGACCCGAACCATATGGTGGAAGTCGGACCGGCAGGGCCAGATGGGCAAGAAATTCCTGTTAGTCTGGTGTATGACCAGGTAGCGTTAGCCGCAAAGTATTCCCAACAGGATTGCAAGCTAGATAGCCTGTTGGACGGTATAGAGGAAGAATATAGTCAGTCCAAGTGACTATGTAATTCAATGGACATATGTAGTCCCTAGCAGGACGAAAAATCATTTGTCATCGCGGACTTTTTCACTTCAGCCCCCGGATCCGATAGTCCGGGGTGTATCTGAATACCCGCTCAGTTATGCAAAACTGGGGTATGCATGGAAACCGGGCGTAGGGGTCATAAGTGCTTGAACAGACAAGTACCCAACTAGCTATGTTCTATTACATGGATAGTAAGAAACATCTTTCAGGGAGAATAGTTCCGTTAGGGGTTCCTTTCCCTGGGTACGCATGCATCGATGTACATGTCCGGACTGCGAACAGAGATGCAGGATACAAAACTTCTGGGGATTCACGTTGTAATAAAGGAAAGGAACATCTTTTGTTCACCGACCGAATATTCCCTTAAGAACGCTAGCTTTCGGCTTCACCTAGTCTGAGGTACACATCCGGCTGAACCGACAGTAACAATCGCACAGGTGCGCCCCTTATGCCCTAGCCGAATTAACGGGAACGTAGGGCATAAACACAAGAGCTAGGAAACCCAGCATGGCCACATCTTAAGTCATATCGATGCATATAATGGTGAAGAAAAGGCACATATGGAAAAAGAACGCATATGTGATAAGCAAAAAGCCATTAAAGTAATTATATTTAGCTTCCGTATAGGAAGCCCCCAGGTATGGCTTACACACGAAGTGCGGCCGGAGTGATCCGAGCATCCGCACTGTATTGAGTACTTTGTGTGAAGAAGGAAAAAGGGCGAGAAAGGAAAAAAGGGAGGAACATAATTAAAAAGGAGGGGGTAAGGAGACGAACATTGAGTTCGGCGCTAGGCATAGAATCTCCGGAGTCTGGCCGTGTTCCATGGGTTCATCTCGAGTCTATTATCAGATGCATTACGTAGGTGGTACGCTCCTCTGGTGAGAACTTTTTCAATAACGAAGGGACCCTCCCACTTAGGTTTGAGCTTGTCCTTCTTCTTCTCTGGTAGGCCTAATGAGTTCTCCAATATTATAAGTTTTGGCCCGCACTTCTCTGCTTTGGTACTGTCGAGCCTGTTGCTGATAGAATGCGGAATGGGCGTTTGCGATGTCGTGCTCCTCCTCCAGGGCATCTAAGTTGTCCTTCCGATCTAACTTGGCTTCCTTCTCTTCGTACATGTGCACGCGAGGCGAATCATGTATTATGTCGCAGGGTAGTACTGCTTCTGCGCCGTACACCATAAAAAATGGTGTGTATCCGGTGGTGCGATTCGGCGTGGTCCGCAGCGCACAGAGTACGGAGTCGAGCTCCTCAATCCAGTGCGTGTCCGATTCTGTCAAGGATCACACTAGTCTGGGTTTGATGCCGCTCATGATGAGACCGTTTGCATGTTCGACCTGGCCGTTAGTTTGCGGATGGTAGACGGAGACGTAATCGAGCTTAATGCCCATGTTGCCGCACCAAGTTTTCACTTCATCGGATGTGAAGTTTGATGCTGTGGTAGACGGAGGCGTAATCGAGCTTAATGCCCATGGTAGACGGAGGCGTAATCGAGCTTAATGCCCATGTTAGTGATGATGCTGTGGGGGATGCCGTATCGGTGTAAAACCCCGGATATGAAGTCTATCACTGGTCGGGATTCGGCCGTTTTGACTTGTTTGGCTTCTATCCATTTGGTGAACTTGTCCACCATGACCAATACGTATTTTTTCTTATGGCTTCCCCCCTTAAGGGGTCCGACCATATCCAGCCCCCAGACCGCAAAGGGCCAAGTGATGGGGATTATTTTGAGAGTGGTAGGTGGCATGTGGCTCTGATTGGCAAAGAGCTGGCAACCAATGCAGTGTTGGACAAGGTCTTGTGCGTCTGCTCGGGCTGTTGGCCAATAAAAGCCTGTGCGGAAGGCCTTGCTGACAAGTGCCCGAGCCGCAGCGTGGTGTCCGCCGAGTCCATCATGGATTTCAACCAAGAGCTGCCGCCCTTCCTCTTCGGAGATGTATCTTTGGAGCACTCCGGTCACACTTTTCTTATAGAGTTCCCCCTCATGGACTTTGTAGGTTTTGGAATGCCGCACGATGCAACTTGCTTCATTTTGGTCCTTGGGGAGCTCCTGCCTATTTAGGTAGGCCAATAAAGGCTCAGTCCACGAGGCGATTACAGCCATGATTTCGTGGGCCGAAGGTGTTATTTCAGTGGCGGAGCCTCCGATTACTTCTGATGGTTCGGAATCTGGGGGTGTATTCGGATCCGTGCTAGTGTTTCCGGACTCCCCTTCCCATACCACGAATGGCTGGAACAGCCTTTCCAGGAATATGTTAGGTGGGACAGGGTCACGTTTAGCGCCGATGGGGGTGAGGATATCCGCCGCTTGATTGTTTTCTCGAGGCACATGGTGGAATTCGAGCCCCTCGAACCGAGCTGACATTTTGAGGACGGCATTATGGTAGGCCGCCATTTTCGGATCCTTGGCATCAAAGTCTCCGTTTATTTGTGATATTGCGAGGTTTGAATCCCCGCGCACCTTCAGGCATTGAATGCCCATAGAGATTGCCATCCGAAGACCATGCAATAGAGCCTCGTATTCGGCTGCGTTGTTGGAGTCTGTGTATAATATTTGGAGTACGTATTGGACCGTGTCACCAGTGGGAGACGTCAGGACTACACCTGCTCCCAATCCGGCCAGCATTTTAGAGTCGTCGAAGTGCATGATCCAGTTAGAGTATGCGCCGTACTCTTTAGGGAGTTCGGCTTCTGTCCATTCAGCGACAAAGTCAGCCAGTACCTGTGACTTAATGGCTCACCGTGGTTTGTATTTTATGTCGAACGGAAAGGAGCTCGATGTCCCATTTAGCAATCTGGCCCGTAGCGTCGCGGTTGTTTATTATGTCGTGGAGTGGTACTTCGGAGGCCACCGTAATTGAACACTCCTGGAAGTAGTGTCGTAGCTTCCGGGATGCCATGAAGACCGCGTATGCTATCTTTTGATAGTGTGGGTATCAGGATTTGCATGGGGTGAGTACCGTGGATACGTAATATACCGGCTTCTGTAGTGGGAATTTGTATCCGTCAGCCTCTCCTTCGATGACGAGCACTGCGCTTACAACTTGATGTGTTGCGGCTATGTACAATAACATAGGTTCGCTAGTATTTGGTGCTATTAGGACTGGATTACTGGCCAATAAGGTTTTTATTTCGTCCAGTCCGGCCGCGGCTGCATCCGTCCACACGAAGTGTTCGGTGCACCGAAGAAGGCGGTAAAGAGGTAATACCTTTTCTCCTAATCGGGAGATAAAGCGGCCTAAGGCAGCCACACATCTAGCTAGTTTGTGGATATGCTTGAGGTCTGTTGGGATAGCCAACTGCGAGAGAGCTCGGATTTTTGCCAGATTTGCTTCAATTCCTCTATTGGAAACAATGAAGCCAAGCAACTTCCCAGAGGGTATGCCGAAAACACATTTTTTTCGGGTTTAGCTTGATGTTGTATGTTCAGAGGTTATCGAACCTAAGCCTCAAGTCGTCTATTAGGGTTTCGACGTGTCTTGTTTTTATGACCACGTCGTCCACATATGCCTCCACTATTTTGCTGATTTGCTTTTCCAGGCATGTTTGAATCATGCGTTGATAGGTTGCACCGGCATTTTTAAGCCCGAAAGGCATAGTGTTGAAGCAGAAAGGACCATATGGCGTCATGAAGGCCGTTGCAGCTTGGTCGGACTCTGCCATCTTTATTTGATGGTATCTAGAGTATGCGTCGAGGAAACACAGTGAGTCGTGTCCTGCGGTGGTGTCGATGATTTGGTCGATGCGAGGGAGGGGGAAGGGATCCTTGGGGCAAGCCTTGTTGAGGTCTTTAAAGTCGACGCATAGGCGCCAGGATTTGTCCTTCTTTAGTAGCATTACCAGATTTGCCAGCCAATTCGGATGCTTGATATCTGTGATGAATCCGGCCTCAAGTAGCTTGGCTAGCTCTTCTCCCATGGCTTGCCATTTGGGCTCTGAGAAGCGCCTAAGAGTCTGTTTGACAGGCTTGTATCCTTTCAGCATATTGAGGCTGTGTTCGGCCAGTCTGCGTGGGATGCCCGGCATGTCCGAAGGGTGCCAGGCGAAAATGCCCCAATTCTCGCGTAGGAAGTCTCGTAGTGCAGCGTCCATTGTGGGGCTCAACTGTGTCCCGATGGAAGCTGTCTTTGTGGGGTCCATTGGATGGACCTGGAATTTGACTATCTCGTCTGCGGGTTTAAATGAGGTGGACTTGGGTCGCTTGTTGAGTATCACGTCGTCCCTGTGCACGGTGGCGCACAGCGTTGTTAGTTCTTCGGCTGCTAGAGCTTCGGATAATGCTTCCAGGGCTAGTGTTGCGATTTTATTTTCGGCGCGAAGTGTGACATCCGGATCACTGGCTAGAGTGATGATTCCATTGGGTCCGGGAATTTTAAGCTTCATGTACCCGTAATGGGGTATAGCTTGAAAGCTTGTGAACGCGTCCCGCCCTAAAAGGGCATGGTATCCGCTGCTGAAAGGAGCCACTTGGAATGTGATTTCTTTGGACCTGTAATTCTCCGGAGTGCCGAATACCACATCTAGTGTGATTTTTCCCGCACACCGTGCTTCCCGACTATGGATGATTCCCCTGAAGGTTGTGCCGCTTTGCTCAATGCGGATTTTACCCATTTCCATCTTGTTGAGTGTTTCTTCATAGATCAAGTTTAACCCGCTTCCACCGTCCATGAGTACTTTAGTGAGCCGAAAGCCGTCCACGATTGGGCTAAGGACCAAAGCGGCTGGTGACCGGACTGTTTGGAATTGAGGTTCATCACTGGCACTGAAAGTTATAGCAGTGTCATTCCACGGATTTATTTTTGCCATCTGGCAGATTTCAGCGAAATTTCGATGAGCTCGCTTGCGCCTATTGTTTGAGGCGAACGTCTCGAAGACTGTCAGTACAATATTGTTTTCTTTGGCGGGATGTTGTTCTGCGTTATGGCTTACAAGAAGATCCTCGCCACTTTTTACTACCTGCCGGAGTATCCAACATGCTCTAAGGCTATGTGTTGGTGTAGTGTCCGGCATGCTGTGGAGTTTACATGGCCCATTGAGCCATTCTTCCAATATGGTTCCACGCCCTGGGGTGGGCTTTGGTTTCTTGGGGATTGGATTGGCTGACTTACGAGAGTTCGCCCGTTTAGCTCGGACAAAGGTTTTAGTGGGAGCCGGACTATCCCAAAATTCTGTTTGGGTTTTCATGGCGCTTTCCATCGCATAATACTTCTGTACTATGGCTGCTAAGTCAGCAAAGTGTACTATGTCACGGCGACTTATAGCATTAAGGATCCCTTTGTTCGTGCTGTTTTTGCAGAATAGTGAGATTGCGTCTCCTCACGACAGTCCTTGACCTTGTTTAGCACAAGGAGGAATATGGCCCAGTAGCAATGTACTGTCTCTTGGGGCTCTTGTCTGATATGGGAGAGATGGTTTAAGTCCGGGTGGGTGGGTGTAGCTGAACCTGGATTCTGATCCGATCTAACGCCCAGGGGCAGAGGAGCTTCTGGGCTTGATAGCTCGGGATCCGGGGTGCTGCCCGATTTTTACGGACCGATACCCGATTCTAAGTCCGGGGTCTGGGTCATGTCCTCCCGTGAGCGGGTATCCGGCTCAGAGAGCTCGGTAGTCCAGACATAATTCGTCCTCAAAATAGAGGGATAATCCGTATGTGGCTCCTCCACTACCGCTATTTTGTGGGTGACCGGCGGGGATTTAATATCCCTTTGGTCGGGTTTAAGCCCAATCCGGTCATAGTCTGTGGTGACTCCCAAAGCAGCGATGCGATCCAAGAGCTCACTAATTAAGGGAGGAGAGATCCCTTGGATCCATCTGTTCGGCGAGTTCTGAATTGACGTGGAGGCTATTCATGATGACCCGAGAGGTCGCGTCGGCACGGCAGCCGATTGGGCGACCATGACGAAGCCGCCTAGTCAGAGAGTTTGGCCTACATCCAGCGCTCCCCCAGAGGTGATGTTGTCCTGGACAACGAGACGGGCCATCGAGCCTTGCAGCGACGACACAGAGGAACTCTCAATGAAAGCACCAATGTCGGTGTCAAAACCGGCGGATCTCGGGTAGGGGGTCCCAATCTGTGTGTCTAAGGCTAATGGTAATAGGAGGCAAGGGACATGATGTTTTACCCAGGTTCGGGCCCTCTTGATGGAGGTAAAACCCTACTTCCTGTTTGATTGATATTGATGATATGAGTGTTACAAGAGTTGATCTACCACGAGATCGTAGAGGCTAAACCCTAGAAGCTAGCCTATGATGATTATGATTCTGTCTCTAAGGACTAAACCCTCCGGTTTATATAGACATCGGAGAGGGCTAGGGTTTACATGTAGTCGGTTACAAAGAAGGAAATATAATATCCGGATCACCAAGCTTGTCTTCCACGTAAAGGAGAGTCCCATCCGGACACGGGATGAAGTCTTGAGTCTTGTATCTTCACGGTCCAATAGTCCGGCCAAAGTATATAGTCCGGCTGTCCGGATACCCCCTAATCTAGGACTCCCTCACCCACCTCCCCCCCTCGAAATACATCCAAAATCCGCGGAATCATCAAAATTCTAGCCGTTTTTGTGTTCATCCCGAGCAGTTCCCGATCGCGTTTGACCTGCCCGGATCATCCGGACCTTGACCTGGATCATCTGGACGCGCCCGGATCATCCGGCTCCTGGCCCGGATCATTCGGCTTCCTCTGCTGAAACTGCATTCTTGCAGTTCTCCACCACCACCATCTACGCCTACACACTCCCACACTTAGAACACCACCACCTTCACCTGCCAAAACCCCACGACACAACCTTCGTACCACCATTTGACTTTGGGTTCGAGAATTTGGGTTGTGATTTCCCGTGTCCTATTGTGTTTGGGCTATTTAGGTACGGTGCGACATCAACATCACCACCAGTCATCTTCGTCGACTACTCATCTTCGCTACAAACGGTAACTTCGATGACATCTTTGTCATACCTTGCAATTGCATTGATACCCATGATATCCCATCTTTTGTGTAACTTACCCATCGAGACTAGCCATTGAGTATTGCCGGCAACGTGACTTGTGCACATTAGTGATCATACCATACCATACATACCATATCATCTCTTGTGTCACAAAGTTGTCATCGCATATACAATTACTATCTTGGTTCGTGAACTACCGCACGAGAAAAGATCTCAAAAGTGAAAGAGCCAACCAAGCTTTTAAGCAAAAGAGAAAGATAAGCAAAGAGCTTATAAGCAAGAACCATAGCATCATACTACATTAAGATTGTCATGCTCGATCATCTTGGATCATATCACTGAAATACCATACATAAAGCATACTTGGGATACATATCATTGTATATTTGCCTAGTAGGTTGTGCACAAGCTCCGTATCCGCCTATTGTGCAATCGTGCTAACATCTCTCGAGTATTGTGCAACAAGAGCATTTTCATGGATTCCACATTTTGGCTCATTTTTGGTTTGCACAATCCCATTATTCTATTTCCGTGTGTATTTCTATGTTCCACTTCGTGCTTGGTCTACTTGTTCCATTTGCGAATTTGTGAATATGTTTCAACATCTTTGAGTCAAACTAACGATTGCAATCAATTTTGTGCCACCATCCTAACCAAGCTCCACCATAAGCTTTTACTTGTGTAGGTGTGAGAACCGACAAGGATTGGTACCAATAGTGCTATTTCATTGTCCTCATTTGATTGAACTTGATTCATCGTCAACATCGGTCAAGGTACATTGGTATAAGTTCATCTCTTCTTACCACTCACATTTTTGCTTGGAATGATGGATATGCCGAGTACTTCTACCAACCCACTCTTCATCGAGCAAGACGACGACATGTCGTCATACGTCACCAAGAGTCACCTCTTTGGTGCACAACGAGCGTTGCATCAAGAGTAACAAGCTATGAACGAATGCATCGACAACCTCGCCACCGACTTGTGACCCTCCGAGCAAAGAACCAAGGACTACTTCGACAACAAGCTCGACGCACACAAGCAAGAGAACGACGCAAGGATGGACGAGATCCGCGGCTTGTTGGTGAACCGTCCTCCTTCTACATCGTCATACTCAAGACGGAGCCACTCAAGTCGACACTCCGACGACTCCTTCTCCGGCTCAAGTACACCGTCATCAAACACTCTTCGATGAGCCGCGCGTCAAGACTGTCATGCATCTCGCAACCCGCTACACATCAAGCATTCACAAGAGCAAGTCGATGAGCGAGTCCCTCGTCCTCACTCAAACAAAGACGCCTTTGCTCAAGCTCCAGAACGACAACGTCTTGATCGCCAAGAATAAGAAGAACGAGCGCGTCTACACCAAGAGCAACAAGACGCCGAGGCTCAACGTCTTCAACAACAACAACGTGAAGCGCAAGCTCTCGAGGCGCAACATGCCCTTCAAGAATCAGTTCGAGCCATTGCCAACCGCAATCGTGAATGGCGCAATCAAGAGGAAGCCCTTCGAGAAGAAATCCAGGAGAGGAACTATCAACCACGTGTGCAACGTCAAGTTCCTCAAGCTCCTTCACAAGATCGTCAAGCTCCACCTCAACCTCAAGTTCAACAAGAGCAAGTTGATCATGGACTTCGTCCACGCCAAGAGCAACACGAGGACGATTACCCTCCACGTCAACGGCGTCATCACCACCATCACCAACAACACAATGAAGAGCAACACTATGGAAAGCTAAAATTCACCATACCCAAGTTCAATGGAAGCAATGACCCCGAAGAGTACCTTTCATGGGCATTGAAGGTCGACAAAATCTTTCATTTGCACAACTATGAGGAAGAGAAGAAGATCACTACGGATCACTTGAGTTCCAAGACTATGTGCTCATATGATGGGAACAAGTCCTTGAGCGCCGACAAGCAAGAGGTCAACCTCCAATCACAACTTGGGCTCAAATGAAGGATGTCATGCGAGCACATTTTGTGCCCACCTACTACAACTGCGACCTCTTCAAGAAGCTACAACTCCTCAAGCAAGGCACAAAGAGTGTTGAAGAATACTACAAGGAAATGGAGATAGCCATGATTCGAGCCAATGTCACGGAAGATGATGAGCAAACAATGGCACGATTCTTGAATGGACTCAATCATCCCATCAAGAAGATCGCCAACTTCCAACCCTACTCCAACCTCATTGAGCTCGTACATCAAGCTACAAAGGCGGAACGTCAAGTGCAAGATGACTTCAAGTACTCATCCAAGACCTACGGCTTCTCCAACAACCAAGCTTCAACAACTCCTCCAACATCTACATCAACCAAGCCTTCTCCAAGCAATGACGACAAGTCAAGTTACAAGAAAACTACGGCAAGTTCAAGTCGTCTTCCTCCTACTACAAGCAATTTCAAGCCGCGTGCTTTTTCATCTACTCCGACCGATGAGTCTGTCAAGACAAGCTCCTTCAAGTGTTTCACTTGCGGCGGCCGAGGCCATAATGCACAAACAAGCGCACCATGATCCTCAACGACGATGGCACCAAAGACTCCATGAGTGATGAGGATATGGAAGCTCTTGAGCAAGTGGCCATGCACCGGCACGTGAACGAGGATGAAGATGATCAAGTCTTTTGTGATGAAGATACAAGCCCCGCTCTTGTTGTCTCCAAGGTCTTGACTCTTCAACATCAACAAGAAGAAGACCAAAGATGCCACATCTTCCACACTAAGGCCGGCATCAATGGAAGGCCTGTCAAGGTCATCATCGATGGAGGTAGTTGCCACAACTTGGCAAGTGAAGAACTATGCTCCAAGCTTCAATAGGTAAAGAGGAAGCACCCGCACCCTTACAATGTTCAATGGCTAAGTGACTCCGGCACTATACGAGTTGAGCATACGGTCCAAGTCTCCTTCAAAATTGGTGCATATGAGGACACTTTGGAGTGTGATGTGGTCCCAATGACTGTTTGCCACCTCCTTCTTGGTCGACTATGGCAATTCGACCGTGGTGTCATCCACAATGGGCACACCAATCACTATAGCTTTAAGATGAAAGGGAAGGAATATGTTCTATGACCTATGTCTCCTAGTCAAGTGATAGCCGACAAGCAAGCCGCCCATCATGGAGAGAAGAGTGCAAAAGCGACCCACCCAAAAGTGAGTGAGAGCCACATGCCAAACTTGAGCGCCTCTTCGCCTAGAGAGAAAAACCTCATACTATTTGCCACAAAAAGTGAGATGAGAGAAGTGTGTGAGAACCCTTCGAGTGTGATGCACTTTGTCCTTGTGTGCAAGGATGGAGAACCAAAAGCTAACACCTCTCATGAGCTACCTTTAGTGTTTCAATATCTTTTGCGGGAATTTCAAGATGTTTTCCCCGATGAGCTACCCCCGGGTCTACCTCCTCTTCGAGGCATTGAACATCGAATCGACCTCATCCCCGGAGTGCCACTTCCAAACAAAGCTCCATACCGTGTCAATCCTGAAGAAACTAAGGAGATTCAACGACAAGTACAACAACTCATCGACAACGGTCATGTACGTGAAAGCTTAAGCCCTTGTGTTGTTCCCGTTATACTTGTGCCTAAGCCAGATGGAAGTTTCCACTTATGCTCCAATTGTAGACCTATAAATGCTATTACCGTTCGCTATAGGCATCCCATTCCTCGCTTAGATGATATGCTTGATTAACTTAGAGGAGCCAACTTTTTCTCAAAAATTGATCTTAAAACTGGCTATTATCAAATCCTCATTCAAGAGGGTGATGAATGGAAAACCACTTTCAAAACCAAATTTGGCTTATATGAGTGGTTAGTCATGCCTATGGGTTTATCGGAGGCTCCCGATACTTTCGTGCGTCTTATGCATTATGTACTTCGCCCTTATATTGGAGTCTTTGTTGTGGCTTACTTCGATGATATTCTTGTGTTTAGCAAAACCATGAAAGAGCATCTTAATCATGTTAGGGCTGTTTTGCAAACCCTTCACAAGGAATGTCTTTATGCCAAGTTGAAAAAATGCACGTTTGGTGTTGACAACGTGGTTTTCTTAGGTTTTGTTGTCTCTTCAAAGGGTGTCCATGTTGATGAATCTAAAAATGAAGCAATTAAAACTTGGCCCCAACCCACCAATTTGCAACAAGTGCGTAGTTTTCTTGGTCCCGCGGGTTTTTATCGTAGCTTTGTGAAAGATTTTAGCACTATTGCCGCTCCTTTACATGATTTGAGTAAGAAGAATGCTCCTTTTGTTTGGGGATCTTTGCAATCCACCGCTTTTGATGAGCTCAAGTCCTTGCTTACTCATGCTCCGATTCTTGCTTTGCCCAACTTTCACAAAAGTTTTGAGGTTCATTGTGATGCAAGTGGTACCGGAATTGGCGGAGTTTTGATGCAAGAGAAACGAGCCATTGCATATTTTAGTGAAAAACTCTCCGGTGCTCAACTTAACTATCCCATATATGACAAAGAATTGTATGCTTTAGTGCGTGTGCTACATGTTTGGGAACATTATCTTAGACCTCATGAGTTTGTCATACATACCGATCATGAAACGCTTAAGTACTTAAAATGTCAAACTAAGTTGAACAAGCGTCATGCCAGATGGAGTGAATTTATTGAATCTTTCCCCTATGTGATCAAGTACATTAAGGGTAAGGAAAATGTAGTTGCGGATGCACTTTCACGCATATGCACGCTTGTCACTAAACTTGAGTTGAATGTTATTGGTTTTGAGCACATCAAAGACTTGTATGCTAATGATCCATCTTTTGCTATTCCTTGTGCTAAGTGTTTGACCCATACTTCTTGGGAACAATATTATATCAAGGATGCTTATCTTATGAAAGCTAACAAACTATGCATTCCCGAGTATTCTCTTCATTTGCTACTTCTGCAAGAGGCTCATGGAGGCGGACTCATGGGACATTTTGGATGAGATAAGACATTCGCCACGCTCTCCAAGACTACTTTTGGCCCAAGATGTTTCGCGACGCCTCACGCTTCACAACCCGATGCTCTACATGTCGCAAAGCTAAGTCTAAAGCTCAATCTCATGGTCTTTACATGCCTCTTCCTATTCCTTATCAACCTTGGGAAGACATTAGCATGGATTTTGTACTTGGTTTGCCCAGAACTCAAAATGGAAAGGATTCCGTGTTTGTTGTTGTGGACCAATTTTCTAAGATGGCACATTTCGTTCCTTGCAACAAGATAGACGATGCTTCACACGTTGCAAATCTCTTTTGTAGGGAAATCTTGCGCCTCCATGGAGTCCCAAAGACAATCGTCTCCGACCGCAACTTCAAGTTCTTGAGTTACTTTTGGAAGACGCTATGCGCCAAGCTCGGAATCAAGCTCTTGTTATCATCCGCATACCATCCTCAAACCGACGGCCAAATGGAGGTGACGAACCGGACTCTCTCCACTCTACTTTGCGTGTTGATCAAAAATAACATAAAGGAGCGGTAAGCATGTCTACCCATCACCGAGTATGCCTACAACCGTGCAAGACATTCGACTACCGGCAAGTCCCCCTTCGAGGTCGTCTACGGCTTCAACCCGTTGTCACCATTGGACATTCTACCTCTTCCTCTACAAGAGCGCACCAACATGGATGCGAGAGCACGAGCAAGCTACATCAATAAGATGCATGAGGATACAATGGACACCATCGAGCGCCAAGTACAATGACTAGCGACCAAGCTCAACGTCAACAAGCAACCCATGATCTTCAACATAGGCGATCTCGTGTGGCTACACCTTAGCAAGGACCGCTTCCCCAAGGAACGCAAGTCCAAACTTCTCCCTCGAGCCGATGGACCCTTCAAGGTGCTAGCACGTTACAACAACAACGCTTACAAGATCGACCTACCAAGCGACAAGTACAACCTGAGCGACATCTTCAACGTCAAAGACCTCTCGCCTTACCATGGTGATGAAGATTTCAATCCGAGGTCGGATCTTTCCCAAGGGGGGGGAGATGATGCGGAGCATCCCACGATCATCCCCATGGACACATCTACATCCCCTACAACACCACTTGGACCTATGACTCGAGCACGTGCAAGAGCTCTTGAAACTGAGGTGACATCACTCCTCTCACAACTCCCTTTCGATTCACATGAGACATGGTTACTACCTCAAACAGAAACACAATGCATACTCAGGTACCAAGGAGTTAACCATGGAGAAGCTAAGAAGCAAGGCGAACCGGAAGCGGAAGACTTGCGTGAAGTCGGAGAGGAAAAGCGCCAAGTCCCAGACTGGCCGGACAATCTGGACGGCGGCCCGGACGATCTGGACCCCGGGCGGGACGATCCGGCTAACTCGCCCCGAAGACACCCGAAGCTCCCACCTGAAGCCGGATCCTCCGGACCCTGTCCCGGATCATCCGAAACCCTGCCCGGACATCTGGACTCCCAGCCGGACATCCGGACCTGCACCGCCACCAGCCGCATCTCTAGCTCATCCGGGCCTCCACCCGGATCATCCGGACCAGCCCGGATCATCCGGCTCCACCCCCGGATCATCCGGCCAGCGCCTGCGCATGCGTGTTGGGCTGAGCCCATGTACCCCTTCACCCCCCTAGACTATATATAGGACTCCTCCTCCTCACTTTGAGACTTAGCATTGTGATGTTGGGGAACGTAGTAATTTCAAAAAATTTCCTACGTACACGCAAGATCATGGTGATGGCATAGCAACGAGAGGGGAGAGTGTTGTCCACATACCCTCGTAGACCGTAAGCGGAAGCGTTATGAAAACGCGGTTGATGTAGTCGTACGTCTTCACGATCCGACCGATCCAAGTACCGAACGTACGGCACCTCCGAGTTCAGCACACGTTCAGCTCGATGACAATCCCTGGGCTCCGATCCAACAAAGCTTCGGGGATGAGTTCCGTTAGCACGACGGCGTGGTGACGATGATGACGCTCTACCGGCGCAGGGCTTCGCCTAAACTCCGCAACGATATGACCGAGGTGGAATATGGTGGAGGGGGTCACCGCACACGGCTAAGGAACGATCCGTAGATCAACTTGTGTCTATGGGGTGCCCCCTGCCCCCGTATATAAAGGAGCCAGGGGGAGGAGGCGGCCAGCCAAGGAGGGCGCGCCAAGGGGGGAGTCCTACTCCCACCGGGAGTAGGACTCCCTTCTTTCCTAGTTGGAATAGGAGAAGGGGGGAAAGAGGAGGAAGAGGGGAAGG